>NW_009954543.1:541355-570451 GCF_000747805.2 Chaetura pelagica
GCTTCTTCCCTGGGTCTCATCTGCTGACATTACTTAACGTGTTTCTTTTGAGAGGAAGTAAATACAGCATTTTAGGGTCCAAACCTGAAAAATTTTCAACTCATTTTATATTGATACTATTACAGTTGGTTTAGATATGATGCATAAAGAATTTGGTTTTCAGCTGTTGGTGTTGCACATCCTGAACAGAGAGACAGTACAAAGGTATTATCTCCTGCAAAAACTAGCCACAAACCTCTGAATTCATGAGGGTATTTGTTTAACAGTGTGGTTTTGAAAATCCAGCTCACTGTGTGCAGGCATTGTGTTAAATACGTCTTGTTCAAAAGTATAAAGCGCATTCAAGAGGACAACTAGAAATTCCCATGAGAATATAAAATGTTGCATCTTGCAGGGAAAAAACCACCAGAGAACTCCCAGCATGTGCTGACACCACACACAAAGTATTTCTTAGGCAGCCACTGACCAATTCTGCTTAGCAGGTTAATTTAAAAGCACTGTTTATTTATACCTTCCATTTATCTGCATGGTAGGAGGTAATAGTTTCATTTTGACTGACTACACCTTGTGCTGCAAAGCAGTAATTGTTTGAGTGGATAAGGTATCTCTCAAAAATTTCCGTTGAGTGCAATGTTGAATGATTTTAAAAATGCAAAATTTTGCTTTTCCTCAGGTTTAATTACAAAAACCTTTTAACTGCTTAGACCTCCCCAAAACCAGTCTCTCCTAATAATGTCTAAAGATTCTGCCCAGTGTGTATGCACTATATATATATGTGTGTGTATATTTACATAAAGTGTTAATGCAGAACCTCAGCTCATTGTGTAAGCTGACACAAGATATGTCACCAGCATACATGTGTGACAGCAGGCTGTGCAGTGGAGGCAATGCAGTGATAGCTGCCTTAGCCTTCCCTGTAAATCTGAGGTGGCATGCACTATATAAGTCTGTATCTTGATAAGCTATGAAGGCTCTACCTTAGAGAGCACAAAGAGCTTCATCTACAAAATGTATTTCACAAAGATTTCCATGGGGAAAGAAATATCTAAATAGCTTAGTAGCTCTGGCATAAAATATATGGCAATTGTTAGATTTTTCTAAGAGTGCTGTATTTGCTTCCTTTTGAATATGTAGCTGGATGATGCCTGTGCCTGTTTTTCAGACAAACAGCTATTCTGTTGAGCATTGCTGACCATCCAGATGAGATCCAAAAGCACAGCTCCCACTTCGCTAGGCTCTGCTATTTCACAGCTGGTGATGGGCTCTTCTGGCCATGAGATCTTCCATCTTCCGGTCGATGCCAGTCCAATAAGCAAAAAGAAATACAATATTCATAGGGAGGAAGAGAAAAAGCAAGGAGCTATGGCTGTTTTTCAATGAAGCTAGGATAAAAGCAGGAACTCAGACACCTGGATTTTGGTCCTCACTCTCCTTTTCAATATGCTGCATGTGACCCAGCATCTAACAGAGAAAAGGAAACCTCCTGAAAGGTCTGTATTTAGAAAGTAGCATCAAGTCCTGTATCTGTGCCGAGCAGATCTGTGCTAGCTCCTGGCTACCTGAAGAAGTTATCTCACTACTCCCACCTGTGAATCTTGTGTTACAAAACTAGGTACAGATTTATTTAATGGTCTCTTTAAATAAAAAGACAATCTGCTGGGTTTCCCAGAAAGATTTTGATAGCCCAAATGTAATTTTCCAGGTAGGATTTGGCCAAGACCTATGAATTACTGTCTGGAAAGCAGCAAAAGCTTTGGGGCCTTAAAATGGCTATTAAATAGTATCTGTACACCCTATTTCTGTCTCAGATAAATATCTGTGCATGCTGCTGCTGTCATTTAGCAGCACTGTTGAGCAACTGTCTCAGAAATTTTACTGTTGCATCACCTCAACTCAGCTGCAATAGCAGATTAAACCAGAAGGAAAGTAAAGCTTCCTCTACGTTTTCTGCAGCCAATATAAGTATTATAAGGATAAAATAAATGGAGGGGGGGGAAATAGAGGGGGCACTGTCAGCAGTAAGTATAGCTGTAAGCCTGTTTTCTGTGTGCATTTTAACAGAGATCTCCTGCTACACTGAAGCCTGCATTTGGCCTGGTAATAGTCTCCTCTGTGTTGCCCTGGCCACGACTTGTCGTTTGCTGCACACCCAGCTATTAAAGGCTGGACTCTGCCTCATTACACAGCGTCTTAACCTTGCTTTGCCCTTCTCCCCAACAACAGCCGCTTTGATTCCTTCTGCTAACAGTCAGGCATCACAAATTCCTTCTCTCTAAAGCCTTTAAAACAGAACCAGCACCACGCCAAGTAGTTTCAGAACTAACTGATTTAGATGCTGGAGTCTGCTGCAAGGCCAAAAATAACTCCTCATTTCTTTTTCCTTCATTGGTGAAAGTAGGAGAGAAAGTGGCCAATGACAGAGACACAAATCCCCCATAGGCATCAGAGACAAATCTATTTCGTGGCAGGAAAAAGAATAATGCTCTTGAAAAATGTTTCTTTGCTCAGGCCAATAGATACAGAACTGCTGCATGCAGTTTTGCTGAGCTGATGGTATCACTTGAATGGCTCACGAACTACATAAAATGCATTATATAATTATATTTTTAAACACTGTCCCCAGCTGTGCTGATGCACATAAAAGCTGTGTTTACAATGGACTCTGCACATGTAATTATTTTGTGGCACTAGCTCTGTGCATTTCCCTGATGGATGCTCCATGGTGCATAAAATTGTAGCTTTTATGATAGATTCTTTAATATATTCTTTGACTGTTTCAGCTTTAAATACTCTGTTGTCCTCGCATGGGTGACCAGGACTGATGCCTGGAAGGGCTACATTACAGCATCTGAGGGAACACCTTTAGATCCCCTGGGAGAAGCCAAGGGGGGAAGATGGTGAGTGTTGCAGACGAGGCACCTGGGTCACGGGAAGCACTGAGCAGCAGAGCTGGCTGCTCCTCCTCGAAAGCTTTGCTCCTAGGGATGGAGCAATGGGTGTCACTCCCATTAGGCCTGCACGTGTTCGTCCTGGCCCAATTAAGGCTGCATGGACCCAGCTGCTTAGCAGCACAGGGAGGATGGACAATGCCTTGTGCCTGTGGGAGTGAAGGGCCTGGAAGCTGCTGGTGCAGAGTCAAACAGAATGTGGCCCAGCCTGTCGGGACCAAAGAGCAGCTTTGATTTATCTTCCATTCTGTCTGTATACAGTGAACGAGCTCCCAGCATTTCACTGTGAGCTCTCCCTTGTCTATTCTCCATCTAGTTGTGGAATACCTACTGTATTTTTATGCTAGCACAGTAGCTGATGTTAGGACCCAGCAAGGAGGACAGTGGGATATTTATCTTAGATCTGTTCCAGTATTCTTGCGTATTAATATCACTGTGGAAGCCTAGATGCTGGAAGGATTGGTACGTAACACAGCCCAAAAGTTTTGCCTGCCAAGCAATAACACTTGGAAATAAATAAAAGTAATACAATATCCTGAACAACAACTTCAAAATTATGGAAAAGGAGCATCACAGCTAACTTTCTTTTTTTTTCTTTCTTTCTTTTTTCTTTTTTTTTTTTTTTTTTCTACTACTGCTGCAAAGAACTGGCAAACTTCTTATTGTCAATAAGCAAAATGGTTTGGCATTTTACCTCTCATCCATGGCTAGCCTTAGGTATGAGATTCCACAAAGGAAATGCAGATTTTGTTGTGATCCAGTTTTTAATGGCAAGTGTTTGGTCGAAAGTCAAGTCTCCTTTCTGGTTGTAGATAGCTTGAATTCTTATCATTCCTTGCCCTTTCCAGTCCTGTATTTCGTTGTGAAAACTGGAAGCCTTCCCAAAGGACAGTTGTACCATGTAAAGTAGTAATTTGGTCTAATGTCAATAGTGACCAAATTATTCCACAGTGAATGGGCTGACTGTTGGTACACCAAGTTTTCAACCATTGCATGAATATAGTCTGCTCCCATCATGGAAACTGTTCAGCTTTCTTTCTTTCTTTCTTTCTTTCTTTCTTTTTTTTTTTTTTCTACTACTGCTGCAAAGAACTGGCAAACTTCTTATTGTCAATAAGCAAAATGGTTTGGCATTTTACCTCTCATCCATGGCTAGCCTTAGGTATGAGATTCCACAAAGGAAATGCAGATTTTGTTGTGATCCAGTTTTTAATGGCAAGTGTTTGGTTGAAAGTCAAGTCTCCTTTCTGGTTGTAGATAGCTTGAATTCTTATCATTCCTTGCCCTTTCCAGTCCTGTATTTCGTTGTGAAAACTGGAAGCCTTCCCAAAGGACAGTTGTACCATGTAAAGTAGTAATTTGGTCTAATGTCAATAGTGACCAAATTATTCCACAGTGAATGGGCTGACTGTTGGTACACCAAGTTTTCAACCATTGCATGAATATAGTCTGCTCCCATCATGGAAACTGTTCAGCTATGGATTTCCTCAGCATTCCTTCTGTTTAGGATGTGACGTCTACATACCAGCTTCTAGGGTGTTGATGTATTTTGCACCAAAGGGCCAGGCAATGAAAGAACTATCTTTGAAGCGGAAAAAATGTGGAACTGCAAAAGTTTATTGTATGTTCAGCTGCACAGTCTGTCTTTCAGATAAACTGCATCCCTGCAAGTATACTGGTACTTGAAAAGGAGTCCTTGGATAACCTGCACAGAAGATGAACCACCAGAGGTGCTACTTCAGAAAAACAAGGAGACGAAAGTACCAAAAGTAGTGCAGGGGAAATACTTCTGGAGTAAGCACCCCCTTTTATTGTTCATGTATGGACCTATTGTGTTTCTGGATCACAAACTCTTATTTTATTAGAAATAACATGGCTTGTACATATGAAAAAAGCATACATTTCTCACTGAGGAAGGCGTACTTCTCGCTCAAGAATGTATTATTTTCTAGAAGGGCTTATTTTCTTCTTCTACCTTACTCTAGAAAAAGTCAATCAGCCATCTGTGCCCAAGTATTTTTCTCAAATATGTGATCATCTTCTATAAGTCAGCATAATTCCATGTGCTTTGGTAGAGCTATGACTCAAGCCAGCAGAGGATCTAACTCCTCAGTATTTTATGTAACCACAGATAAACATTTGTGATCAGAGCAGAAATATTTCCAGGTATAGCATGCTTGCATCAGTACTATTCCACATTAGTTGCAGTCCCTTGCTGCAGCTACTTGTGCAATACTTTTATGTTTATCTTTATGGTAGATGGAGATAAAAATTGCTTGTCCTTTGCAAAATGTCAATGTTGCGTACAAAAGAGAATAAGAATCCACACTGAAGTTAGTACAAATTTTGCAGCTCAAAAGCAACCAAATGGTCCTATTAGGACTACTGTTTGAAACCTGACTTTTGCCTTTTTGTGCCCTAACTCACCAGAAGCTTCTGTTTCCCCAAGCAAAATAATGCTTTGTTGAAGTCAAAGATCAGTGTAAGTGACGTCATGGCTATAGGGGTTGAGAAGTCATCTTTATTGCAGTAAGTCCCCTTTGGAAATGTCCAATAAAGCCAAAAATAAAATGAGACTTATTTTACAGATGTTTGGAGCACTATAATTCCATTCTTGCTACACTATTATCTGTGAGAAACTTTTTCTTTTTTAATTCCACAAAGCTCTATCACTATATTATCTGAGCAGCAAAGTACTCAGATTATGTAAGTTGAACATAATAGGATGTCTGTAAAACTTTGCTGCTTACAGTCTTCAAAATTTCTACACTGCTCTCCTACAGTGACTCAGCTGAAGATCTCCCACATGATGTAGGAGAATGCATGGTGGAGTGGGATTTCCACCCTTTGAAGGAGTGTAGCATGGTCCCCAGGTCTGACCTCAGCTGCAGCCTTGCTCTCCTCCCCCATCCCCTGGACTTCTCTGTGCAATCTTTAACTGCTGATCCTCACTGTAGTTCCTGTCACCTGTTTTAGTTCTGTTCTTCTAGGAATGTTTACCTTATGTTTTCAAAGCAATCCACCTTTTGATTTGCACAGCAGGAGAATTCTCCTGTTGTACCAGATAGCAACCTCAGTATGTACTTTCACAGTCTATTTCTTCTAGAGAATATTTCTGGCCCGTAAGTGATGTTTTAAGGATAATTCTACCAGTACTGGTTTTATCCTATGTATAGCTTCACTGTGCATTGCTAACCATATGGCCAAGCACAGTACATGCAGCTACACGGCAAGGTTTACTGCCCAGTAGAAATGAGAAGCATGTATTTTGAATAGATGTGTATTGAGAAAAGAGGCATTCAGCTTCAGAGGTACAGGCTTTAGGACCTTTACTTCTTCTCTGGGCTCTCCCTTGGTTTTGAATGAGGTTCAGCATCAACTCCCTTGGCATCTCACTGCAGTAATGTGGGCTCAGAGCAGCTGTTTTTACATTGCCTTGCTGATGACAGTCAGGAGATAAAATGCAGAGGAGTAAATTCTGCCTGGCTTCTACAGGTTGCATCACACAAGCACTGGTAGATCTCTGAGAAGTGTTACTTATAGCTAGATTTTATCTTGGCAGGGGTAAGAGCTCACAAAACGAGGTGGCTCAAGGAATGACTAATGAAAGCTTTATGATGAAACTTCTGTCTAAGCCACGTCAACTGTGACCAAAAATTATCATTAGGGGTCTATTCAACAGTGTAGGGTGAGTGAGCAGGTGTGCCCTGCATCCAGCTTGTTGTAGAGATGTGTCTTCAATGTAAAATCCACTAAGTCAGTTTGTATCAATTAATGTCAGTGGGGAAAACCACAAATGGGAATGTGGCATGGTGGTGAGCTACACTCTTAACCCTCAGGTGGCTTCTCCAACTTAAAGCTGGGCCACTTAATGAGTTAGATGATACTGCTGTTACTTTGTGCTTTTCTCTTTTGTAGATAAATCATTCCAGTCAGATGTATACACACAGCTGTGTTTTGTGTGTTCATGCAGAAACACAGACTCCATTTCTCTCAGGAACAGTCCCAGCTACTCAACTGGGACTACATTATCTATACAGGTATCATAATATTTAGGTAAGTTTCCTATGCAAATGTCACGGGGAGTCCCCTGGCATGACTCTAATTTATGACTCTACAAAAATATCCTTCTTCAGCTCTGTGATGCCAGTCCCTGGGATATACAATGCTTTACAGGTATCTTTGCTTTTCTTGTGGCACCAGTAGCTCCTGTCCAATACCAAATCATTGGTTAATGCACTGAAGTCAATGTGGAGGTGTCACCTAGTGTATTGACACTATTTCACCTAGTGTAGTGGCACTCAGTAAAATACCTACTGCCTTTTTATGCCAACGATCACATCCTGCTTTCTGTAAAGCAATGTCCAATTTCCCTGTTTCTGCCATAAAACATTATTTCTACCAAAGAACAACAAACTCCAACTCTTGGGCAGGGTTGCAAATGGGGCAGGATGTGCTCAAGGTGTGTGGGGTACACAGGGGATGTCTGCCAGTTTTGCTCTGGGCATTCAGGACACAAGGTGGGAATTGGGGAAGTCAGAGTTTTAGCCTTGACTCAGATAATGGGTTTTTGTGTGGCCTTTTGTATGCTCTTTTGTGTTTCCACCTCATTTTGCCCAAACCTAAAATGGAATTCAAAAGCATCTTTTCTCTAACACCTCCCCCTTCCCCCCACACACACAGAGTTGTGAGAAGATTTAATGTTTGTCTCAGAGGCTTTGAACAGTATCATGTATCCAGGGAATGTATAAGGGCATTCAGACCCCAGAATAAGCTTTACAAAATCATCAGTAAAGAAAATGGCATGTATAGTAACAATAAATTTGGGACTGGAACAGAATACGTGGTTAACAAACCTGCAAAACGAGCTTTGGTTCATTGACTTGCGCTGCTTTGTATTTCTGTTTGTGTACATGGAAGTGATGTTCAGTCTTTTTAAATGAGTCACAGGACTGGAAGAACAAAAATATTTGATGGTAACATATAGCAGCAAAACAATTACTCTTTTCATTCCGACAAGCACGATAACCAGAATAGCCAGTTAGAGTTAGAGGTCTAGGCTGATAGTTTCTTTCTATGTATCAGGGATTTTAGATCAGCTTGCAAGGCAGTGAAACAGAACTGAAATGTCATAACAATAAAAAGACAACACTAGATCAAACAATAAAATCAAGCATGCCCATTATGGTACAACTATTTACACTTATAAAGGCTCCCCTGATCAGTGAGCCCTTGCAGTATTCTCACACAGCACAGCCTTGTCTAGCAGCTCTCTGTACCTTTTTCCAGAGGAGACTCCTTTCCACCCTGCTTGCTGCATTGCACCACTGATTTAGTGAAGACATCATCCTCATAAGGATGCTCTTCTAACTCACCTCTGAAATCCGCTTGCTTTTCTCCTCTGACAATTAGGTTTAAATGTGCTGCAGCAAAGTACTCATCCTTAGCAGTCGTATGGCTTTTTAAGTGATAAACTGCACTAGCAAATTCCTTATTAGATAATCTATCAAATGAGGTCATACATAATTTTAGCAGTCTCATCTTAATTTATAGCATGATCACAGCAAATTACGCATACACAAACCAGCATGTTGGCTGTCAAAGGCAGGTATTTTTACTCTGCTAAAAAAGCTATTTCCAGGCCAGCCCAGTGGCCTACTGGTAGCACTCTGCATCACCACAGCTTTCCCAGACAGCCCTCAAGCTCACCCCTCACCTCTTACTAGGACTGATGAGAGTCCGAGGCAGCAGTCTAAATCTTTGCTTCACATCGCCTAACAATAATCCTTAATAGCGTTTATTCTGACAGGTTTTAAATACTCCCCTTAAGTAGGCTTGCTGAAAGGGTAAGCTTCGGTATGGGGAAACTGGGTCTGTGGGGTGCTAATCTGCTCCTGTCTCCCTTCTGCGTTCCCAAGGGAATGGAAAGCTAGCTGGAGTGAGTCATCGGGCAGTGCTGTGCGCGGCTGTAAATGAGTCTGCTGCCCAGCCCAGGCTGCTTGGGCTGGTAGAGGCTTGGTTGTCTGTGCCCACAGACACTGGAAGAGGCCATGCTCTGCCTCCTACAGCCATCTGCCCTGGGAAGCCATGCCACCCGCCTCACTCCAAGCAGAAGGGATGAAATTTAGGGAAAACAGGAAGGAGCTTCAGGAAGAAATGCTGTTTCAGAACTGCACTTTGCTACTGCCGTTGCACTTTGGCTCCTTGCTCCCAACATCTAGCTCCCATGCTTGCAAGTTGCTCCTGGGATCCAGAAGGGACATGATTCCTATGCCCCAGCTTCAAACTTCTGCAGACATTTAATCTGTGGAGATTTATCTTTAACTACCATAGGGGGGAGCAGCGATAAATTACCTAGTCTTACCTTTCTCTTCACCTGCTCTCACCTCACATTGGTATTTCTAGGGTTTGAGTACATAAGAGTACATGCCATCTGCATGTCTCTGAGTAAGTTACAGCTCTCCCACTGGCCTTACAGACAAACCCTGTCCATGAACAAGATGTATTCCTCAGCATTCCAGGAATCTGCCCCTAAAAGGTAGAAGAAAAGCTAAATGAAAATCCAAATAAAAATCTAAAATTCATAGGATCATAGAGGTCTAAGCATTCCACATGAAAACTTCTTGAAACACTTTTACAAAGGTCCCCATGTAGTGTTTGCAGGAATGTTCTTGGAGTGAGAGGCTGGAAGAAATCAAAGTTGCTTATCAAAATCAGAAAGCAAAGGCCATGCTTGCAGCGGATGGCACTGCTGTTTTGCACACCCTACGGAAATTTTGCCTAATCCTACTGAATGAGTTTGTCACGCATATAGATATATATGCGTGTGTATGTACATTTGTCATGAGTAAAATCCATTGTGTCCTCAGCTGACAAGCTGCATGTGGCAGACTACAGCAGGACTTGGGGAAAGAAATTCATGACCCAGACTAATCACAGAGTACCAGACTTGCCTCTGGAGCCTATCAGCCAAAACAGCAGTCGCACCTGTTCCCCATGCTGGAGCCAACACCAGTCTAGGGTCCCCTTTTCTCTCCCCTCCTTTTACTCCTGCTGGGGTGGCTGAAGATGCAGCAGGGAGGACGATGAGAAGCGGGTTGTTTTTTCAGGGAACAACTACAGGGTGAGAATTGGGTGAGCAAAGGAGCGCCTGGTTCATGCCAGCCCTGCAGCGAGGCCGTGCCACAGGACGGAGAGAGTGAGTGGGCAGCGAGCTGCTGCAGAAGGGGTGAGATGCCCCCTTGGGCTGAGGATGTGTGCTGAGGGAGAGCAGACCCCCTGCACCACTGCCACGCAAACTTGGGTCTGCGCTGCACGTTCCTCAGTGGTCCCTGAGCAGCACGGTCTGCACCCCTAGCTGGAAGCGCGGCAGAAAGTCCCCATCCATGAAGCGGGTGGTGGGCTCCCTGAGAGCCCTGCCTGTCCCCCTCCCTGCTCTGGCCCCCTGATAGGGACCCCTGGGTGGACAGGGGAGGGAGACTGCCCCACATCCACAGCTCCGCAGGGTTCCCTGAGGGAGCAGCGTGCCGTGCCCCGGGCTCCGTGGGGAGCTGGAGCCCCCAGCAGCGAGCAGCCCTGGGTTGGCCGCTCCTTCTCTAGACCTGCCTCTGCAGAGGTGTTCGCAGCCATTGGCACGGGCGCTGCAGAGCCGGTTGCCTGGCAGCACAAATGCGTCCTCTTCCCCGTGACAAACATCATCTCCATCGACCCAGACCACCTCCCGCTTCAAATGTCTGCCCAAGCTGGAGAGCCCAGCAAGGGAAAACGGAGCTCACCAAGCCCTCTTTCACCATTTGGGTGACACAGGGTGCACCGAGTGGCTGCCCCACAGATGAATTCACCCAGCACTGCAAGCAAAATGCTGTTGTGTTCAGCAATTCAGCCCAGATTAGCACTAAGAGAACAAGCCCCCTTAAAGAAACACATGCTAATTGCAGTGCATGAATATTTAGCTTTCTCCAAAGCTCTCAGAGGAAAAGTCATAGTGAAGCTAAGCCCAGGGTCTGCCTTCTTGCATCCGAGGCTTCAGTTCGGCTGAAAACACCCGACTGTGTTTGATGTGCTAAAAGAAGGCAAAGCCCTGTATCTGAGAGCACAGAGCTGCTCCAGGTCTCTGTGGCTTATAAAGCATGTGCAGCGTGTTTATCTGCTCCCCGCTTGGCACTCAGCAACCTGGCATAATGCCGCATCCAGCCGCTGTGCTGCAGTCATTCAGGTGCTGAATATCGCAGCCATCGCAGGATTACGAATTCGAGAGACGTAAAAATTACCAACTTCAGAGATATCCATCTTTCTTAAAAGAAAGAAAACCATTATAAGGCAGGCACATTACCTGCCAGCTGCTTACTGAAGGGAGCTGTCTTCTGCAGAGAGGCGGCAGAGAGGAGGATGCCTGATGAGTGCAGCAAGGGCGAGGACACAGGCTGGGAATGGAAGGAGAAAACTAACTCCATGCAACAACAGAGCAGCTGTGGTCAGCACGCCATGATGCCAGTGCCATGCAGGAAGAACATGGAAGAAGGAGCTAGTGGACTCCCTGTCCCAGGGGCTGTCGTGTTCTGCAGGGATGTGGAGTTGAGCTGGTTGGGCTCTGGGAGAAGCTGGGTTTGATGGAAGGGTGAATGTGCCCAGCTGTGTTGAGCTCCACACCACCACAGCTGACAGCTGCATTTTGAAGTAGGGTGGGTATCTCTATGCCAGAGTGCAGTCATAGAGACAGAGTATTATGAGACCCTCTCATCCTGTCTGCAAGGAGGCTGAAATCAGTGGGGCCTACAGGTCATCTTCTCAGTCTACTTTGAAACAGAAGGTTTGTCCCAAGGAGGCTCAAGCTGTGTGAAAGCAGGCAAACCAGGTGCAAAGGCAGCTTTCTTCTGACTGTGACTGCTTGCCATGGTGTGGGAATGAGCATCATGCCATGGAGGAGCTGCAGCTCCACCCTCTGCAACACCATCAGCCCCTGTCACCTAGGGTCGTGGAGATGGCTCAAGGGAGCCAAAGCCAGGGAAAAAGGGGAGAGGAGAGACTGGTTGCTGGAAGGTACATGGCAGGGGAGCATGGCAGCTGGTCCATTTCCAGGTGAAGACAGAAATCTTTGGTGGGTGCTGCTTGAGAGGAGCTGTGGTACAGTGGGCAGGGGCATGGCTGCTGAGGCTGGAAGGAAGGGCTGCTATTTAAATGCCAGCCCTGGTTCTATCAGCAAATAAGGGTACTAGTTGTTGCTGATGTGGAAGGTAGCAGATGGCCTAATTGTGAGATTCTCCCTTGGAAGAACAAAATTATATACTGATTATAGCATCTTTACATAGAGATGAGTGCTAGCTTCAGATACTACCAAGATACACTGAAAAGAGCCACTTTGTGCCAGAAGTGTGCTCTAGTGATAATCAGGAAAAACTGTGCTTGAAGTGATGTTTTAAAAAATAGTTATCTTGGCCCATTGTTGTTCGTCACACAGCCCAGAAGCTGATCTGGCTAACAGAGCTTTCCAAAGCATCTTCTGCTCAGCATATCATCTGGAAATTATCCCATCACTGTGTCACCATGTCTCACCTTCTAACCACCAGGACACTGTCTAGATATGCACACAATATATTCCCTCCTCTTGGGAAAAAATAATTCTCTTTGTCTTCTGATTTTTCTCATGCTACTTCAGCTGGTTTTGTGCTGATTCTTGTCTCAGCCATTTGCTGGAGAGCAGAAGCCTTACTCTCCCAGCAACAGCTATGAAGCATCACCATCTCATAACTCCTTCTGCAAAGCCCCAGGCAGCATCACCACTGCAAAGGTCTGAGGTCCCTTGTAACAGCTCAACACTCTGCAAAACTCCAGGCCTGGAGGCAGAGACAGCAGAGCTCGCCTGCGTCACACTAATATCAGGTGCTTGAAACTTTATATTGAAGGTGCAGGGTTGTTACTGGTGAGTCATTATGGCAGGTGCATTTTGTCAGCTACAGCTCTGATCTGACAGCAGAGGAGAGGGCAGTGCCTCTCAGCTGGGTCAGGTTTTCAGAAAAAAAACCTCTGGAAAGGACTTAGGTTGGAGAGCAAACTCTAGATAACCTGTAAACCTGCTTATTATTACCTATCATTAAGTGCAAAAACCAAGGCAAGGATCAGCTTGGTCTAGAATAAAGGGAATGCTCCATTTGAGGATAACAGCCCTTTTCTTGTTGATGCTTTTGCAGATCACTGGAAATACTTGTAAGGGCTTTTGCCTGCTAAGTATACAATGTGCTGTCTCTTCCTGCTAGTCCTTTAAACTTTATCATGGTTTTGGATTTTTTTCATAATAAAAGAGCTTTAATGGGTTATCTGTAAGCTTTGTCTCCTAAAGTATGGGATGTGTGAAATCTTCTCTGAATCTACCTTTCTCTTACTGCCCATCTTCAGAAGACTCTTGCCCATGAAGTAGAGGCCTATGCTGCAGGAGTCCATCTTCCTTTCCCTCCTCTCCTCTACCTACTTCCCCCTAGTTTGCTCAGAAGTCTCCTGCTAAAAATGCCACAGCTATGACACACCAGCCCATCTCTCTCAAATCCCACTGATTTCATGTTTCTCTCAGCCTCCAATTAAATTTCCCTAGCTTTCCCTTCAAGGCCTTGCATAGTGTTACTTTGCTTTTGATCTTGTTCCTCCCACTCTTCCTCCTGCCTGTATTCTCCCAGTCATCCCTTCCTTCTGCCCATTTTATCTTGTTCTTGGATGGTTCAGTCTTGCTTTTTTCTGCACACTCCTCTGACACTTCAATTCATCTCCCATTTTCTATCAGTCAAACGTTTTTCCTCTCATTCTGTCAACTCTACTTTAAATCCCTATCTTTTTCTTCCATGCTAACTGTAATACCCCATGTGCTCCCATGCAGTGGCCTGAGCTGTCGTCCCACATGGTTTTCCTGGAGTGCATGTTCTTCACACCAGGAATCTGTGGTTCTCCTACAGTGCACACCCTGTAGATACAAACACACAAGGGTCTTTGAAGAGCAGCAGTTACTGGTAAGTAATAATTCATTATTAACCCTGTTGCTTATATGATACACAGAAAACTTAACTTTCTCTAGCTGGGTGATACGTTGATGTGAAGGCAGACTTTGGATGCCCTAGCTAGGTAAATGCATAAAAATGCATGCTCTTTAACCTTAGAGCAACTTAAACTTCCTATAGGTGCAAAGCCATTCAAGGAACATAAATTAGAAGCAGGCTATTAGAAGAGGTTTTGGGTCTCAATTGGCTATACTGCCTTGCACTACCACATCATCACCAGCTGCATTTGTGGTAGTCTTTAACATCTTTACATTCCTGCCCATGACAGACAATAGGGACTAGCTCCCATCCAGCAGAGGAAATACAGCAGCAAGTGTCTCACGTCCATTTCTCAACTGTCATCAAATAGCTTTTATTCACGGCATAGCACAAGTGTCAGCCAACTGGCAAAGGCAGCCTATATTAAAAATGTTGGGGATTATTCATGTCAACAGACACAAGGGAGCTTTTCTCAGTCTGTGGATCTGCACTAGCGGTGATATGAAAATGCAGCAGGTTCTCTAGAGTAATCTCAAATCTGAGTAACTTCAGAAGGAGGCCAATGGCTCACTCTGTCACTTCCAAGTACAATTAAAAAATTCATCTAGCGCAATTAGTTGAGAGGCTTAGATAGGTGAGAGGTCTAGCTGTGTGGGTAGGTAGAAAAGGCTATAGAAAGGCTAACACGCCGTAAGGGTGTTATGTAGAAAGACTAAGATGATTTAAAAAAACAAAAGTCCACATTAACGACGGTCTGCAGGTTTTGAACTGGTGATGGCTTCTCAAGTTTGCTCCTGATTACATAATTAGCTGATAGGTCCTTGGCCTGTTTGATTGCAGGCTATTTACTGGGCTATTTGGAATATGATTTTCATCAGCCACATGATTTGACTGTTATGGACAAGGTACAATTGAGAAATTGATTACTTCTTTCTCCTTTTAAAAGGTTTAAAAACGTTCCCATTTAACTGAAAATACCTTTTAGTAAATCGGTGAGAATATTAATAGGGGAAAAAAAAAAAATGGACACAAGCAGTAAAATTGCTTACTTTAAAAATATTGGGTAAATGTGGAAAATTGTGGAAGTTTCAAATGTCTCAGCTTACCTGTTAAGGGCAATTCCCCACCCCGTTATTTCAGTCCCACTGTATTTCCAGAAGGCTCTTATATTTTGCCATTTTGCATTTTTTAAGTCGTCACTTTTAAAACATATGGTCTGTTTCTTTCCCCCTTCCATTATTTTCAACTAGTTTAATTCTCTGAACATGGTGATGTTATGCAGCTAGGAAATCAGGAGCAATTTAAGTGGAAAATAAAAAATTAAGGCCCATGGAAGTAATTGTGAATAAGGTGACCTGATCTGCTCTGACACAGATCTATGTTCCACTTATGCTCTGCAAAACTTTGGATACTGTATTTTTGTCAAAACCTAATTTCTGTACAAATGTGTGAGGCAGAAGAAACCCAGCTGGCAAAATCCTCAGATGTATCTCATGGCATCTCCATGACAACATACAGATGCACATTCTGCTATATACATCATTATCCGGAGCCTAACTGTTCCTAGATTTTTCCCACGTCGAGCTGAAAGGCAGAGCAACCAACAGGGTAGCTGGCTGCAGAGGATGTCGCTGGGATTTAAATGTGGAAACTGCAGTTTGTGATTCATGCAGGGTAAACTGGAGGCAAGGGAGGCGGCATTACTGAAGAGGTGAGCCTTGCACCACAGCTTCCCCTGCTGAGGCTGCTTGGACAAGTAAAAGAACAGGCACTGCCAGGTCTCCACCGAGTCCAAGAAGTCACACAGAGGACCTTTGCAGGGTTCTCAAAGTCTTCCTGAAAGGCCGTTAGTGTGACTTACCAGCACAGTGAGATAAGAACGGAAGGTAATTTGGGTTAATGAGTTATCCTGAGAGGTTTTTATTTCCTGCACATGTAGAAGGGAGATTGATCCTGTTCCTCTCGCCCTGGTGGAGAACTCCGAGCTCTGTGGCAAGAAGTTCGCTCTCCACTCCCCAGCAGTGTGTAGGAAACCAGGCTCAGCAGGTCAGATAAGTGGCACAAGTAACCAAGGCTTTTCCCAGATGGATGATCCTTTCCTCACAGGCAAAGGATCAGCCTAGGGTCAAGAAAGGGAATTTGACACTCACTATGTGTGTGTGTGTGGTTACCTCCCTTTTCATAGTCCACAGTGATTATTGCACTGGATGTAATTGCTCTGCAAGTTCCATATTAATTCAAACAATAAATGTTGTTGTCTCGTTTACTTGCTTCCTGGAGCAGTCAGGAGCAGGACCTGGGCTTGATGAGCAGTCCTCTGGAGTCAGGAGACCAGCTGATGGGGACCCCGTACAGCTGCAAACACTGAGCCGGCTCTGCCTCGGGCACCGGTGCTGCCCTGCACCAGCTGGACACTGGAGTTTCAGACGTGTATCAAGGCTGCACTGGCTGGGATAGCTGAAGAGAGATAGATTCAGTAAATCCCTCCTCCTGGCCTTCTTTCTAGCCTGTCCTCTCCTGGGCTCATTTCCCCAGCCCCAGCAGGGTTCACACGGCTCCATCACAGGGTGGGCAGCCTTGCCTTTGCAGCGGTGCCCGGGCAGGCGCGGCCGCTCCTGCGAAGCAGCTGAACTGCTGTAATTTCATACTCCAGCTGACGGTGCAGGAACTTCTTCATCTGCCAGTCGCTTAGTGTGGACACAGTCCTAGCTGCTGCAGGCACACTCAGCGCCGTCGGTGTTTGCAGTGGTTAGGAAATGTCCCTACGATACACAGGGCTGTGTGTGTAACTGCCCAAGTAAAGTAAGGTTGGCCTCTTTATAGTTGTTTCTGACTTCTGCACTGGGGAAGTCTTCTCTACTCCTGCACTCCTGTGAGTAAAGCACCTTACCTGCACTCTCTGCTGCTCAGTTTTCCTTTCTGAGAAACAGAGATAACGATATTGACCTCCCTGGTTGAGCACTTTCTCGTATTTTTTTTTACAAGATGTGCTGGTACATAAAAGCTGATCATTAGATTTTGTTCAGCTGTAAAAACTCCTCAGCTTAACAGTGGAGCATGGTATGTTATCAGCCATAAAAAAATCTTCACACTGATCTTTAGCATTGAGGGATAAACTTTGTTCTGCTTAGTTACTTATAATCTACGAAGTGGTGTGGCCAGGGCTGGTCGGGTTGGGTTTTTTTGCTGCTCTGTGTATGTATTGTGTACATTTGGTTGACTTTTGCTTCTATGAGGGCCAAAGATCACTTGGTTTAGCTTAATGTACAGATGCTGGTTAGCATCAGCCAAGTGACTGGCGTGTGATCTGCCAATCAGTACATTTCCCCTGAAATAAAAGGGAAATTAGTTTGCCAACACACAAGAATTGGAGTAAGAAACCCCTGAATGAAAAAGGACAAAAAGGACTATGACTCCCAAGAAATAATCTGTCTTTCCTTCAGTATACACTCTACAAACATTTTATGCTGACAGCCAGATCTTGTCCATTCATTGGAGATAGCCTTTTTCTTTACCATTATATCACATATTTCCCTCTATGTAGCCTCTGAAGAAGGAAAGAATTTAGTTTTTTGTCCATAGGGCAGCTGAAAGCTTTGTCTCCAGCCTGGACAGCACAATGCAAGGGTGGCAACATTGAGGAGTGCCCAAAGTCTTGGCACGTGGCATCTGGGCATGATGGAACCCAAGAATCTTAGGCAAGTTCCTATTTAACAGCATTTCCAGCACTTCCACTGCAGTGCCTAGCTATGCATGTCAGGAAGATGTAGACAGACAAAAAGCCATCACAGGTAATACTAGTTCAAAGCCAAGATAATAGCAGGAGCAGCAAAGTCAAGTCCCAAATAGTCCCCATGGCCTAAGGCCTCTTGTTCTGAAAAGCAGCATCTGGAAATGACAGCACGAGGTGCAGTGTGGGGAGCCCCTGGTGCTGGGCTGGGTGATTGGCCCAAACGGTGCTGAAGCCTCAGTTCTTCAGCTACAGTCTCTGGAAGTGGCAGCAGTATATCCTGCAGGCTTGGATGCAGGTTCCTGATGGATGCAAACTTGTCAGGTGAGAACAGAATGCTTAACCCTTCTTTTGCTTACAGATAACTGAAACAAGTGGAGCTGGGCAGGCTCCTGGAAGGCTCTCCAGGAATCTGAACCATGCAGCGATGTGGTTTGGTTATGGGTTAATCTACCCATTAAGGTAGGAAACAACTTCAAGGCAGCAATTTCCTCAGGAGGTAGAAGAGACAAAAAAAGGGAGAAGAAGGCTCAGGTGTAACTGGAGGAGCCCCCAGCAGCATGAGCCCAAACAAAAGCCAAGGGAGAGATTTGGGGCATAGTGCTTTCAAGGAAAAGACACTTGAAATTGCCAACAAAACTCCTTGCTTCTTGTTTGTCCTTTGTTTTTAAAGTTCAAGGATGCAGGTCTTCATGCACTCTGTTAATCAAGAACACTGATGTAAGGAATTACCTGACTCCATCAGCGTTTTCATCCCAATGGAATCAACCCAAAATAACTCTTGCCCCAAACTGATTGGAGCTGCGTACCTGATATGGACTAAAAATAATAATAGTCTATAGATTTCTTATGAAAAAGTTCTTATTTTAAGGATTCTGGTAATAAAGAAATGCAGGAGTTGAAAGCAGCAGAGAGTTGGATAGGCTGTTACTCTCCAATCAATTCAATTTTAAGCCTTATTTAAATAATGCTAATTTAAAATTAGTTATTCTTCTGATCATTTCTACAATCGAGGGGATGTAAATTCACATTAGTAATGAATGTGGTTTTTAAAATATTTGATTGCAGTAATCCAAATGATCCTATTTAATATCAAGGACAGAGTTGGTGTCTATTTTTTGATAACTGCTTTGCATAGCATGTTCAATATAGTTAAAGTTTTTGGAGAACAGTTTTAGAAGATACAATTCTTTGGTATGATAGTCCTGATGGTTGGAACAGGCTCCTTCTGCAGACAGAGCACTTGAGGGTGACAGCTAAAAGCGACAAATTCCAGTGTCCTTGTAGTTTGTCCTAATAACCTTTTACTGCATTGTTCTAAACTCAACCATCACACCTGTTTGGACTTCAGTGAAGATGATGTACTCATTTTACTTGTCTCCTCTTTTTAGCTTTCAC
Source organism: Chaetura pelagica (assembly GCF_000747805.2). Classification (NCBI taxonomy): domain Eukaryota; kingdom Metazoa; phylum Chordata; class Aves; order Apodiformes; family Apodidae; genus Chaetura; species Chaetura pelagica. The sequence continues at coordinate 560,453 of NW_009954543.1, forward strand.
CTTTTCCTGTTGTCAGAGTTGGCAGATTTTATCCTGGTTTCCAGTCTCCCTGTCAGGTTGTACCTTCTCCAGCCTGAAAACAACCTTCTTCAGCCTTGCAAGGTAATTTTGATTGGCTTCCCATTCCTCAAGGTGATAAGTTTAAAACCTTACAGTCTTTAGAAAATTAAATGAAGACTTCAGTTCTCAGTACTGTATAAATCAAAATCCTGGGTAAAGAGTTTTGGAGGGCTTTTAACCAATGCAATTTAGTGTAATAAAAACCTTGGAACAATTTAGCTTTTGTATAGTAATAATATGCACTAAGAGTCAAGGAGAACATGTAAGAAATGTTGGTTTTTTTCTATGTGTAATAAGTATAACCATCATTATCAACATTGCCAAATAGGGAAGAAGACAGAAAGCAGATATTGTAGGTAAGTTAGTGATAAGGGGATGCTAATAACAGGAATATTTTTGTGTTCCACGTGGAAATAAGTAAATATTTCAGCTGAGCAGAGTTTTAGGCCATATATAGTTTTTTTTAAGATTTATAAAATAACAAGAATCAAGTTTGCAAAAACCAGCAGAGTTGAGTGCAGTGCAGATGAGAAGCAACACTGTCACCTGTGATGTCTTCAGGCATCCTGAGCTGAAAGTTATAGCTAGGCAGGTGTCCCAGGGAATTAGAGGGCAACTGTATAGCTGCTATCTACTGCAGTGCTTTATCCTTAATTATTGTTATCCAGAAATTATGCTGCCTGCAGTTTGTAGAAACTGAAATTATTTTAAGAGGGACATAGTCAGAATTTCTCAGTATAAGACCAGAAACCAAACATTTTACCTCTAACAGAAACTTGCTTCATGGCTTTGGACAAAATATCCACTCTCCCTTCATTCTCTTTGTAAATGAGGGCTAGGATTTTTTTTTCTTGTGGGATGCTGTGAAACTAGTTTTTTTCTTGTATTTATGAACTGTTTTGAAGGTGGAAAGGTCCAAGTCTTATTTCACAACAGCCTTGCAATTACAGTACAAATGTAGCAGACCCCGTCTCCCCTTGAAAAGGGACAAGAAGCTTGGAACTTGGCAAGCACTCTAGCCAGCAAGAACAAATACAATTTTGCAGTCCATTGATTTCCATTTACAATGCCAAGTTTTATTTTATTTGTGTTTGTTTTTTTTAATATCTACATGTCACAACACCAACTTCCTTTTTTTTTTTTTTCCCCTCACTTTTTTAAATGAAGTGTCACTGGCTTGTTGTCCTCGTTAGCCTACAGATATTTTGGATAAGTTAGGACAAAGGATCAGCAGTCAAACAAAGCTGGCCATTTAGGAGAGTGTTAATGATGCAGTCAAAGATTGTTTTATCCTTATGTGAGAGATTTAAGATTTCTGAGCATACTGGACTCCTACATAACTGCATGAACTGTGTAGGGGGGTGTCATATGTAGGTAGTTAGGGCCAGAGTTAAACGTCTGGGCCCTAGATGTTGTTTAATGACTCTTAACAAATAATGGTAGCAAATGCACGAATGTTACTCGACAAAAATTCTGTCTTCTAGTGTGATTACCCCTGCACTCCCCTAGCACTATGTGATGCCCAGCACATTACTGAAAGGCTGATGCTGAAAGTAGGTCCTGATGTGGGGTCCTCTCCATAGAGCCTGGCTTGGAGTTGTTTCACCGACCGGACATGCACCCTCCCAGCTTCCCTGCACCTGGTGTATGGGTCATTGACTGTGACCATGATTAAAGAGTGCCTACAGCTAGTGAATGAGCAGGGGAGGCAGAGGCAGGTAGGTATGGGTGTGATTGTCTTGCCTACAGAAACTGGGCTATGGCTGCTACCACAGGCACTAGGAGAAGCAGGGGTGGCCAAAGAGGGAAGAGGGAGAGAGAGGAGGGAGGGAGGAGCTACTGTTGAAAGGAGCCATGGACTAATACCCTCTAAACTGCTGGAAGAAGCAAAGTTGTTGCTGGTAACATGTACAATGCCTAGGGGTTGCAAAGAGCATTTCACCTATCAGTGATTAAATATGGGGAAACCTGCATTGTCATTTCTCACACCAGCTGGTGCTTATGGGTACACGGCAGATCAGGCTGTCAGCGTCTATGAGCCCTAACTTCCCCCTGAAAGGGAGATGCCCATTCTCCCAGCAGTGGCCTCAGCTCTTTCAGTTACAGCCAGTCAAGTCCAATGACATCAAATATTAATGTGGCACAGAACTTGGGCTGTCTGAGTACATTTTATAACCAACAGCATATCAAATCCTGTGGACCTGATGACAATCGCTCCTTTGTTGTCACATCAGTCAGTCACTTTAACCCAGATTCTCAGTCAATTCAAAGGAAAGAAAATGGTGCTTCAGAGAACTGACTACTGCAAAAGTACTTTAAAAAAATGAACAGAAGGAAGGCAGGGCTGAAACTCATCACAAAAGATCACACCATAAAATTAGGAGAAGACAAAAGGAGCCTTAGATGACCTAACAGTAAGCGGCTGTTTTGCAGGGGCAGACCTCAGATCATCCCAAATTTAGTCTTTGGGTTCACAGTTAGTTCAGAGCCTCAGGCCTGATCTGTTTGCATAATAGCATTAATATTCCTGTTTGTCTATCAGAAATTTCTAGCACTATGAAAGCAGAAAGACTTGGGAAATCAGATTTCCCAGGTGGAGCGTGAAAAAGCAGGTCCAAGGCACCGGGCTCCTCCAGTTGTTGTTGTCTGACCAGAGGCCCCTGTAATCTGGCAGGGAGATGCCACCTTCAGAGGGACTTGGTCAAGCAGCTCCTGCCTATGTTTTCTCTAGCTTCCAGAACTGGCACGATGCTTTGATCCACCTCTAATGGAGGCATAAGCTACCCCAGCTATTTCAAATATTGTACTGCAGGGTGTTTTCTTTAAGAGAAAACAGGCGTGCTTTTGGGTGTCTCCCTGGTCCTTGGAAACCTGGGAAGAACCTTTGATATTTCCAAAGTTGGACACAAGTATCTGAGTCTAATAGACCCAAACATGTTGCTTAAAGATGTGTCAGGGAACTCATGACCTCATGCAAAAGGCTACTTCCGTGGCAATAGAGTGCCAAATCCAAATGCATTGCTGAAGCTCAAAAGCAATTACTGTCTGGAAGGCTTGATAATCTTCTGGCTGTTCTAGGAAGGGTTTGAACACACACACGGGACATCTTAGCTGCTGGTTCACTTTGGGGCAGATTCAGCTGAGAGGACAAAGGCAAAACAAGCACAGAGATGGGATGACCCTCGGAATCTTTGGCATTTTCATGACACAGGTGTGCAGTATAGTAGTCAATGCAGCATTTATTCTGCAAATGGAGAGCTCTGGTCTAGTGCTGTCAGTCTCACACCCACTGTTCATGAACACCTACATTCCCTTTAAAAATAAAATCGTAAGAGCTCTGAATACAAATGTGCAAAAGTTCTACTATTTAAAGGGATCTTCTGGAGAAAGTATGTCAAATATGTAGCTCTTTCTAAAATGCCAGTGGCACCCGGGATTACTTGTTCTACCACCGCTGCTTTTGGATGGCTGGGCAGGAGATGGATGAAGCTGACATCCCCCACAGGGCTACTCCTTCTCCCAGCTGGCCACCTCCTGCCATGCTCTGCTGTGCTAATGCCAAGGAAAAAGCATTTCCCAAGGTTGGGAAAGGACTGGAAGTTGCATGGGTTTCCAGTCAGCAACCTTAGTGGCTGCCCTGAGTGATTAAAGCCAGTGGTCTGGGGATGAGTGAGGGTGTTGTGGGAGGTGTGCTTGTTGCCTCTGAGGGATGCTGCAGAAAGGGAGCAGCAGCTGGAGGGAGAGTGCTGTTGGCAAATACCACCCACCTTGGCAGCACAGCCTTCTGAAGCTCTGCTAGCTTCAGACACGTGGCTGTGGAACATCACACATTGTGAGGGTTTGGAGGGAGGGCAGGATGATGAGGGATGACAATGCAGTCACTATGTCAGATCTGTAGTGCCCTGTTCAGAGGTTCAGGTGCACCCTCAGGTGACTGTCCCTCTGCTCTATGTATGTTGGCCAGTTTTACTGGACATTTGCACAGTTCTCAGCTTCCTGAAGAAGTGAGATGCCTTCCACTTAGGCATTGACACCTGCTATCCCTTTTGCCAGGTAAGCTGATAGCATGAATGGGATGTTCACCCAGTCACAAGGCACAGAAATATTTCTCTTCTCACTTATGCCAGCCCTGAGTTACTGTCAGAAGAACCATTAACTCCTTACATCAAGACATTAAGCCAAATCCTGGCTCCAGTGAGGTGAGTCATAAAATTCAAATTGATTTCAGTGGCAACAGACAGCAGGGTCAAGAGGGAGGAGTTAGATGGCAGTTTGCTATTCCTATCAGTGCAAGTTTAAGTTAAAGGCACTCAAGTTTTGGGACATACTGAAATCCTATGTGTGAGTGAGCATACAGCACTGAGGCACAGCAATTTTAGCACTAGGGGACCTTGTACTGGTGCCTACTGAAGGTTGATTTCCAAAATTCCCTGCAAATACAGGTGACTGCTTTAGGAACTGAGGGACATGGACATCTTGGCTCCCAGCTGTGTATGATTGACAGTGTCTCGTCTATCTCTCATCGCTTAGCCCTGATATTCTGTTCATTTAATTACTCAAGCAGACAGAAGTATTAAATGGTGTTTCAGAATTCTTTGTTACAATACATGCTTTCCAGTAATTACCTCGCTCATTCTCTGACAGCAGTGGGGGAACAAACCCTCCCTCTGGGTATTTCCTGCCTGTAAGAGTACCCACCTCTTTGAAATGGATTTTGTTCTTTGGCCTTTTTCTGTTTCCAATTGCATTTAGACTGGTATCAAGAATACGTGTAAATCTCTGTGAGTGCTCTTCAATGTATATTTCCTTTTCCCCCTTGCTTTTAAGGAAATGCACATAGACTATGTTTTGTTTTTTTTAGTTCCTATTCACTTTTTATTTCCTTGTTATTTCCTATTGTGACCCCTTCTGAAATGCATTATTTTCAGACTCCCTTCATTCTGCACATATATGAAGTAAGTTAAATTTTGTTCTATCCTGGACTTGAATTTTACATTTATCATTAATCTAAACTTTTTCCTCTTAGATTGCGTAAGAAAATCCATGTTGCTTAAAGATGTGTCAGGGAACTCATGACCTCATGCAAAAGGCTACTTCCGTGGCAATAGAGTGCCAAATCCAAATGCATTGCTGAAGCTCAAAAGCAATTACTGTCTGGAAGGCTTGATAATCTTCTGGCTGTTCTAGGAAGGGGTTGAACACACACACGGGACATCTTAGCTGCTGGTTCACTTTGGGGCAGATTCAGCTGAGAGGACAAAGGCAAAACAAGCACAGAGATGGGATGACCCTCGGAATCCTTGGCATTTTCATGACACAGGTGTGCAGTATAGTAGTCAATGCAGCATTTATTCTGCAAATGGAGAGCTCTGGTCTAGTGCTGTCAGTCTCACACCCACTGTTCATGAACACCTACATTCCCTTTAAAAATAAAATTGTAAGAGCTCTGAATACAAATGTGCAAAAGTTCTACTATTTAAAGGGATCTTCTGGAGAAAGTATGTCAAATATGTAGCTCTTTCTAAAATGCCAGTGGCACCCGGGATTACTTGTTCCTTCTCCCAGCTGGCCACCTCCTGCCATGCTCTGCTGTGCTAATGCCAAGGAAAAAGCATTTCCCAAGGTTGGGAAAGGACTGGAAGTTGCATGGGTTTCCAGTCAGCAACCTTAGTGGCTGCCCTGAGTGATTAAAGCCAGTGGTCTGGGGATGAGTGAGGGTGTTGTGGGAGGTGTGCTTGTTGCCTCTGAGGGATGCTGCAGAAAGGGAGCAGCAGCTGGAGGGAGAGTGCTGTTGGCAAATACCACCCACCTTGGCAGCACAGCCTTCTGAAGCTCTGCTAGCTTCAGACACGTGGCTGTGGAACATCACACATTGTGAGGGTTTGGAGGGAGGGCAGGATGATGAGGGATGACAATGCAGTCACTATGTCAGATCTGTAGTGCCTTGTTCAGAGGTTCAGGTGCACCCTCAGGTGACTGTCCCTCTGCTCTATGTATGTTGGCCAGTTTTACTGGACATTTGCACAGTTCTCAGCTTCCTGAAGAAGTGAGATGCCTTCCACTTAGGCATTGACACCTGCTATCCCTTTTGCCAGGTAAGCTGATAGCATGAATGGGATGTTCACCCAGTCACAAGGCACAGAAATATTTCTCTTCTCACTTATGCCAGCCCTGAGTTACTGTCAGAAGAACCATTAACTCCTTACATCAAGACATTAAGCCAAATCCTGGCTCCAGTGAGGTGAGTCATAAAATTCAAATTGATTTCAGTGGCAACAGACAGCAGGGTCAAGAGGGAGGAGTTAGATGGCAGTTTGCTATTCCTATCAGTGCAAGTTTAAGTTAAAGGCACTCAAGTTTTGGGACATACTGAAATCCTATGTGTGAGTGAGCATACAGCACTGAGGCACAGCAATTTTAGCACTAGGGGACCTTGTACTGGTGCCTACTGAAGGTTGATTTCCAAAATTCCCTGCAAATACAGGTGACTGCTTTAGGAACTGAGGGACATGGACATCTTGGCTCCCAGCTGTGTATGATTGACAGTGTCTCGTCTATCTCTCATCGCTTAGCCCTGATATTCTGTTCATTTAATTACTCAAGCAGACAGAAGTATTAAATGGTGTTTCAGAATTCTTTGTTACAATACATGCTTTCCAGTAATTACCTCGCTCATTCTCTGACAGCAGTGGGGGAACAAACCCTCCCTCTGGGTATTTCCTGCCTGTAAGAGTACCCACCTCTTTGAAATGGATTTTGTTCTTTGGCCTTTTTCTGTTTCCAATTGCATTTAGACTGGTATCAAGAATACGTGTAAATCTCTGTGAGTGCTCTTCAATGTATATTTCCTTTTCCCCCTTGCTTTTAAGGAAATGCACATAGACTATGTTTTGTTTTTTTTAGTTCCTATTCACTTTTTATTTCCTTGTTATTTCCTATTGTGACCCCTTCTGAAATGCATTATTTTCAGACTCCCTTCATTCTGCACATATATGAAGTAAGTTAAATTTTGTTCTATCCTGGACTTGAATTTTACATTTATCATTAATCTAAACTTTTTCCTCTTAGATTGCGTAAGAAAATCTATAGTTCAGAGTTGTGCCTTCTCTCCTGTGGTAATTCAACTCTTAGATTCATTATATTTGCTAGCAGTAAATACTGCATCCGTTTTTAGAGAATGAGCCAATCTGCTTGTATTTCATGATCTTTCTTCTCATTCCTTTGTTATGATATGCTTTCTGCCTCTTAATTGTTTCCATATGAAATGGCCTCAGTCAAAGTGGTTGCAATGAATAACGTCCATTTCAAAATGTCAGCATTTTGGTCACAGCAGATAACCACGAGCTGGTTACTCCCTGTGTACAGTAGCACTCCTTAAGGACAAGTAATAAGTTCTGCAGTCTGGTTAACAGTAAAACAAAAAAGACCAAACATCACAAAAAGCAGCTTTGTAAATGTAATTTCTGCCCTTTTAGCCTACAATCTTGATCCCATTTTTTATTTCTACACAGCCATAAAATTTTACTTCCAGTATAGCTGAACAGTATTAGGAATTAACTGAGCTGCTCTCCCATGGACTGTGTTTAAAATGTCTCTCATCAGATAACTCGGAGGGTCCCTTTTTGTTTTCAGTACTGAGCCTACTTTACTGAAGTATAAACCTGGGCCCCTTCACCAAGACAGAATGCTCTGCTGGTTTTGCTGCATTTGCATGGCTTGGTACAGGGCTGTATGCATTTAACTGAGAGGTGTGAAGGAGCATCCTGGAAGAGATGGAAGCTAAATTTATTCTGCTACAAGATTTCTTCCATTCCTTTCTCCACCCCCAGATCCCAGAGAGTACAATGGCTTATGCAGGGTTTTACATATGCAGCTAATGGTGGAGGGAGGAGAATTCCCACAGATGAAGAGCTTTAGCACAGCACACAGCCTGAAATGGTGCTGGGGTGGATTTTGAGGGAAAGCACTCCCATCATTGCTTCCAAAGCGAGGTCCTACACAATTATTTTTAGAAAAGGATCCCTGACTATAAGGAGATAGTTCCCTACAGCTTTGATCCAGCCACTTGGACAAGGTGGGGAGGGGATGGGATTTCACCTAGATCCCCTCTGCCTCTGCTTGGTGTTTCCTTTTGCTTAGCTCTAAGGGGCTTCCCAGTTTGGGGAGTTCATTTTGTTTCAAACCACCCTCTGTGTGAATTGCATAGCTTGCAAGTCTTAACTGCTGCAGCTAGTCCTCCTGAGACCAGGTGCCTGATGACTTACTTTCCATCTCTTATGACAGCATCACCTTATTTGTGTTTAAGGAGCCCAACTCCATAAAAGCAGAAAAGAGAAAACAAGAGTTTCCTCTCATTTGCCCCTGATTTTATGCTTATGTAATTCCACTAATTTCATTTGCATGTGAACAAAAACAGATCCCTAGTCTCTTGGTAGAAATTATTTTACAGGGCTGTGATCCAAACCAGAAGGCCAAGCAGGAGTCTACTTCATGTGCACAAACCACCACAGCAGAAGTGACATGCTAAGGGGTTCTTTTATTCCCACTCTACATTTTTATGTGCATTTATCTATGTTTTATGTAGTGGGACAGGACAGAGGAGAACAACAGCTGAGCAGCCCTCCTTCTTCCGCATGTTGTCTAAGCTGACTGGTTTTATCCCCAGCTACACAAAAGGAAATGAAACCACAAGAAGGGATACCTCAGAGCTGTAAACTCCAAGGGGAAGAAATTACTATCCGTTTGACAGGTTTGTAAGTGAATTACTTATTTATGTGGCTCAATAAATGTAATATTAATCACAGATGAAAGACACAAGTTAAACATGCTTTGCAAACACACATTGCCTTTTCATTTACTCGAGAATGGGTCAGGTTAAAATTGCTCCTGGTGCAAGCACAGATAATCAAGGTGGGAGAGCTGAAATGAGGAGCAAATGATAGCGAACCAAATTGCTTTTAAAAGTTTCAAACAAATGTGCTGTTGGAAGTGCTATAAAAGATAACACAAAAGAGCCAGCTAAAAACTGTGGCTCAAGCTCAATTTTTTTGCAAGCAATCATAAATCTTAACTCCAGTAGTTTTGTGCTTGCCTGGGGGCACTGGAGAAGCAAAAAAAAGTTGACCTCATAATCATGTGAAGTTTCCTATTCCTGTCTGAAGTTGTCATTGGTAAAAGCAGGCAGAAAGAATTCCAGTTGTAAACAGTGATGTGCTGCCAATGTTTCAGCAAGGGTAGCCCACATTTTTGGCTCTGCAGCTGTAATGCAGCTTGGGCATAGGGACTTGGTGCCTGCAGAGGAGAAGGCTGCAGACGAGCCCTCCCTTCATCTGCTTCTCTGCTGACACATAAATGCCCTTTCTTATCTAAAGAGGGAGATGCCATGATGTGGCAAACAGACTTTGAGTGTCTCAGGACCTCATTTCTATGCAACTACTCAGAGAAACAGGAGCAAGAAGCCCTTATTCTCTCTTGCACTCACTCCAACCACACAGCATAAAGATATGTCTGCAGGTCTTGCACTCTCCTGACTCATTCTCAGAGCTCGTGGCTCTTGTCCAAATCATCCTCCTGGGAGAGAGGCAAGCCACTTGCCTTTTGGGTGGCTGACCAAGGACCATACGGGTGGCACTGCAGCCCTTCCAGCAAGAAGCTATTCCTGAAATGCAGGGTGGAATTCAGCTCACCCTGACTGCTGTGGGTAGACATTGGTGCAGAGCTGAAGGACCTGATGCAGCAGAACAATTAGTTCTCCTCCAACATGTCTGCTCAAGGCAGCATGGGTGTGCTTAAGCATGCAGCTCCCACTATTACAGGCAGGTTGGCTCACTCAAATTTAGTTATAAAAACACGGGGATTAATGACTAGCTGTCCTGGTTTGAGCCAGGATGAAGCCAATTTTTCTTTTTGCTGATTTTTTTTCCTTCAGTAAGTTTTCTT
>NW_009954543.1:570771-573585 GCF_000747805.2 Chaetura pelagica
ATATATCTGTATATAATTGTATATATTTTCTTGTATCATTCATTAGTGTTTTAATTAAAGCTGTGTAGTTTAGTTTTCAATCCAGCCAAGTCTCTCTCTTTTTCTCTCTCTCCTTTCCTACCTGGGTTGGGGGTAGGGGGGATCGAGAGCATTTTTGTCAGACCTGAGTCAAACGGTGACACTAGCTACCTTACTACTTACCTGACAGTTTTCCTTGGTGCAATTAAAAATGCCTCCAGAATGTATAATAGGAGTCACCCGCATGTTTAAACCATCATGCAAGCCATATACATCAGGTTGAAAAATGCACTTGGTATCTGCCATCCCATGACTGAAACAGCCAAAAAGGAAAAAAAGCTCTCATTAATAGAAATCAGAAAATAAGAGCTTTGGAGTGAATTTCAGGAACAATAACCTCCCTTTAAAATGTAGTATTGCAGTAGTAATCTTGGAGAAACCTGAAAAGGTTTGTATTTTTTTTTCCTGCTTTATATCCTTAAAAGTATCCTATTCCTTTCTTTTTTCTAGGCCTAGTCAATATGGGAATTTAAGCAACCAAAGTCTCTCTTCTAAACAACTGGAAAAACTGCTTGTAAAACTGTGCAAATACCTATTTCCAAAAATAACTACAACTGCTGTGTAGGGACACACTGATGCATTTTGTAATAGGACTAAATGTTTATTTACATGAGAGAGCATGCTAGCTCTGGTCTACTGAGAATATAATGGGCATTAAACCCTATGCAGCATACAGTCCATTGAATAAAAAGTAGATTGTTTTAAAAAAATAACAACTCTGATTGGTGATCTACTACAGTTTTAAAGCAGAATAACTCTCTTTGATGCTTAGCAAATGAAGAACTATTTTGGTAATGATTGATTTCTTTTGATTTTAAAACTCTTTTAGAAGTTATTTTGAAGGTAATGAAAGATAGTGAGAAGGGATGATAAACTAAAGCAAGAGTGAAGGTGAGGGTTTATTTTGCCCTATAGAAAAAGGTCAGTCTGAAGGTGGATTGTCAGCTCCTTCACTTGGTCTCCTCTGTGTCACTCAGTTGATGTAGTAAGACTTTAGCATGGTCTTATCAAGGCAGTGGTGGACTTTCTGAGGCAGAGGATGTCCACAGAGGTAAGAAAGCTGCCCCATGCCCTTGCCTACCTCCATCACCCAGCGAAGGAGCCGGCACGAGCAGGTAGAGGCAAAGAGATGCGACCTGAGCAGAACAGGGTTGTGATACTTGACTGCTCGAGCAGCTATCATTAATTTGAGCAGCCCAAAGGTCATGACTATTTATGCAGATAAAAGGTCAATGGCAAGCTGGCATGTGGCTGCAGGCTATCTTGGTACGCACTTCACCCGGAGCACTGATACAGGCTTCTCATTCACACTTTGTCTTTCTGCATTAACTTTCAGGCCAAGCTTTGGCTGGGGAAAAAAAAAAAAAAAATCTCTACCATGGGAGTTGACACAGTCAGGAGCCAGATGCAAGTTTTGTGGCTCAGGATCATCTGTAGCTAAATCAAACTTTTGAATTATTATTTATAAAAGACAGCCAAATTGTGAACTGTTGGCTCAGTATTTAGTCTGCCCTTATGTGGATGAACTCTGAAAGCATGCCTGAGTGCAGATAGAGGGAAAAGTGAATAAGATGCTGAGGATGTGACCTGTTGAAAGAAGGCCTGTAAAACAACTTCAGTAGAGGTGGGGTTCCTCAGCTGTCACTATGTGGACAGAAATTACTTTAAACATGCAGGACCTTAGAGCACAAGACTAAACAACATGGTTAGAATTTCCAGAGTAGTTTCAGTTTAGGTGAAGCAATGTCTATTTGTTTGGAAAAGGGAAGTAAATACACTGTGTGTGTAGTCTAGTCAGATTCTATACTATAGTTGCAATTTTATAGTCAGTAAGTGTTTCATCCTTTGCTGCCATTAGAAAATGAAAACATATTGTAACCTTCAGTTCCAGCAGCTGTCCATCTATCTGCACTGAATTTAAACAAAATGCTTTTGCCTTCTGTTGTAAATCAGTCCTGTACACTCTGCTCCCCAATAGGAAGTATGCAGAATATTTTGTGACATTTCATCCCCCCCAAAAAAAAAGGTAATGGGAAAGCATCATCATTATATTGATTTATTTTTCATCACAGAACTATTTGCCACTATGCCCTAATTAAGGTTGCAGCAGTATCTCTATTGTAAGCACTGCTTTGCCTCCCCCAGTAATTTTTTAATAGGAGTTAGATATTGTTCTGCTAGGTTTTTTGCTAATGAAGAAAAAATATATATTAGGATTAAAACCTCCCATGTAGAAAACCACCGAAACTAACTGTTGTCAGATCTGGAAAGGCATACACTATGTCTAGCCATCTCTTCCCATCAAAATGGAGAATTACCAAGTTCTTCCTTGACCACTGTCTTCCTAGATCCCCTCATGAAGAAGGGAAGTTTAAACAGTTGCTCAGATGCAATTTGTCAAGTTTAGTTATTCCATTATGCTCCTTCTTCATATTTTGTGAGATTGGCTTCAGGCAAACTGAAACCAACCCATAACAATGGCAATGTCTGTCTGTGAATAAGCATCTTTTGTATGTGTTTTCCCACTGAAAATGGCAAAATTCTTGACACCGTGCATTTGCAAGTACTTCCTCAGTCATATTCTTCAAACTGAACAGAGTTTCCACTGGAGACTGAGGTTTGTTACAGCCATGCAGCACTCTGTTTAACTGGCTTGTGACTCACACAGCTGCGACGACAAAAACCGTGTGGCGGTTCTCATGGACGAAGGCTTCTGGCCCACGTGTGGAAGTGCAG
>NW_009954543.1:573617-578270 GCF_000747805.2 Chaetura pelagica
AGAGAAAGAGAAGCCTTTGCAGAATCTGAAGATGTCGGACTACATCCTGCAATTTCCTGGACTTCATGCTACTTCCTGTGTTACGTTATTATTTCCAGTCCCTGGAAAACAGGACTGTACTACAGATGACAATGGTTGGACTACTCCTAGCTTGGAGCAAATATGGTTTTTATGCTTTCCCTCCTATTAAGGTATTTTAGAAAATGAAACACAGAAAAAGCAAGATCTTGCTCATATTTAGTGCTGAGGGCCATCTATTCTTGTACTTTCAGAACATCGTTTTGAAAGGAGACCCCCTGCTGCCTACTATGTTTTCCCCATAGGGGTCCATAAAACACTACAGATTTATGGACAATGTTCCATCAGAAATCCTCATAAAATGGAAGCAGTTGTTTATCTCCCAAATAATAAATAAATAAATAAATATATCAACAAAGAAAAAAAGATTGTGAGTCCCACTGGCTTTCTACTCTTAATCCTAGTCTAGAGCCTATGATTAGATCTCACATCTTCCTCCAGCCTCTCTCAGTTTTATGTAAGTGCACCTATCTACTTTTTTGGACTCTTCTGTCTTGAATGTTCACAACATAGTTAAAGACTCAGCTTTGGGTTACCTGAATCAGCTTTACAGCATTTGCCCTTGAGTAGGTGAGCCTGTCATCCCTACAACAGAGCTCTGTATCCACTAAGTGCAAACCCAAACAGCTTCTTGAGTGGGGCCTGATGGCTCATGTTGAGCATCACACTGCTGGAGCTGCCTTGCTAGCTGTTCCAGAGTTCCTGACAGGCTAATTTGGATACGCCTGCATCACCTTCAGCATTGACACAGTGAAACCGAAGTGGTGGGAATCCCCTGTCCTATTCTGTGTGCGAAGCGGTATCATTCCAGGGGCTCACAGGCACTGTGCAGTCCAGGTGTGACTGCTTCAGAGATTAGGCACAAAGGACTGAGCAAGGCTTTCCAAATATGTCAGGAAAAAGCACAGCTATTCCCACAACTATATTTATATCAGAGGCAGTGTTTTCCATCCAATACAGTCAACAAACCTCTATTTTTTCCAAACTGCTGCTGCCATCCAGGTGAGGTGAGTGTAGCTGGGTGAGCAGTGGCCCCAGTTCCCAGCATTCTGGGTTGTTCTACCAATAGATATCAGGATATCAGAAATAGGAACGTCTCATTCAGTGCCTTAAAATTTTGCACAAAGCGAAGTTTTTCCTTGCTGAGGGCTGAATGGGCCTTCCAAGTACATCTGGGCGCAGAAATTCTGATTTGCATCTTAGTTTTACCCCCATGTGTGGTCTAAAGTTGGAACTGGAGAAAAAAGCCTTCTTCAGGGTGGCAGGCTCTTTATTACAGACAAAGCCAGAAAAACATGAGATCTGTTATGCAAAATCAGCCACAAGCTATTTTCCTTCTATATGTAACAGTTAGTTAAATGCTAAGTTGTAGTACTCTCTCTAAGTAGAGAACTTGTTTCTTCTTACCTGAGAAATTCACTTAGAAAATTTGCAATTAGTTTCTCATTAGGTTGTTCAAATTATTACTATAATCTACGAAGAAATGACATAGCAAAACTTGAGGAGGCAGCTGTAGAGTTTTATACTATGGCACAGTGCTCTCTATACATCAGTCCACACTATCCATTAAAGTATTATTAAAATGATAGAATAAATTGAATTTACACAGTATTAAATATATGACATAAAGTAACTGTGAAAATTGCTGACATATACAGCGCACCTAACCTTGTAACTCAAATTGCTTCTCTGATTTGTTGCCCCAGTCCTGAAACTGGACTTTTATAAGACAGTATTTCTGCAGGAGGAGACAAAAAAAAAAAAAAGAACCAACACATTGACAAATCCATTAAATTACATACCAGAGAGAGAAATTATCACATTAAAAAGTCCAAGCCAGTAGAGCTATACTGGACCATTGCGACAGAGAAATTAGTCAATTCCCATTATTGCTCTGTCAGAGGTGTCAGAGTCGTTGCCCGCAGCTGCAGCTGGTCATTTGATGTATTTCCTTGCCTCCTATGGCACATGCAGGCTGTGCAGAGTGTCAGCTAGGCTGCTGGAAAGCAATTCTCCCTCCCTAGGCTACTAAGCAGAGGACTCTGGTTTCAATATACCTGAGAAGCTGCTTTTTTTATCTACCTGAGATTGCTGAGAACCTGTTTGTCAGAGGGATGAACTCCCCCTCCCCTCTCCTGTTCATTTCACTGGAGTGTTCACTTTAACGCCTAGTAATGCTGTTGTACTTGTTGGTGTAATTTCACTGCTAGTGTAATTGCAAGTTAACTTAGCGGCTGATCTCTTCAACAGATGGAAGCAGGGTGGGGGTGGTGATGAAACCCACAGGAAATGGGTGCTGCTGGAGGAAAATGCAGATGGAAAAAAAGGAGACACATAGGAACAGAGAAAGCAGAGAGAAAGATATCAAGGGACCAGGGGGCACAGGAAACACAAAAGAGAGAGAGGATGCTCTGAATGACCAGCTCTTCTAGCGTTAGAGAAAATGGAATGTAACTAAAAAGAGGACAAAGAATTCAATAAATTGCATATACCAAATATTTTAATGGGTATATACAGAAACAAATAGTATGACGGCCAGGTTCTGTGGGACCTGAAATCCTTGCTCCACAATAGACCCTTAGCCCATAATTAAAAAGCCTACATTTTTTATTTACACTGTGGGCCTCATTTTTCCTACAGCCCCCGTGCCCCTGAGGCAGCCAGCAGCAAACTCCAGGAACAGGAGGCAGGAGACAGGAACTGGGGCAGAACATGCTGTCTTGGTACAACCCTTCCATGTACTTTTCATCCAATCTCTCGGGTCCCACTTCACAGAAACGCTTACGTACCTCATCTCAACCGACCCCATAAGCCTTGGCACGCAAGTAACCTGCCCGTGAAGCTGGCTGTCATGATGTTTTGCCTCTCCTAGATACTGTGAGGATGAAGGACAGATGCCAAGGAAAGGGCTTGGCAAATCAGGCCCAGCAGCACATACCTGTGGGCATTCTGTTTCCAGGGGACCCAAGCTGGCATCTCCACACAGATGCACCAGCACTCCGCTCTGCTCTGGGGACATACTGACATTCTGCAGACATCCACCCTGAGAAGTGCAATGCCACTTTTATCCCAAATCTAGAGCAGGCAACAACAAATTTTCTGGTCAAGAACTTGCCTGTGGTGATTCACACCTCTGGGACTGCAAGGAAGTTGGAAATGTCAGAGCAATCATTAGAACAAAACCAAAAGGGGCATGGGGAGGAGTAAAGGGGCTTGAAGCCACCTTGATGCCTCACCTCTCTGCATCAAGCACAGATGCAGATCCCCCACAACCAGTGGGGATTTGCTCCTGTTGCATATTGCAGAGGTAAGAGGAGGTGTGCATAACAGTAACCTTGGCATTTATTGCTTTCTCTGAAAAGCATACTATTCACCTGGGTATATATTACGCATTCTAAAACGTTCTCAAAGTTTGAAAAGACAATAGTTTAGATCTGCTTGATTTGTAGAACCATAAATGCATCTCAGTGGAAAGGAGGCCTAAAAAGTAATGGAGCACACCATAGCGACTTCAAGGCTGGAGGCCAAATTTAAGTATTTGGTCTTGGTTTTTTTGTATTCCCTATGATCACAAAGTGAGGCAGAGAAGATGAGAGGCACTGGACTTGATGAAGAAATCTCTGACTATTTTAAGAAACCAGGCCAGGATTTTCCCCCATTGTTCCTGAATTCGAGGGACAGACAATAACCTCTGGAGAGAGCCAGTCTGAGAATTTAATATTCTGAAGGCAAAACCCATGGTGTTTTTGTTAAGAGTTTGTTCATGCCAGTCCTTTCCCAAGCACATCCTATTTATATGGCCTATAAAACAAAATGACTGTGAAGAGCAGAGATGAGCAAAATCTCTTCAGCATGCAAAGTTACAGCCATTGCTCTGGATTGTGTAATAACAGTAATGAGGAAACAGTTGTAAAATGTAATTCATTTCTAAGCACTGTGTTAAGTATCAAGTAAATAATTCTAGTTATATGGAAGTAGGTAATTTTTTGGGAATGTGACTGGCAGTTGGTTTTCAAACTTAGGTCAAAAAAGTCAGACTTGGGCCGCCAAAGTTTAATAATGTATTTATGATCCCAAAATAAGCCTTGTGGTTTCCAGAGATGGCAGGAAGGCCTTTCACTGAACTCAGCCAACATCACAGCAATTTGTTTAACTATCTGTTGATTTTAAGTACATTATTAAGTACGTTTAAGCACACAAATGCCTTTGGAAACATATTTGCAAGGCTGGAAATTGTGCCTGAAGTAATTTGCTCAAATGCATGTTGGAGAAAGCCCTGCTAAGCCTCCCGGTTTCAGCTGGGAACTGCTGCCCGTCTGTCCCCAGGCACAAGACCGGGGTGTATGTGGTTTTTACCGAGGGGAATCTACTCTTTGAAACACCGCTCCCGGCAGGGATGAAGCACCTCTGGCTCGCCGGAATCTTTCCGGACCGCGCTGGATGCGGAGCCTCCTCCGGCAGCGCCGCGGGCGAGGCCTCCCGGGGCGCAGCGCGACCCGGCTGGGAACGTCCCGGCGACGCGCTCCGGGGGATCCACCTCCCGGCTGCTCTTCGCTTCGGTTTCGGGCTCAACGC
>NW_009954543.1:579639-612082 GCF_000747805.2 Chaetura pelagica
CGGCTGCTGCCAGCCCTTAAGATGTCTGGCTCGCTAGCGAGGTGTGTTGCGCCTGGTAATAATGCAATGCGGAGCCCTGCAGCCTCTGAGCAGCATGATGATGAGGGGCAGGCTGCCTCACTGCACCATCTCCCTCCATGCTAGACCTGTTGTCAGCTCACGTTGGAGCCGCTCTCTCTCCCCTGCCGATTTCATGATAACGCCATGCTGTCGGTGGCTCCATCGAACAAGGGATTAATGCTTTTTTTATTTAAATTTTGGCTTTCCGTTTTGGTCGTTGCGGTGGACAGTCCTGCATTTTCTCGATAAAGCACAGTTTATTTTTCTTAGCAGTACGTTTGTTAAGAATTTTAATCAGCTGTCGAAACAGAACACATTTTATGGAATTGGAGAATTGATTCAAATTCGGTTTAAAGGATATGAGTTCAGCTTTTTTAATTAAAACAAGTGGATGCTGAAACACGTACAAAAAGGAGCAATTCTGTCGCAAAAGCAACACCAATGACCACTTAGTACGATCTCTGCATTAAGAGAAGATCCAGTATAGTGGAATTGCCTTTTCATTCATTACATGCTTTTAAGGAGTAAGATGACTATCAACTCGCCGTGTCTAATGTGAACGATGGGTACTTAAAAGTAAGGGGGATTTGTTAATGCTTTAGGCAAACCGAAACCTGAATTGGTTCTTTTGCTTTAATTGTGAACCTATACAGCAACCAATCCATAAAGGAAAATCCGTGAATCTAGCAGCAAGACTCTTACTGCTTTTAGTAGTCTTCTGTACAGAACCAAAAATGGAGTATCTTCAAGCAAGGTCTATATAAAAATGGGTGTGTCCAGGAGGCACAGTGACATTTTGAATGTGGTTATAGTTCATCCTGACAGACCGAACTGGCTAAGCCTGTGAACATAACGTCCAATACTGCACATACTAGATAAAGCAGAATGCTTTGCTAGCAAAATAAGCAAACCTCCTGTGAGGGTAATTTTGTCCCTTATATGCTAGTCTGCCTAGTTTTTGTTCTTCAGTTAATCTTGCCAGAACAGAACTGCCCATTCAGATTCGACACCTGTGAGGTATACCAAAATACAAAGTTTTGAAAGGGAAGTGTCACTGGTTCTGTGATTTGCTGATAGTTTTCTATGAGACGGTATTAGCTCTGTTGAAGATCTTCCAAACTGATTACTGCATAGCAACTACGACTGTAATGAAACACTACCTCTAGAGGCTGCAAGTGCCACTAAAACTGCTGCACACATAACAGCTCCCCTTCTGTTTTTGGAGGCTTAGATTCTTTGTCAGGCCTTCTGGGGGTGGGGGGATGGGAGCTATTGCAGTGAAAATGAAAGTGCTGCAACATGAATCACAGGATGCTATGTCAAAGCTGTGCTGGGTTCCCTGACTTCATTCAAAGGTTTGCCACTGGATCTTGGCCGTAGTAAGAGACATGTCAGAACCTCAGCGTAGGCATGTTACAGTTGTAATTTCACTGTATCTGAAGTTGCATTACTGAGGGTGTGCATTCTGTCTTATGTATGTTGCATGAGTATCCAGCTTAAATTCTGGACGAAGAACTTAAGAACGAGACCATCCTGGCCTGTAATTCACAGGCATGGATCTGGGCTGATAGCCCTCCACCTGAGTGGCATGGGAGGGAATGATCTGGCAGACTTGCTGGCTCCGCCTTTTACTGCTGTTGCGCAGCAGTCCCTGCAGAGCCTAGCACTGCAGAGCACAGATGGTGTTTGTTCAACCCTGCCCCACCTCTGAGCTTATCTTTCAACTGCTGTATACCTCTCGCTTCTCATAAGCTTCATGCTCTCCTCAAACACTGCATCTCTTAGAAAGCTTATCCAAATTTATGCTTAGTGGCTATAGGATGTTTTAAGTTGCTAGAATTGTTCAGGAACACTTAACAGCTTAAACACTGGTTAATGTCATGTCTTTACATAAAACTTTATATAAAACAGTATGTGACTCAATTTGGTAACCCATAAGTATTGGCCTAAATAAACTAGGTTCTTGCTACTTCAGCTTTCTGTGGATATAAATATCGTGCTCCATTTCTGCAGATCATTCTCTTCACTCAAGACATAAAAATGTAAATAGCATGCAACGGTATGAGTCTGTCTGTGTTAATGATACACTCCAGGCAAGCATCTATAAGGATTCTTTTGGAGGACCAGCAGAAGGCTTCTGTCTCAAAGCCTAGTGTTGAGTTGGCGATGTTCTTAGTAGTGTAGCTGCCACCCTAGATTTCATGGGTTTTTTTTTAAAGAAAAAAGTTGAACCTGCATGGGAATACTTCCTACAGCTGCTGAAATTGGAACAAAAGGAGTCTATAGCTGCAAGTACCCATTGGCTGGTCTTCTAGAAGTTGCTTAGTAGCGTGGTCTCGATTCTTAGAGCACGTGAGCCACAGGCAGTCTGTGAAATCACTGGTGGTGTCCTTCCTTTATCTTGGGCTGTTGTATTCATACTTTTTTTTGTAAGCGGTTCAACTCTCGTGTGGTTGCTTGAGCAGCTAACTCCACTTCTGTTGAAGGAAGAATAACCAGAAACTGGTAACTTAAGTTTGAATGCAGTATAGAATCACAGAATCCTAGGGGTTGGAAGGGACCTCAAAAGATCATCTAGTCCAAGCCCCCTGCCAGAGCAGGGCCACCTAGAGTACATCACACAGGAAATGTAATTAAAATTAGTAAAGTAAAAATTGACAGGTTGTATATACATCTTTCTATAAGTGTTTGATTGGAAGATGACTGAGTATGCACATCTTTGGGGGTGCAGCTAACAACTGAAGAAGTTTCTAGCTGTCAATATTGCAGTAATTATAAGAATATTGCTGAATTGGTCACAGTAGGAACAAAACTAAGAGTTATGTTGAACTTGCACAGTGAGTGTATCTTTTTGGATTTTAAAATGTTTGGTTCTTTACTTATTGGTAGACTACTGTAAGGTAAAGAGCTGAAGGAGCTGCTTTGAAGGAAATGTTTGATGGTATAATGCAACTCAACTGAAGCTATCCAGAATTTGAAGAATAAGCTGCCTTGCAAAACCTAAATATATTTCTGCAGTCTTTGAACACCTTTGTGCACGTTCAAGAGTGAAGTCCATTTTGGGTTTGGACTGGAGGACTAAGTGTGTTTTATTGCTGCCAAATCCAGTTGATTCAAAACTGCTCAGTGATACAACAAAATGAGGTATAAGCTGGGGCTTACTGAGCTTATACAGAAATTTTGTCGTTGCCACTGAATCTTTCTCTGGTCACCCTGTAGATTACCTTATGCTACTTGAGTCTATGCCCAGTGGTCTGAAAAAAGTCTAGACAGTCATAAGGCAAATGCATTGAAATCACAAGTTTGTGTTGAAACTGCTAGTATCTATTATATGGAGTCAGTTTTTTATAATCAGGTCTTGATCGTGAAGCTTCATGTTAATCAAGGGACAATTTATTTCTATAGAATAGTATCTTTTTATAATTACGGCATTGTAACTTTGCAGAAGAGACTCATCTGCTGTAAATTTGGGACTTGGGGGTTACTGCTGCATTACTTAGACTTTGGTAAACTAGCCTCAGCTTTAACACTTAAGTATTACTACCAGTAGTTCACTGTGTTAATGAGTGTTTAAAACCAGTCTAGAGGGATCTGTGTGCCTTGAGTTGGCTAGTGTTGCTTGGGTAATTGATACACAAGGTAATCCATTATTTGGGTGTACCAGATACTGCAGGGTCAGGTAATGAGAACATGCTGTCAGTTCTTACTTAGCTCAAAAGTAATCATGATTGCTTGATGGGTTAGAACTAATTCAGAATGCTACACCTAAGTCCTGAAGAACAGCTACCATATTCAGAGACCTGTACAAGTCTGTCTTATTTTTCCTTGAACTCTTGCTACAACTATAATGATATTCTCTTTTATTGCAGGCTGATCAACTGACAGAAGAGCAGATTGCAGGTGAGGTTTTTACTTGATGTGTTACTACTCCTACTTGACCTGGCACATCTCTTAATCCAGTGACAGTCAGTGTTACACAAGATACTTAGCTTTCTTAGATACTGAAGAAGTATTGTGGAAGTATTGTGGAAGGTTTTGTCACCTAAGTTTCAAAAACAGTAAAAGCAGAATGGGTACAATTGATGAACAGATTTTTTCACTAGAACAGTTTGATAATCCTCACAGTTTTACTAGCTGGTAGTCCTTTGGACTCTTTTTTTTTTTTTTTCGATCATGACTACAGATTTGACCCCAGTGCAGACTGAAAGGAGAGCTGGGGGAGAGGGAATGTGTGAATTTCTGGTGAAGACTTTGGAACCTGGAGTGCTTTTCTAACAGAAGGCAAAAATTTTGTGGTCTTCTGTCACTGAAGGTGTTTTGGAGTGGCTGAGTTCAATGACAGTGGAGACTGGCATCATGATGATGACTTTGATATTCCATATTTGGAACTGTATTGTGGACTTGTACACAAGTGTACTGCACACTTCTGATGGTCTGGCACACTCTGAAATGCTTCAGTAAATATGCGTCTCTTAAATCTTTGTATTGGCCCCCAACAATGCTTTCTGTGCACTGCTGTTTACCAAGGTTATCATGTCTCCTACTCATGCAGGCTGCACAAACTAGTATCTGTCACTGCTCTGTGAAGACTGATTTCAGCTTCATTAAGTGATATGACTTAAACATGGTGATGTAGAATTGAGCATTGCCATGTACACTTAAAAAGGGGTTTTGATTTGACAAGCATATAGTGTTAATGTGAGGAAGTCTGCAGCTGTCAGGTAAAATTATTTTGGAGGGTGTTAGGGTTCTGCTAATCTAATAGTACCAGGTCAAGCATACAAATAAGTCTCTAAAAGGCATTTCTATTTAACTGTGGTGTGGCTCTTGGAGACTGTATTAAACAGAAGTGGCATAATAAGCTACTTTGTCATTACCATAATTACTAAATTTGAAGTGTAAGAACATTGTTCTGTAGCCTTTAGACTTCAGAAACTTGCTTTAACTCATAGGAGACTAATTATGGTTTGTGGAAAGTCCTTAGTGTATTTATTTGTTGCCATGGTACTGTCTTATGAGTAAGCACAAGCCAAATCTAATTCAACTCATTTTTTTCTGGAAGTGGCCTACATATCTTAAGGGTTTGTGATCAGTTTAATGGGAGCAGGCTTTATAAATTGTCACTGCTGGCTTTTCAATAATGCTTGGTTGTTCCAGTTCTTAACTGTAGAAGCTTTGTTAGTTAATGCAGCTGAATATGGAGTATACACAGGAAGCTTATTAACACTACCTCAGTATTAGTGCAAACATTAGCTTTTAAGTAATGATAGTACAAGTCTCAGAGCCAAAAGTGAGTATTAATAAGCTCATCATAGTAGAATAGATCTGTGTGGAAAGAATAAAAATGTAACTTAGTAGCCAGTGTAAAATGGTCTGCCACTTTCAATTCAGCCATGGTATTTTGTGAAGCAAATGTGTTTGCAAGTAAACCATAAACCTCTGATGTGAAGACATAAGCCCGCTACTGGTCTGTTAGGGAACCATTCCCATTGCTGCTTAGAAAGGGTTGCAGTTGACTGCAGTCTGCATAGTTTTGCTGTTGAAGGCCAGTGTCTTGGGAAAATTGTTACAGGTATAGTTTGCATGTTTTACAGAGACTGGTTTTAAAGGCTTGAGCCCCTGCCATTCTATTTCAGCTTGTCTGAAGATACAAAGCTTTTGATTTGAAGGCAGACTTAAGAAAATAGTTCTATAAGGTAGAGATACTATTCCCTTTCTTAAATAGAAGGCCAAAGTAGTTAAAGCAGCCATTTTTGGGCTTAAAACAAGTCTTCCACCTCTGCTGTGAAGCACTAGCATACAATTGCTAAAGATTCTGGATGTTCTCGTAGAACTAATGAGTCATACAGAACTGAAGCTTCTTGTAGGAGTGGAAGCTGAACTGAAGCTTCTTAGGAGTGGAGGATTTCCTAGGTTTTGGTCTTATGAAAGACTGATTTTGAAAGCTGAGTCAATACAGAATATGAATGCTAGTTGCAGCTTTCTTCAATAAAAATTGAAGTTGCAGAGTCAAATGGGTGACTGGTTAAGCATTGTATTAAAAAGTTACATAAGTCAGGACTGTTTGATGTGGGTAATAATGGGGGAAAAATTATCTAAAGATGCTTTTGTCTCAAAGCAGCTGATGTGGTGAGCTGTACTTCCTTCCACTAGACCTCAGTGAAGTCTAAATGGACTTGGAACAAGTAGGCCTATGTATGGTGTTCATTATGCCTTGTTCCTTTAGTGTGCTGTGCTCTCTTGACGATCTGACCACAAGAGTTATTTAGAATTTATTTCCTAGTAGAAATAGTCATGTTTAAGCATTGAGCTCCTGGTAGCTGTGAAGAGAACAATTGACATTCTTCTATAAAAGTTCCAGACATAGCTAGCTAGACTGTGTGGCAATGGTAGTTCTGCTTTGCTGAACATATTAGGTCACTGAAGACTGCTTCTTCATCTGGAAAGGTGATGTGGTGCAGAAATACCTTGAATTCTTGTGAAATAGAACATTTTGAGCTGGGGTGTGAGTTTGCCTTCTGTTGGACTAGCCTTTCTTCCATGTGGCCTGCAAGTAGAAGGAAGGAAAGGCTGAAACCTTGTAGGCTGCCCTGGAGATGAGTGACTTTGCTAGGACTGTCTTCAGACAGGGTAGCCTTATGTAGGATGCAAGGGAGTTTTCACTTGCAGTTGGGATTTGGAGGAGTGCTGAACCAAGGGAGGCTTTGCTTTACATGCGATGTGGAGTCACAAGGTGTATGTGTGGAAGTTTTCTAATTTTGTTGCAGGAAGCCAGAGTTGAGTTGCTAGGTTGTTCTTGTTCTACTCTAAACTGTGTCTGTATAGGTTGTTACTCCTTTGTTCTAATTAGTGAAGGTGGTTCCTAGAAGTGGATAAATAGGTATTTTAATCATATTACCAAATTGATTCAGCATTTCAAACAGTAACATGCTGCTGATCTTTTATTTGCTTTGCTTCATGGTTATTTCTTATAGCTGGTTGTTCCTTAGCCTACAGCATCTTTGAGTGAAAGAAACTTAGAGTCATCCCTTGAGTGGTTCATTTCAAGTGTTCAAAATACACCACTGAGTGGCCAATGTTATAGAAGGCAAGTCTTTGAATTTTGCATGAAAATTAAGTGTTGCATTTTTTAAGCAGGATCATTGCAGTACTGTGAAGTCGTCTTTACATTTAGATGAGTGGCAGTTGTCCTTCAAGCTAAGGTCAACAGCTAGATGTTTTGTGTAATGCTTGAATACCTGACTGTTGAGGAAAATGCTGTGTCCATTTTTGGGGTCCTTCCATGTTAGACTCTGAGCTTCTCTACTAGATTTTGACCCTAAAGCCCTTTCTTCCCCAGTGTAAAATTTTACTCCTAATAAACCTCTTTGCCTTAAGGCTAAATAAAACTAGCCCCAAAGGCTATTTGAAAGTTACTGTAGGTACAGATTGTAGCTACCCATTTCTGCTTTGTGACTATACAACACTGGCTTGAAACTGTTTTGCTGGCTCCTGTGGTAGCCTTCTCTAATTCTTAACTTCTAAGCAATGGGAGTAGGCTTTTGGAACACTTCAGGCTTAAATGTAGAGGAATTTTTTTTTTCCTGGATGGAGCTCAACTGTGACTCTGGTATTATGCATTCCTGAACTATAAAAAGCCTATTTTTGTAGCTACATTTTTAATATTTGCCAGCTTACACTCACCTCCAGTGTTTCAGAGTGTGAAATGGATGAAGTAAGGCCTTATGCAGTTCATGTGAAAACACAGCTTTTACTGTGACTAATTTTGGTCTGGGAAACCTACCATCTGGAAAGCTGGCTGCTTGGGAACATTGAAAAAATTAATTTTTGAAGTATTTCTCATGCAGGAGAACTGTTGAGCTAATGAGTTCTCCAAAGGCATGATCTTGGTGCCTTGAAAGCTGTAAGATTATCTGAGCTATACAAGGGAATGTGTATTTTTTCATGTTTTAACTGTTTTGTGTATGAGCTACTGAAGCCCAGTGAGCTAGTTTAAGGTGTGTGGCCAAAGACAAACAGATGGCATGGATGAAAACCAGTTTCATTTTTGGAGTGGACAATTAAACAAGTTATTGCTTGTGTTAATGTTGCTGGCTACAATACAGCCATTGTAGGGGGTTAGCACTGAAAGGTAGCACTGAAACACAGTTAAGCAGTCTTACAGCTGTTTTTGACTAGTTCTATAAAGGCTGTCTTAGGATACAGTTAAGGTTGAAACAAGTTTCTAAGCAACCTTCCAGAAATTAAGACTCCTGTGACTTTCCTCCTTGAACAAGTGACTGGAGTTTTGTATATACATAGATGGAAGAACTGCAGCAGTCAAATGGGAGAGATGGGAGAAAAAATCCAATTTTAGCTAGATACAGCTGAATGTTAAGACCTGTGGTGCTAGAAACTGTGACTTCATGTAGCATATACTGTTCAAACTTGCATGTCCAGTGGAAGTGAGTTATAATGAGAAACTATTTTTAGTTTGGACTGATTATATCTTTTTCCATTGACTTGTCTCCTCTATTAGTAATAAAAGTGCTATGAAGCTGTAGCGCTTGAATTTGCGTACCGTTTTTCATATTTGTCAAAGTAATACCATATTTTCTTATGAGAGAAGCAGTTCCTGCCAAGGATGTGAATCATGCTAGTTACAAATAGCTATTCTTTTCAGTTCTGTACTAGGGGTCCTTGTTCTTGACAGATGGTAACAAACAGCAGAGTGCTTGTGAAATGGATGTCCAACCATGTTATTTAGGTCAGAGAGATTGATTGGTAGACTGGTGGGTTGTTTTCCAGATGTTGGAGCTTCAATACTGGCATTGCAGTTACAGCAGACTGAGCAGTGTATTGAAGTTTCTTGGAGAATGAAATCAAGTTTTGTAATTTACAGCAATAAGCAGCAATGGTTTCTTACACAAGTAAGCTAAACATCTGAAAGCTGAAGTGATTAACTCCTTTGTTGTTGTTGTGCAGAATTCAAAGAAGCTTTTTCACTATTTGACAAGGATGGTGATGGTACTATAACTACAAAGGAGTTGGGGACAGTGATGAGATCGCTTGGTCAAAACCCCACAGAAGCAGAGCTACAGGATATGATCAATGAAGTAGATGCTGATGGTAAGATTTTACTAATAAGTAATACCATAAAGTGCCTAAAACACGTGTTTCTAACAAAGCAACTGTTTTGCAGGCAATGGCACAATTGACTTTCCAGAGTTTCTGACAATGATGGCAAGAAAAATGAAAGATACAGATAGCGAAGAAGAAATTAGAGAAGCGTTCCGTGTGTTTGACAAGGTACTAAAATTTTTACCTTAACAAATATTTCTGTTAGGAGAACATGGTCTGTCTTCTAATGAGCTTCCTCACTGAACTGAGGAGTATCTGCAGTCCTGTTATCTAGAACCTGTTATCTAGGTTAACTAGTCACCCTAAAATTCAGTCTGTGGTACTGTATGTGAAAGTCCATTGAATCATTGTTACTTACAGCAGTGAGTGGTACTGTTAAGCTACCGCTTGCTATGATACTGAAATACTGTTACAAGGCTGGCAGGGAAACTGCTTAAATGTATAAAATGGTAATCTTTTAAATATTTTATTTAGGCTTTACTAAGTAAATTGCTAAATGAATCTTAAGCAAGATGCACAATTAAACAGAAGATAAAATATTAGGTACTTTGGGCTCTGGGAAGGGACTAGTCAGTCCAAAGTTCATATACACTATCATATAATATCCAGTGTCTCAACTAGAATGGAATAGGTAAAAGTGGTCTCAAAAGGCCTTGTGCCTTTCTGTTGGACTCTCAGGAAACAAGTCAATGAGAAGTTCCTTTGGTTCTAAGAAACAGACACTTGAATCAGACGGTCATATGATTGATCAGGCATCTGTCACCTAAAAAGTTTGCAGAAAGTGCTGATTGCATTGACAGTGATTAAAAAATGTCTCAGGGTAGGACAACCAAAGTAGATAATACTGGATAAGTTGTTTTTTAAATGTGTTTTTAAGACTGAGATCCTGTAGATACGCTTACAGCTCTCACTTCTCTCACTTGTAATGTTAAAGCTTTGCTGACTTCTTAGTGTTCAACTTGCTCTGCAGTATTTTTAAGCTATTCTTAAGCTTCCATAGGTAGGCCTTGGACAAGTCTGTACCAGTCTTCCTTTTTTCCTTCCCAGGATGGTAACGGTTACATTAGTGCTGCAGAGCTCCGTCATGTGATGACAAATCTTGGGGAGAAGCTAACAGATGAAGAAGTTGATGAAATGATTAGGGAAGCAGACATTGATGGTGATGGTCAAGTAAACTATGAAGGTAAGGAGTTAACAATTATTTTTTTTTGTCTAGCACTTTTCATGCTTGTGATTGTGTAGATGCTGATGGGTGCACCAAGTTTAAATAGGGCAGTGTTCAGATGAGGTCTTCTCTACAGTTAGGGTTCATTTAAGCTAATGTCTTTCAGTATGTACACTCTGGTGTACATAGGTTTAAGTTTGAGTGAGTTATTGCTAACCTTTATGCCAAAGGCATAAAGTGACTATTAACAGTGCAGTGTAAGAAATTACTTATGAAGTCTAGTGACCATTAGAATAAGAAAGTTAGCAGATGTTCACATATTGTTCTGTTCACTAATGAATGTTTATCTGACTGTAGCAAGTAATTAAATGTTTTTAAAATTACTAAATGGGGAAAGCTTCTAAAATACACAATTTTCAAGATCTTTAGAAGATCTCAAGTGATTTCACACAAATCAGCTACAGGAGTAGCTAACTTCTATTTCCTTTTTTCCTTCACTTTAAAAGTCATGCAAGCAGGAGGAATTCTGTTAGACAATTGCTTGCAGCTCAGAAGCACTAAGTTGTTCCCATTTTAATTTTCTGCGCATCCTACAGAAAAGAGTACCTTTACTATTTCTGAGGTGTAGGTGTGGCTTCCCTTCAAAGCGTTTTTGGTTGTGACCTCCTGATAAGCTCTCACCTGAGTTGAAAAAGTGCTTTTATGAATCAGGCCGCTGCTTCATACTTAGGAATAGGCTGTTTAGAGGCTGGCACTAGAAGGTAGGCATCCCTCTTGTTTCCAGTTACTCTTTTGAAACTTCAGCAACCAGTTAATGCCTTTTAGGTTCCCAGATTTTTTGTTATTGTTCCTGAAACTATGGTTATCAAGATAAGAATACTATTTTATGGGATCTAACTTCCAATGTGCTGTGAATAAGCAATGAGTCATTTGCTCATAGCCAGTCAGACAAAATAGAGCCTTGATAATACTAAAACCAGCACAGTTTCTTGCTTGTACATCTGCTTGACTGGTTTTCATTTCAGCACAGTTTCTACTGATTCTTTAGTCATTCTTGGGTATCTTTTCTGTCTGTAAGTCAGTGAGCATGAGGACCTGTAATGTTGAGCTTTGGAAATAGACTGTTGTTCCTCAGTTCCCTGAGGAACCAGCTTTTTTTTATACAAGTAGTGGCCTTTTGCCATTAAAAATAGGAGGTTTTTAGGTGTGATGGGTGGAAAAGGATGCTGTCTTGAAGATGCTTTTTTGCATGTAACTGAGAACATAGTTTCAAAATGGTGTTAAGCACTAGTAAGGGAGGTCACTTCTCACATCTTGGAATTCAGGTTTTTCTGTCAATAACTGATGCATCTCTTTCCTTTTACAGAGTTTGTACAAATGATGACAGCGAAGTGAAGACGTTGTACAGAATGTGTTAAATTTCTTGTACAAAATTGTTTATTTGCCTTTTCTCTGTTTGTAACTTATCTGTAAAAGGTTTTTCCCTTACTGTCAAAAGAATATGCATGTATAGTAATTAGAAGGCCATTCCTCCATGTTTTTCTCCTTTATCTTACTGTCATTGTTCTGATTTTTGGAAAATTGATCTAAGTAACAAATGTTGCATGTGGCTTACTCTGGATATTTAAGCCCTTCTGCACATCTAAAGTTAGATGGAGTTGGTTAACTGAGGGAACATCTGGGTTGTCTGTTTTAAAAAAAGTAGCTTTCTTTAGGAGACTTAGGTATGACTAATGTAACAAGTTACATGAAGTAAGATAGGGTTTACCAGGCATTAGCAATTCCTTAGTTAAAGCAACATGCTGGCACTAGTTCTCCAGTACATAAAGGAGTTCATTCCACTTTCTGTGATGGAAGATGAGGACACCTGCAGCTAACTGCAGGATAAAACCATGTGAATAGTATATATACATGTGGCTAATGCACTGTTTAAATAATTCTCCTAGCTTATTTCACAGTAACTTGTTTGTGGCCATGCCTGTAACATGTTGTTGAAATGTGGAGTCTTAACATTGTGGACGATTGACAGTCAACAATATGAAACTTAAGTTGCACTAATGCAAAACGGGTGATTTATCCAGGTACTCGTACACAAGTTTTTTTTGTACTGCTGGTCCTGTACCAGAAAACATTTTCTCCTCTTGTTACTATGCTTTTTAAACTTTGTTTAGCCACTTATTTTAAAAAAAATCTGCTTATGGCACGATTTGCCTCAAATCCATTCCAAGTTGTATATTTGTTTTCCAATAAAAAATTACAATTTACCCATACTGTTTCAATGTATCCTTGAATTATTTACAGGAATTGTTCAATAGAGTTGCTGCTCTGTGTTTCAGTATGTAGCAGTTTGGTTTGCTTATGCAATGGATTGGCTGTCTTAAAAATAGCTTGGAAGGTGAAAACTTAGTCCTGAAACTCTGGCCCTTAATAGTATTGTTGACTTGAAGAAGCTTTCTTACTAGTAGTTTAAAATGTATTTTACAGTCTTGTGTGGAGCTTGGTGCTTCAATAAACTTACCGTAGTGACTGGCTATGCCCACTATCTGTAGACATTGTGAACTGGATGTTGACCTAGTTCAATAGTTGACCTAAAATTAAAATTCCTTGTTCGGACAACTAAACCTGTTTGCTTTCTTTTAATTATTTTGAAGTTTATTCCCTGTCAGCTGCTATATTGGGGTAACTAATCTCACACCTGGTCTTTTCTGAAACTGCCATGTCTGAGTTCTCATTCAGGATGCAGTCAGCTCAAAGTACAGAAAGAAAACATTCTCTTACTAATCTGCTAATGAGCATGATTGTGCTTCTAGCATTATTTTTTTGTCAAGGTTTAATTATTTTTTTAAAGCTGAAAACAAACCTGGTTTTAACCAAGGACAAATTCAAGACCTCAAAAGAATGCCAGAGGCTTGTTATGCCCCTTGCTTCTGTACTTTCCCAGCAAGATCTGACTGATCTTACATATACTGTATGTTATCTTGTTTGGGGATTCTGGTTGCCTTTGAACAAATCATTGGCCCTTTTATCTGGTTACTGTCACTGGTCCCAGAAGAGCAGTTACCTAATGTTTTAAAGCTGTTTTAATAATCTTTGAGGTATTTATAATTACAGTGAAAAAGTTAAATTAGGGCAGCTGATCAACCTGATTCCTGAAACACCTGATAAGATATTTATGGTCACTGATCTTAAAGCCGTGCTTGCTAAGGACTAAAGCAGCTCTGTTGGTTTTCCGAAGGAGGCTTGTCAAAAAAGTGTTTAAATTGCCAGCATCAGAATTCTTACGGAATTGTTGCTTGTGCACTGGCAATCTGATTGAGAAAGCTTATGCAGTCTAAATATTCTAGCAGTTAAGGTTTGCCTTCTACCAAATGAGTGACTGAACACTTAGTCTTCATCCTATGGCCTCTCAGCCTGGGGACAGGACGTAGGTGCTTAAACTGGCACAGGATGAGGAGGATTTGACAACCATCAGAACAATCGCTTGAGATTCTGAATTGCAGGATTATTGGAAGTGTTAAGAGGTAAGTTATGCAAACAAGGATCTGATAACAATTTGTATTTGCCAATCCAGTGTCTTGACCTTCAGTAGGCTGGGAATTGCACTTCACAGTCTTCTGCTACAACTTAGCATGAATTTTGGAGCATCTGACTAAGGTAAAAAGGAGAGGGTCCTCTCTGTTATGGAAAACTGCTTGGCTATGATAATTGCCTCTCAAAGTTAAAATGTGTAAGAGGCTACCTTTATTGTCACTTCAGCTGCTCCCTGTTCAGAATTTAGTCACAGGAATCAAAGCTGCTGCTGTTACCTAAATGAAATGCCTGATTTCTAGGTTAAAACAGTTCAGTCTTATAGATGTTTACATCATACTTTAACTGCGGCATGGGGGTAATAACTTTCCACTACTTTCCACTAATGAAAGCGTATCTTCTGAGGTGTTGTCCGTAAAGAATGTGGTGGCATTGATCCTTAGAACTTGAACCTTTTGGCTGATGTGCATTTGCAGATGCTTCTGCTGTTGTGAAACAGGTAGTCCTTGGGTCTGCTAAGCAGATTACTGTGTGTGTATGCAGGAATGCTCTTTGAGATTTCCAGTTCAGCATTGGTACAGTACTTCATCTTGTCTGTTAAATATGGTGGAGGTTCTTACATTCTATACTACAATAGCAAGAACAGAAACTTCTCTGGTATAGCACTGTAATGAAACACGTGGTGATGTTTTATTCTGAACTGGGGGACAAGGTGAGAAGTCTTGTGCCTAAAGGCTGCTGTTCCTTTAATGTGTATAGGCTTAGGGGGAGAATTCATCAATGTCTATAAAAAGCTAATGGGAGAGAACAAAGAGCTGGATTCACAACAAGATGCAGTGGGCACACCTTTAAAAAGGTGGAGTTCTACCTTGACAGGAGAAAACACTACTCTTATAGGGTGGTCAAACAGGTTGTGGAGTCTCCATGCAAATTCAAAATCCAGCTGACAAGGCACTGAGCAAGTGGCTCTATCTGACCCTGCTTGAGCAGGGAGTTGGGCTGGATGATCTCAGGAGGTCACTTCTGATCTAAATTATTCTGTAAAGGGAAAGTGCTCCTGCCTACTCTCCTAGGCTTGCCATGGTGCACAACCCCATCTTCATATGGCAGTCTTGCCCATACAATGTAATTGCTTGCTACAGCCCATTTAAGTTTAGGAGTATGTCTTAAATCATTCTAGCAGTGTTAGGAGTAAACAAGGAGGACTCTAGGAGGATAAATCTTTAAAAGGAATTATTTTTCTCCAAGGGACAATAGTAGGTATTGGAGATGACATTGTATATTAATACACTGGGCTGTGTGGTCTAAAGGGACAGTGCTGGAAAAACATGGGTACTGCATAATAAATCTTTGCTTAACAGAACTTTGAAAAACAGAACCATCTTTGGGACAGAGCTGATGGAGGGTTTGTTAGACTTAATTGTATTTTTGTATCAAAGTATCTCAGATAATGTTTTTCTACTAAGTACCTTTATAATTCATACATATTTGTGACTGAGAACAACTGTACTGCATCTTACTCCAATTGCTTGTTTTGGAAAAAGATCTCTCCTACTAATCACAGTTTGTCAGGTTATCCTGTTTTTTAAGAGTTGAGAGTCTTTGATACATGCATATAACACTAAAACATGGATTAAGGACTAAAAAAAATTGAAGTGGGGGTGGGAGCTTTAATTTTCCTGTTTCCCATAAGTGAAATTCTGATGTTACAGCAGCATCTTCAGATTATGTAAATTGAGTTTATTTTAAAGTGATTACTCCTTTCTAGCTGCTCCTTAGAAAAAGACTTCCTATGGCTTTTTTAATATGAACTATGGAGGAGAGGGTGTTTTGTTCAGTGTCTTAAACCTGAGAGTCTTGAGATGCTGTTCAAGAAATGGCAAAGAGACTTAGTTGAACTGGAGTAACTTAAGATGAGATTTTTCCAAAGGCTTGGAAGATGTGGTGAAGATTACTTAAACAGTAATAGCCTAAGGATGGTCATACTGCCTGCAAAACTGTTTGGATTATATGATACAATAATGCTTTCACTTGATTACATTATTTAAAGTGTCAGTAGGCTATTGAAGAATTTGGTCTGTTTTACTGGATACTTTGTGTGTGGAGTAGCAAGGAGTTCCTCCTTCAGGATACCACCATACAAAAAAGATGTCATGTCATGACAGCCCATTGTGAGTTGGCTTTTTTTAGGAGGAGCTGAACTTGAAAATAAGAGTGGAAGAAAGGAAATGGGGAAAAGAAGATGAAATCTAAAACTGGAATAATAGCATGGGAGGAAAAGAAAGGAAGTTTGATACAAACATCTAATAACTGGAGCAAGACAAAGTCCAACACTCTTCTCTGAATAATACTAAGGTCTTAGAGCTGGAGCCCTTGGCTTGCTCCTGCAGGTTGTCCTCAAATGTCACGGATGGTAGTTGAGTTTGATACATCTCTAGTGGCCCCCACAGCTGGAACAGTCTTTTGATTGGTCCAATTGTGTAATCTTCATCTTGTAGGTAAGATCTTTGAGGTAGGCATGTACTTGCTCAATACTTTTATCAGTAGTAATTGATGCCTTGATCAGCAAACAATAACAGCCAGCTCTATGGTCCCCATCCCTCAGTCACTCAGGTAGCTATTTTCTGACTGGTTCCTGCCAGGAAAGGCAACCTTGTTTAGGTCAAGCAGGTATTCCCTTCCAGGTCTGACAAAGCCTGAGGTTGAGTAGTTGCCTACTGTATTGTTATAGCAATATGCCTCCATTCTCGTGGTACTTCCTTAAAAGGCACATGCTTTTTGGCAGGCAGAAAAAATGCAACTAATGGCCCCCCAGGGAAGGAATTTCTGCTAGCTTTCTGTGTTGGCAGGATTGTGGAAGAATTGCCTATTTCTGGAGAGAGAGCTATTTTAAAAAACTAAATTAAAAGCTGTTTTTTTCCCCCACACAGCTACAGTACATGACTATTGAAATAAAAGGAAAAAAGGTTTAGCTCTTGCCCCCTCCTAATCTGATATTAATTGTGAAGCATTAGATGATTAGCAACCCTAGGAAGGCTCTGGGATTTCTCAGTTCCCTCTAATTATAAGGAGTTTAAGCCTCTTACTACTATAAACATTTTTTTCCTCTTAAATAGCTGCTGTTTTTTCTAATATTAACTAAACTTGAAGCCTTTGAAAGAGGCCTTTGAAACTCCCTGTGTCCACAGTGGAAAGGCAGTCTTTTGTTGCTGCCAAATCATTCACAAAGAATAGGAAAACCATAATTTAGACACTCATGCCTACTCCAAAGTCAGGGTAGTCTCTACATTAATTCAAAAGGCCTTGAATATGCTTAAAAATAAAACTTCTTAATGGATTAGGATGTGTCAAAATTTCCAATAATTTGGAATTGATTCACAAAGAAGTGTAATGTGTCACAAGGATTTTTTTCCTTTTTAAAATGATAGAATTAAGACAAACTGCATGATTGTTTTGCATTTTCAACCCTGAGAATGCTAGGCATTTTCCCATGGAACTAGTATTGGTGTTATTTATGCATATGTTAAATTTTAAAACGCTGCCAGAATAAGTAGTACTAGAGAATTGTCTACTGTTGACTCTTCACTATGAGGAAGCCATCCCCATCAGCCAGATTTTTGCAAGATCATCTGAAAGCAAGAGCAAGTCAGCACTTTTCAGCAATTCTTCCTGTTATTCATTGTTGTAGCAACAGGACAAGTTTTCTTCATTTTTCAAGTGGGTTGTGATGCCTAGGCCAAACATGGAGGCAGTCATGCCTCTCTCAGCTTTCCCATCCTCTTCCACCCTCATACTATAGTGTCATAACTAGACTGATGCTGAGGGGAACTCTGCAGGCAGTGGCTTCCCCAAAAATCTTTTTAAATCCGTTTATGGTTCTTTACTGGGCCTTGGAAGAAGTGTTATTAAAAAAAAATCTCCTTTACTTCTGGCAGCTTTTTTTTTTTCCCTTGAATTTGCTCATGTTCTACCCTTCCCTAAGGAAACATAAGCTAAGGAGATACATCTCCACATATCCTGAAGAAATCTTTGTGATCTAGGCTGGAGGTCCCTCACTGGATGGCCATAATTACTGGGCTGTAGATCCATTTATCTGGTATAAATTACACTTGAGGAAGAGTTTTATTGCCAAGGTGCTGATAAATTATTTTTGACTACTGAAGAGAGGTGTAAAATGCTTGTGCTGTTTTGCTCTTATTAGAAGTTTTCACTGCAAAACCAATTAAATTGGGAAAAATTGTATGGGGAGGGAAGGGTTTGTATCCATAGTCCTTACTTTCTTGGCTGCCTCTTTCAGCAGATGAAAAGAAAAAGCAGCTATTTGCTAGTGAAGCAGATTGGAAGCATGTCCATCAATTCCAAGACCTTATTCCACATCTGCATTTGAGAAATGCAATCTGCCTTGCAATCTGCCTGTAAAGCAGGCAGGCAGCTATTGAGATAATTTGCTGGGTAATCTTAAACAAACTGGCAGTTTTGAGAGAACATCTGATGCAAATACATTTTATATCAGAAGTGTGGGGAAAATACATCCAATATTAAAATATGTGCATTTATTTCTTCCTTCAGCCCTCATCCAACCTTCTCTCCTGCACCTAGCCAAAGTAGAATGTTTTCACCAAAAATGCTGATAGTTATATCCATTCATTGCTAGCACAGTGGAATGAAGGGTGTCATATGGATGTTGTTCTCCGCTTCAGTTGCACTTTGCTTCCTCAAAGGAGAGAGGCAAACCCTACCTTGCCAATCATGTTGAAGGGCAAAATTTCACTGTTGACCTTGTAAAACTCTGGGGAACACTCCTGAGCGTGTCCAGGCAAGAGACTTCACTTAGTCTGTAAATGCATCCATAGCTCTGGATTGATTAGTTGTTTCAATAATTTTGAGAAGAATCCCTCCTTCATTTATTTAATTTCACTGATGGAACAACTAGGATCCAGTAATGGCTCCTTCATCAGTCTTTCAGTAACTTTTAACTAAAATAAAGACAAACCAACATGAGAGTTTACATGTCCAATGTGTCTTTGGAGAATACACAAGAAACAACTTACCTGCTTACTCAGGCAGTGCTTATGCTGTATAGAGAGATTTTCTGCAAGAAGTCCAGCTCAACTGACTGAAGCCCACAT
Source organism: Chaetura pelagica (assembly GCF_000747805.2). Classification (NCBI taxonomy): domain Eukaryota; kingdom Metazoa; phylum Chordata; class Aves; order Apodiformes; family Apodidae; genus Chaetura; species Chaetura pelagica. The sequence continues at coordinate 598,642 of NW_009954543.1, forward strand.
GCAGTTTTAAAGAAGAGGACGACTTGCCCTATAGCCCCAGAAGGAGTCAGAATAAAGGAGGAGTTTGCTTTGGTAGATGAGGATTGGGTTAGGGATCACTTAAGCAATCTGGACATCCATAAATCAATGGGTCTGAATGGAATACACCTGTGGGTGCTGAGGGAGCTGGTGGAGGTCGTTGCTAGGTCACTCTCCATCATCTTTGGTAAGTAGTGGGCAACAGGAGAGGTGCCTGAGGACTGGAGGAAAGCAAATGTCATGCCAGTCTACAAGAAGGGCAAGAAGGAGGACCCAGGTAACTATAGATGGGTCAGCCTCAACTCCATCCCTGGAAAGGTGATGGAACAACTTGTTCTTGGCACTATCTCTAGGCATATCAGAGATGAGGGGGTCAATAAGACCAGTCAACACAATTTTATCAAGGAGAAGTATGTTTGACCAACCTTATAGCCATCTATGAAGAAGTAACTAGGTGGATAGATGATGGTAGATTGGTAGATGTGGTTTATCTTGATTTCAGTAAAGCGTTTGACACTGTCTTCCACAGCATCCTTGTAGATAAGCTAAGGAAGTGTGGTCTTGATGATCAGGTAGTGAGGTGGATCGTGAACTGGTTGAAAGGAAAAAGTCAGAGTTGTGGTCAATGAGACAGAATCTAGTTGGAGGTCTGTGACTAGTGGAGTCTCTCAGGGGGCAGTACTGGGACTGGTGGTGTTCAGTATTTTCATCAATGTCCTGGATGAGGGAACAGAGTGTGCCCTCAGCAAGTTTGCTGGTGACACAAAACTGGAAGGAGTGGCTGACACACCAGAAGGCTGTGCTGCTATTCAGCAAGACCTGGACAGGCTGGAGAGTTGGGCAGGGAGATACTTCATGAAGTTCAACAAGGGCAAGTGTAGAGTCTTGCATCTGGGCAAGAACAACCCCATGTACCAGTACAGGTTGGGGGCTGACCTGCTGGAGAGCAGTGCAGGAGAAAGGGACCTGGGGGTCCTGGTGGACAGGAGGATGAGCATGAGCCAGCAATGTGCCCTTGTGGCTAAGAAGGCCAATGGCATCCTGGGGTGTATTAGAAAGGGTGTGGTTAGTAGGTCAAGAAAGGTTCTCCTTCCCCTTTATTCTGCATTGGTGAGGCCACATCTGGAGTATTGTGTCCAGTTCTGGGCCCCTCAGTTCAAGAAGGACAGGGAACTGCTTGAAAGAGTCCAGCACAGAGCCCCAAAGATGATTAAGGGGGTGGAACATCTCCCTTATGAGGAAAGGCTGAGGGAGCTGGGTCTCTTTAGCTTGGAGAAAAGGAGACTGAGAGGTGACCTCATCAATGTTTACAAATATGTAAAGGGCGAGTGTCAGGAGGACAGAGCCAGGCTTTGTTCAGTGATGTCCAGTGATAGGACAAGGGGCAGTGGGTGCACACTGGAGCATAGGAGGTTCCATGTGAATATCAGGAAGAACTTCTTTCCTGTGAGAGTGACAGAGCCCTGGAACAGGCTGCCCAGAGATGTTGTGGAGTCTCCTTTGCTGGAGACATTCAAAACCCACCTGGATGTGTTCCTGTGTGATGTGCTCTGAGTGACCCTCCTCTGGCAGGGGAGTTGGACTAGATGATCTTTCGAGGTCCCTTCCAACCCCTAGGATTCTGTGATCTATAAACCAAAAGCTAGTATCTTGCTACCAAGTGCTTCTGTAACTCTTTTCCTGCTTTTGTAGATTTGACAGGGAAAACACTCTGTTTAAACACCCTATTTAAACAGCAAGAAGAAATTCCCCACCATGTGTTTTAGAGACAAGGTAAGCATTTATATGGGTATGTATGTACATATGAGAGAGGGAAATGACAGTTGTAGCTCACTTTTGGAGTTGTGGGCGAAGGCTCTAGGGATCTCTCTTTGGTAGATAATACATTACCTCTAATTTCTACTTCATTTGAGCTTTAAAATACATTCCTCAGAATATTTTGCTTGTGCTTTTTCCCTGATTTTTGTGTACAAAAAGTATTTTTATTCTCCCTAGAGATTTGAGTGGTGTGGTCAAAGGTCCACATTTGAGCATACTTCCTCAGTTCTTACCACCAGTCTCCCCTTTGTGGATGCGATGCAATCAATCCCCAGATCAACCTGCATATTCAGCTTTTGAGTTTCTTTCTGTGAAAAGCACAGCTCCTGCCTTGTCTTTTTTCCTATTATTTTTTTTCTTTTTTTTTCTGTTGAAAGCATGTGGGTTTAATTGTTTGAACTCAAGAAATTCTGAACTTCTCTGGCCTGTGGTCATTCTTGTGAGATAACTTCATCTTGCCAACAAACAGAGCATAGAAGGTTGGACTCATTCAGCTGCTCTTAACTTTACTGTTCAAAATTTATCTTTGTTGTAGCCTCTTAGGCAGTATTTTTGTTCTGAATCTCAGTGCTTAGTATAGTGCTGTGAACAAGAGACTGTGTCTAGTGTGATATGTACCCAGTAGCAAAGCTCTTTACCTCTTGAACAGATTTTACCTCTTCAGTGAATCTTAGAAGGCTGTTTAGGGCACCTACAGAGAACCTTTGAATAATAGCCTATTTAAACCTGTTTCCAGTCAGAAAACAGCTCCACTTCAGATCCTTAACATTGCTCATGGTATATATTATTCTAATTTGCTCATCATGGGGAGGACCTGTCTTCTATGCTAACTTACAGCTCCAAAAAGAAGATCCTAGCCAGGAAATCCTTTTCCAGACTTGCTCTATGCAACAGCACAGCAAATTCTGTAATGTAGGGATGAAAACCAAAAGCAGTGTATGATTTTTTACTCAGTAAGTATGACAGAGTCAGCTCAATTTAGATTAACTTACTGAAGAGGTTTTTGCATTTTACCATCTCTAATCCTTCCACTTTTGCTTGAAGATTTAAGTATTTTTATCCTGAGTTGTTGGGTTTTTTTTCCCAAAAACATTCTCTGATAAAGGAAGATTATAGTAAAATATTTTTCCACTATTCAGAGTAGTGTTTGGGAGGTTAATTAATTATGACAAACACTGTAAAAGCATTGGATCCTCAGCTTTGTGGGGAGCTATGTCTAAGCAAGAGGAGAACCTTGAAAGATACCTATGAAAAACCATGGGCCATACTTGATTCAAATTCTACCTTCAGCTCTGCCATATTGTTCTCCATGGTGTGGAAGTCTGGGAAGAATCAGTAACTTAAAAGTCCTATCATCCTTCTGTCTGTGCTGACTTTTTCATCCAGGATATAAACACTACACCCGGACACTTAAGTCCTCAGCTCCCAGGTTTGCATGCAAGTAAGTAAATCAGATTAAAATTACATGAGAGGAAAACTGAATGATGTAACATTGAAGCACACCTGTTACTCCCATTTATATGCTTCAACAAATGGCCACTGAGGTCGCCCAGTGGTATCTGGATCAAGCCTTTAGTTGGTATCTTGACCATCTATGGGGTAGGTCCTGATACAGCATCTTTTTAATGGTATGCTTAGTTCCATTTCCCATTTTAATAATGCAGTTCTGCATGTGATTAACTTGAGCAAGAGGTTGAAGTCTGTACTTGAAAGTCGTGTGAAATTTGCTGAACTGGGGCTTAAATAGTCATTTACATTAGAGGCTGTCCCTGTTCAGCATCTGAAAAATAGGGCTTTTGCTTCTGCAGACACACAGTCCTGGTAGATACCACTGTGGTTTGATATTTCTGACCTGAGCTGTCTAAAATCCAACCATTCTGAAGTAAAAAAAACATTCCAGCTTGTTAAAGCCCAATCATGTACATTTACAGTAAATTTTGTTACAGTGCCTGACAGCATTTGCAATTAAAAACTGTTATTTTGAAGTAAAACTGATAGAAACCATTACAAGAACAAAAACAGTGACAGCAGTGCCTCAACTCAGCGTAATTGCTTCTTTTTCATAGTCCAGGCAGTTTGTTAGGCTGTCCAGAAGTGCTCAAAAATTTCCTTCGCTCCAGTAAGCACTATGCAAATAAATATTTCCACTAATAAAATATGCATGGGCATCTGAAAGGCAAAACAAATGCAAAATGTGTACATAAGTTGCTGTCTGTCAGTTGAGACACAGCTCTATGTATGGCCTGAGCCTATGTGAAGTGATTTGGATCAGCTCGGCCCTCTGGAGTGTCAGCTCAGCTAGGGTTGTGAGAGGCTGCCTTATTTGAACAACCTCACACCTGCCAGAGACAAGAAATTCTGAGAAATGAGGTCCAGTCAATCTCTCTGTGGTGGTCTAAGAAGTTACCTCCCCAGTTATTGACTGTAATCCTGTCTTGGAGGTTGCCCCTCCCCACAGCAAAACCAGCAGAACAGAACATGTGCTCCACCTCAGTGGTTTTATTGTCACAATCTGCTCCTTCCTTTAAACTGCAGGTGAAGTGATGACAAGATAAACAGTATTTTTTTCTTTCCTTCTAAGAGTTTAAAAGAACTAAGAGCATCTGCCAGATTTAGAGGTATATTTTGGTGGTGTGACTAAGAGGAATTCAGATTGTAGGTAAGTCAAAAGATGAATCTTCCTGCACCTGAAAACAGGAGTGAGTGTATCAGGTGCATATCGTGTCTGTAGTATAAAAAAGATTGTAAAATTTCTTTCTTGCTTAAATTACAGTTCCATGAAATTTAAAATGCCTTCACCCCTTGCTGTTTTCAGGCTGATTCTAATCACTTCAGTAGTAGCTTGACTTCTCTGGCCTCTGTAACACAATTCCTGATTTACCACAAGAGATCAAACTCAAGGCCCTGTCAGCTCCCTTTTACTGCCTCAGAAAATCCTGTATGTTACTTATTAAATTGCCAGCTATGCCTGCACAGGCAATCCCAACCTGTAGAACTCTGAGCGAGCTAGACTTCCCATCTGTACCTCACCAAACAGCCCTCTTGTCACACGATTGACATCCAATGAGAAAAAAAAGCCAGTTTGATTGTATTTTCACTGAAGTATGCTTAAGTTATTCTACCATTGGAGTGTTACAGAAGAGGGGCAACTGCTTCAGATAGAGTCACTGAGATTAAACAGCTGATTTCTTAAGTTTACCTGGCTGAATTTGCCACCTTGAAAATGGAAGTATAACTGCAATCTCTTCTTCCAGCAGACCTAAGCAATGGGCCACACTGAGCAGCTGAAAAACGGTGGAGTCTGCCATCAGTACCATGCTTCACAAAGTGAACATCTGGCCAGGCACGAGTTAAACACCCAAGGGAATCTCTACATGATCTTCTGCAGGAAGACTTAAGCTTTCTTGGCCCACGTCCCAAGCAGATGCAGGCTCCAGGCTGGAGAGAAGCTGAGCAGCCATGTTATGGTGCCAATGAGCGTGAGTTCAAATTCTCAGCCTCCTAGCATGGTTACATCAGGTTTGGCCCTCTGCTGATGAGGACTATGCTCCTGGCTCCGAGGGGCTTTTATCTGGGAGACACAGCTCAGCAGAACCAGTGCAGGACACAGGTGGGATCTGTGGAAGAGACAGCCAAAATACTGCCTGGCCTCAGCATCTTGCCTCCCACACTCCAGCACGCTGTAGGCTGCAAATCTGATTCCCAGGTGCTTAATTCACTTCACAGGGATGACAGGAACCTAATTCAATGTTGTGAATGGCAGCATTTCATTTTGCTTTTAGGTGTGGCATTATTAAGCATTAAAACATCCAAGCCCATTTTTTTAAATGGCACTAAATGTCTGTTATATTGAATCTTCCCTGAGGACCAGAATTTTATTTTTTAAAAAATAATATATTTCTTATTATGAAATGTGTTTAGGGATCTATTAATCTCCCTGCAGCTGACACTCAAGCCTGCCTGTGCAGCAATTTGTTACAATTCCATTAAACCTGGCACTTTAATTATGGGATGCCAGTTCTTGCTTCTCTGTTGTGAAGTGAACATAGAGTCATCAGTGGTTTCTATTTTTGCATGAAAATGATTCACAATGTAGAATGTACTGTGCTACAAAAAGGCTGGAAGAAAATAGCTCCATGATACATGTTGGGAGACAGGAGCGATGGTTGATTCATGCATGTACTGCCCAGGCATTCAAAAAATGGCTTTCTTCACAATTAGCCACAAAATCTGTAAAACATAAAAGGAAAACCATCAGTCTAACAGCAAGGGATTCCAGCTGGCTGATTGAAACACAGGAAGGTGATAATTCACAGAGCTGGTGAAATGTCAAAACTTATTGGACATCTTATGATTAACTTCATAACTGGGCAGCCCAAACTGGCAGGCTTTTCTCTTAAATTGGAAAGACTTAATGTGCTTCAAAAGCCAACATGTTCTGCTGAGAGCCCATCATTGATGTTTTTCAGTGGGGTTGACTGTGGCATCAGTGCCCTGTATGCAGTCCCTTGTTGAGGACGGACACATCTGAGGTGCAGTCCCATTCCTCCAGGGAGCTGAGGGGCTGCTGCCCACATAGTCCCTGTGGAACAGACTTGGCAGAAAGAAGGCAGTGAGTAGGCTGAGCCCTGGCAGATTGCTCTTCCCCCAGCACAACTGAAAAGTGAAAACAACACTGCTGAGAGCACTCAATGGGATGTCAGCTGAAATACAAAAATATGGGTGTTGCTTCCCTCAACATGTCTGCATTTTTGGGACCCCCCCCTCAAACGTGGCATAATCAGGTGCATCTCAGGGTCAATGTGCCCCTTGCAATGCTTTTTATGAGGTCTGAGGATCTATCATCTTTGACTAGGGGAAGTTTGCAGTAGCTGGAGATGGGCTGAGGTCCAGCTGGAGCCGATGATACCCCTCTTCTAATTTATAAGCAGAATATTTATTAACACATGCCTCCTGAGAGCCTTTGACGTATACTTGGTAATGACTTATATACAGAAATATAAGTACAGAGGCAATTCATTATAGCTGCTAATTCACTTTTTTAAAACCAGAATCAGCAGCAATAATGCTTGTGTACATTTTGTCCTTTGCCTGTTAGGAATTCATCCTTAGTTCAGCCATGGCCTTGGCTGTATTTCTTAAAGGTTTTTTACTCTTGGGGCTGAATCCACTTGCTGATCAACAATCTCAAGGTGCTGGTATTTTCTAGATTTCTGATGGAAATGAGAGGTGTTTTTATCCTGCAAAACAAATTTTCTGTGCTTTATCTGTCATATTTATAGTTCAAGAAGAACTGTAAGAACTAAGAAATAAAATAAACATCAGTACAGTTTCTCAGTGTTTATTTGAAAGTATAGCAAAGGATTGTATTAATACAAATTATCACGGGACAGAGTTTCTCGGTTAAGTAAGTACTAAACTTTTATTTGAAAATCCTTTAGGATCTCATTAACTGCTCTGTGCCAGGTGGCCTGTTGTGGTAGGAGAGCCAGTCTGAGTAAACAGCAACTTCTTAAATGAGCTATAGATACTGCTATTATATAATAATTTGCAACATATGATCTGCAACACCCTTTAAAATGGCACTTTCAGCCTTGGAATTTCAGCCTGGATCTGTTGTACTGTACTGATGGACTAGATCTGCTTGGTTGCTGATTTGGAGAACAGCTTCACACTTTGTTTTGCTGTGTAATTATTCTGTGCTAGAAACCTCCTCATTTGACCTCGAGCTAACAACTGGTTATAAATGGCATCCATGCTGAGGTTTTTGATCATATACCCTAAGTAATCTCATAAGCAACTGCTCTCCTTCTAAATCTCATCATCATCATAATGACACAAAGTGATGCACTAGTGCAGTGCCACTCTCTGTGGGGGCTAGTTTTCAATTTCATAAATGTATATCAACATCCTGTGAATGGCTTAAAATACAGTTAGGGTCAGGAGAAGGATTTTATAAAAGCAATGTCTCTGTGTTCTATATTAATTCTGAACTATAAACATAGGAGAATATACACAAGTCCTACTTTCCGGATGGTTTTTTTATCCTGGTATTAGCTGTCAGAAGAAAGCTATTAACAGTCTCATGTCTATTGCTAAATGTCAGCTTAACCACATACAAGATATTTTTTTGGCACTTCGACATTTTTTGTTTCCAACATTAATTTAATTTAAAAAAAAAAAATCAGTTTTTTAACATGCATGATTCTGAGGGTCTGTGACTGCTGGGATTAAGGGCTTCTGGGCCTTTTTCTGGGGTCCTGATGATGCCAGAAAATGCCTTTCCCATTAATCACATTTGCTCAACTAATCATCCCCAAGTCAAATTTGCTAAGCTTACAAATTAAGGGCCCAATCTTTTGCTGGCTGTTCCTCAAGGAAGTTGCAGCACTTTTTCATTTAGCTCAGTAAGAAGGATCACAGGCCTCCAAAACTAGCTTGGTTATGCTTTCTCCCTTTCCTACTGCTAACCACCGGAGGCCTCACCAGGTCTCTGAAGCTGCCTTGTAGGGCCAGGACAGCCCTGCCATTGCTGATGAGGGGCAGGCCATGGGCTTGATCTCCTGCATTCTGCACCCTCTTCAGCTCCACAGTCCAGTTATGGCTCTTGTGAGTCATCACCCTGGAGCTCACTAGATCACCTCTGCAAAGCTTTGAAACTTGTTTTTGTAGAGCTTGGTCACTTGGGGTGTTTGTTGTACCTCTTCAGAGGTATGTTGGCTTGTAGCAGACTGAATCCATGGCTGTCTTTCCTCAGTAGCTCCACTGCTTGCTTTCCACAGCACACCAGAAACTTGACTTTAGCAGGAAACCTCCTTTTTCTTCCTCATTGCAAAAGCAGAAGGCATCTTCTTCTGTCCCCGCACCCCCCCCACCTTCCCCCCTTGGCCATGTTGCATGACCAGCTGGTCTTTTCTTTGGTGAAGGAAAGACCATTTGGCAGAACAACATCCAGCCAAATGGATCATATCTCCTTCTGACCAGGATATTCAAATCTGCTAAATGTATGTAGGAATGTCTCTGCAAGCCTAGGAGAACCATGGCAAGCCTTGGCACTTCTCTGGGATGCTGCTGCAAGCCTGTCTCAATTGGTGGCTTTTGGAAGTGGTATTAAGATACTTGTACCTTCTTTCTTATTTCTCTTTTGAAGCATGCATAATAGCTTATAATTAACCACCAGCAGTTGAATCCTTGTCCTAGCATAATAACCCACCAATGAAGCGGTTGTAGAATAGGAATGACAGTATCTGTAATGACAGGGTGCAGCATATGCTGGCTAGCTTGTAGGCTGGCACATACCCTACCTACTACCACAGCCATTTGAGGTCAAAACGCTTTAAGAGCCAAGGGAAATCTATTAATATCATTTTAAGAACTATGGCTAAGGTCCAGGTAAGGGGAGCCTCAAAAAGGTATCTTTAGAGAAGGAAAATTGTTTATTTCCCATCTATATTATGAAAACTAACCATCTGCTTTTATGGGTAATCCTTAGATGGTCACTGGGTCTGTATCGCTGGTTTATCTGCTGTACAAGTAGCAGGAACTGTGTACATGAGATCTTCCACAACTCTGGTCCATTTCTGAGAGCTGACTTTTCTGAATGCTTTTCATTCATAAACTTGCTTTCTTTTGACATCTGCCACCTCTGTCATGCCTTTCCCATATTGCTTTATCTTTTTTCCTCTTCTCTGTCTTGCCTGTTAGTGTTCTACTTAGCTTACTACTCATTATTATTTCACTCATACCACCCTTGATTTATCTGATCTTCTATTCTAAATGATTGACATTAGAAAAATTATGACATGGAAGTTAGGGAAAATGCCGCTGAAGTGTAAGAAGGAAATCCAGTATGCTCCCTTCTTTTGTAGTTACTTATTGTAGTTTGTTTCATATTAGTCATAAGGCTGTTCTGTAGGATATGGGAGCCCAAGCTTTCCATCCTAGATGACAGGAGTATTTGACTGTACATTGAAATATTCAAGCTGATGGAGGCTCACTCTTTGTTAGACTGCAAAGGAAAGATATCATGCATTTATTTATTTTTTTTGCTGTGTCTCTTGTGACATTTTATATTTAAATGGGGCTTATGTGGTTCATGAATTGGCCCTAAATCATCTACATACTGTCACTAAGTATTTTCTTAACAGCTGTTCTTTCCTTTAGTTAATTACTTATCAAATGTCAGAATGTGATGGCTGAGTGAAATGCCCTGTTATCTGAACAAACCCTAACTTCACAATCCTTTTCTGTAGACAAACAAAATGAAAAATCATGAGATGTTCTGACTGCACAAAAGCTTCATTTTTATGCCTGACTAAACCTGACAATCAAAAATAAGGGAGGGGAGTGGGTAGAATTAATAAATATACATTACTCTACCTAATGGTTATGAATTAGGCTGGACCACAGCTGCTAAAGATCAAGCTGGTGTTTTTCTTCTGGAGAGAAATATGAAAGCCTTTTATGGAAGATTGCAACTCATAATTGGCTATTGGAAGTTGTTGGGAGCATTTTTTATTTGAGTATTCCAAAACCCCTTGTTTTGTACAGTATAATGTATATTTGCATTCAAGATGAGACTCATAACCTGAAACTGTGGGAGACGCAGGCATGTCTATTATAATTCATCAACATTCCCTACATCTGCCATGGCTGGAAGTTCATTATTTGATTTTGGTTTGGAAAAGGATTGAAGACTGAATAATCTGCTAAAAAATGTGGGCTCCAGCTTATTTCCCAGTAAAAAATAACATGACTATCAGAAAGAAACATATAAATACAAAGAAAATGCATTACATAATATGCTAGGGCTATTTTAACATCAATGTTTTTCCTCTCCACAGAGCTGCTCTATATTTTCTTAATGGCTGAGATCAACATACAAATATAACTAGAAAGGCCTTTTTTTGGATTGCTTTTGATTGCTTCAGTTGCAGAAATCTGAAGTTTGGGTTTAAAGGGAGGTGGGAATATGTAGAGGAAAGCTTGAGTAACAGCAGTTACTATTTATGTCTGCCAACAAGTGATATGGTTAGGACAGCAGTTTCGTTTCAGGATGAACTTCCCTCAACATTGCTCCTAGTGAGTTCTCCTCTCACCATGAAATAACAGAAGATGCTGAAATGATGTGAGAGTTTTATATGAGTGTCTATCAAGTCTAATCAGAAATCAGCCTTTAATGTAGTGCTGACTAAAAAAAAAAAGTGAGGTCAGAATCTGTTATGTATACAAAAGCACTTCAGCTCAACAGGATGAACCTACATTTATTTTCTACCTTGCCTTTATTTCTGTGAATAAAGAGCAGGGATCAGAGCATCCCAAGAATGAAATACCTATTTGTAGCTCTGCTCTGAAAAGTAGAGATCTCATCTGTGCATTAAAAGTCTCCTGGTTAAAAAGCTTCAAAGAGAGGAGCAGAAGAACCTTGCTGAGCTCCGCAGCAGCTCTAGCTGTTCAATGAACAAAGGCAGGAGGACTATGGTAAAAAAAAAGATGACAGGCAACATTCTGCTCTGAGACTGGAAAAGAATGTGCCAGCATGTGTTTCCTTACTCTGGGGCTGTGTTAACTCACCAAAGGTGAGTATGACTCCCTGGAGAAGGAAAAGCAAGGAAGTAATGTAAAACGGTTTATATCTCTACCAGTCACTCACAACACCAAGGAAGGGAAACTGAGGCAAAGCGTTGTTGACCACATTGCTGTGAGCAGTCATGTTTTCCCTTGATTCTATATAAACACAAGCTCATTTTTCAGTCTGTTGTCAGTCCTTTCCCCTCAAACTTCTTTACTTGTGAGACGGGAAGTGTGGCCTATCATGGAAGTCCAGGGAAAATATTTTCTTTTCCAATATCCTGAGCAAGTGTTTCAACAGTAACAAAGGAAATCCTACTCCTTTTTGTTGCTAATTATACTTAAGAAAACAGTTGCATCTACAGTTTATAAGTAGGAAGTTATGCTGTGCAACCTGAATGCAGCCTAAACAATGATGAAATATTCAGAAATTACTTGGTAGTGATGCATGGGCAGATAAGGGAGTTCTCAGCTTCTTGTTTACATTACAGGATCCATATGTACTGCTTGATAATGTATTTGCTGTAACATTGGCATGATTATCTGCATCAGTTAAAACGAACGTTAATTTATAATCAACAGTGATTGGAACACTGTTCTGAGGCATTGAATTATTCACAACAAGAAATGTTCCATTAATCAATCCAAGAGATGAAAAGACAGGTTAAAAAAAAATAAAAAAAATAAAATAAATTTAGCTACCTAGAGATATTAATGATGTTCTCAGGCATTTTTTTAAATCCTGGTATACAGTGAGCAGCTGTGTTTCTTCAAAATCCCCACCTATTCTGAAACCAGTACCCTTAAGAAGTTTCTTTCTTGGGCATCAATTTCTTTAAAAATGCTTGCATCAATAACACTACTGTAGGTAGAAAGGAGGGCTCAAAAATTAAGACATTCTTTTAAAGAGCTAGTTGGAAATGAAGGAGAGCCTGAAACTGAGAAATGGCTGTCTTCTTTTTCTGCTAAAAATTATAATTTGGCATCTACACTGTGGGATGCTTTTCTTCAGTTACATGCTCATTCTACGGGCCGTGCTGAGGACGTGCTTGACATGTAGCACAGTTAAAGCCAGACTGCTAGAAACTGAACGTGTGAGGCAAAAACTCTTAATCAACATCAGTGCACATTCTTTATTGCTTGATTGGGGCCATCTTAGAGCTTCTAAGAGCTATCAGTCGTGCTGTTTGTGTAAAGAGGTGAAGGAGCAGCGAACAAATTTCAGCACATGGAGATGATTCACATCACAGCCACTGGCATTCAAAATACTGTGAGCTGCGTATGTTAAAGGATACATTTTAAAGGTATTTATCTAACTCCAAATGGATTTTGCTGTTGATGGGCAACATAAGGTCTGTGAGTCACCCAGCACACTTAATCACTGGAGCTAATAATTGGAGAAAAGGAAGCAGTTGTGCAACATTGATTTTAACAGGTCCTTGCCCAAGCCTATCCTTTTCCATGATGTGAGGGCTATATCCTCCTATCTCTGGTGACTTCACTGGGAATGAAACATGGAATATTGTGAAAGCCTGGCTCCACCCAAGAGAGGGGTAAAACACACATCGTGTGTGGTAAGGACAAGACCTCACCAGCAAGGCCTTGTTCTGTCCAGCTCTGGCAACTGAGAGATAAGGATCGTGGGGCCAGTGTCCTCCTGTGTTGTCACCAACAGGGTGAAACACTTGCCAGCCAAACTGTTCCAGTCTCAGACACAGAGGGACTTCTTTATGCCTTTGAGTTTCAGGAGCTTAATATTGTCTAATGCAATCTGTCTTTTTTTATACCTCAGGCTGACTCCTGCTTTCAACCAAGTACTTCCACAAAGTTAGTGGGAGCTCTGATCCCTAATTCAGCTCCAGTAGGATGGGGTTATGAAAGCAAATGTTACAACCACTGCACTGAGATGTGCAGAAGTGCCAAGTTTTGCCTAGCTGACTTTCCCCTGTATAGCAAGGCAAGCTGTGTATGCTAAGGACTCTCAGGAGGGTTTATATTCATCCAGCATTGCAACACCTGATGCAGAATTCCTGCT
>NW_009954543.1:612329-633980 GCF_000747805.2 Chaetura pelagica
CCTGCTGCAGCTCACTTGTACGAGAGGCCTTGCAGTGCTGTGACTCAGCTGGTTTTATTTGTGGCAGAAATGTAAAAGTCTGGGCTAGGAGGCTGGAGCTACAAGAGAAGCCTTGATTTAAGCAGGCTTAGGAACCTGAAGCTGCCACTGTGTTTGGGCACATAAGTCCCTGAGTAAATTTAATTTAGATTTTACTCCTAGCTGGGATTGTTCATCCCCTCTGCAAATTAAGGCACCTTTTTTAGGTAGCCAGTATGGTTTTAAAAGATTAATATTAGATTCCCCAGGTTGGCAAACTTTGACCTCAAGTTTTATGTAGCACGTAGGGCTCTCATGCAATTTGCAGCACAGAGGCAGGGAAAAATGCAACATCTGGTCTGTTTTTATAGCTTCTACTCTAATGCATGGTGGCAAATCCATTTAACTAAGCTGTACAAAAACATCAGCACTTCTGCTTAATTATAAATCTGTTGCATATCATTTTGATTTTTTTGAAAATGAATATGGATAAACAGACTTACCTCTAATCTATATTGATCTCTATCAAGAGATGAACAGATGATGAACTTAAACCATCCAGTTCTGTTCCAGTGCATTTCCCATCTGTACAGAGATGGAAAAAATGTTTACTGTAATTAAAACCAAACACTTCAAGTAAATGATTATGGTAGTAAGCAAAAAAAGATAAAAGAAAAAGAAAAAAAAAAAGGAGGGGAGGAGAATTACACGTGAGAAAATACTGTTCTGTATTGTCAAGGTCAGTTGACACCAGAATACAGAGGTCAGGAAACACATTAATCAGTTTGTCTAATAGGTTTTGTTCTTCCTCTTAGCAAAATGCATAAAGGTGAGCATATTGCTTCAGTTTTGTTCCTTCATAACTGGGGATAACAGCTCTCTAAAATGGGTCTGAGAAGACTTCAAAGACATCTGGTTTGTTTTTATCCTGATAGCATATTAGTCAGAAGAAACAATTACTCATCTTCCAGGTCTGCAACTGATTTGAGAAAGAACCATAGAATGCCAGGTTGGAAAGGACCTCAAGGATCATCTGGTCCAACCTTTCTAGGCAATACTATAGTTTATAGGAGATGGCCCTGTCTAGCTGAGACTTAAAACTGTCCAATGTGGGGGAATCTACCACTTCCCTTGGGAGACTGTTCCAATGTGTGGGTGTTTTCCTGGTGAAAAATTTATCTCTTGTGTCTAATTGGAATCTCACACAGTGAAAGACAGACACAATGAGAGCTGGAGTAGTGGTAAAAATCAAACACACAGCATGCTGTTATGAGAGTGAAAATGGCAAACAGCCTTCATAAGCTGCAAGGGCCAAGAGGGCATCAACCTTCATTCCCTGTGGTAAGATCTTTGCTGGCTTAGGTTTATAAATATCTCAAAATCTCGAAATTGCCCTGAAATTTCTGTCTGCCAGGGAAGCATTTAGTGCATCTAAGTGGATGAAGAATTCCCCACTAGGACGACAGAATTTTTAGTTCCAGAGCAGTATGTGACCTGGTTTGCACTTGCGTGTCCTGTAATCTGTCACTCCCATCTGTCCAGGTTTGGGAAACAAAAAAACCAAACAAACAGCACAATCATCTCTATTTTCTCTGCTTTCTATTTATCACCACTTGTCTGATGTAAATTTTCTTCTACATAAAGTATCTGAACAGCTAGCGACTTGATTAATGCAGTGGCCATAGGGATATATGTACAGCCAGAGATGAGAAAAGCTGGTGACAATGAGCTTGTGTTCACTTAGCCTATTGTGAGAAGGAAATATGAACGAGACTGTTCTCAGTTTGCCAACATATAAGCATAACGACGACCTCCTTGTCAGCTACAACTTCAGTTCTCGTGGGTGTCTGGATATTCAGGGTGGCCCTGGGCCCAATGAACACGCGCTGTGCTCTGCTCCTCCAAATAGCCCTTCACTTGGTGAATGTTATTTAGAAAACCACAAAATGCAACACAGTGATTCTCCTGAGACAAGAATCATCACAGTACATTTATTTCTTCCTTGGAGAAAAAAAAAAAATATATATACACAACTCTGTTTTCTTCTTAATTTCTGAAGCTGCAGGAGATCATTACCTTATTTTGATGTCCTATTCCAACTACACTCTGTTTTACAATCCTATAAAATTCAAAATAACATGAAAAATCGTTATATAGTGTTACATATAAAGTGTTTTATGTAAGACTGCACATTTGAAGCCAAACATTTTAAAAATAAATCCAGAGTAATTTACTTGTGCTTTCTTACTTGCACTACTTTTCAGCTTGTATAATGCCAATTAGATGGTTTATGATTATTTCACATTGGAGTTCACTCTGGGCTCCCTCTCTCTGCATCAGCATAGCTCTTGAGTGGTTGTGAATCCTATGGGGAAAAAGTTTGTTTCTTTGTTGGAATATAGAAATTCTTTCGGAATTTGTTGAAATTGCTCCTGCCTGCTGATTGATCCTGGGATTTATCACAGACTCCTTAACATGGAGGCCCTGCTACTGTGATAGAGGCCTTGGCAAACCCCTGGTCTGGCTTGGAAATCCTTATGGTGCCAAAGAATTAAATCCTGTCCCCACTGAGTGCCAGGAGTGAGGAACAACTAAAAGAAAGTAAGTTTTTAAAATGTAACTAGGTGAAATAAGAGTTTGACTTCACTGAGTTAGCCAAGAGCCCAGGCATCCCACACGGGTGGATGCCTCAGGTATTCCGAGTACAGCCACAACTTGCTGGGCCTCGGTCACCAGCTCTGCAATGGCAGTAACAAACAGGTGCTCACTTCTTAAAATGAGAACACTCTTCATCCTGTGTCTCACCCTTAGCCCTTGGTTTTGAGTAAAATCTGGGGAACTTCCTGAGCATTTTTTCTGGGCTTTCTGCTACGGGGGGCAGTGCGGGCTCAGCAGTGCCCTCGGGGGGGACCGAAGAGGTGTGGTGACCATGGACAAATAATTTCATCTTTCCACATTTTGGCTTCCCTAACCATCTATAGAGATAGATGGGTCGCCCTTTGGAGACTAATTTTGAGATCTTTGGGTGAAAATAGCTATTCAAAGGCATGAATTGTATAATGTATGTGGCACAAAAGAGGCTCTGCTCTTTTTTGGAGATTGCAGATGCTTCTGCAACATAGTAATTCTAAAGGAAGTCCTTGTCTAACAGCCCTAGGAGTTTACTGCTTGTTAATGCCTCATTTATCTGATATTTATTGTTTTCCATTTGTGTGGGCAACACCAGGGCCTGGAAGTGATACACACCACAGGGTGGTTTCCCAAGCAGACACAAACTATGGCTTGCTTGGGTCAGGAGCACAGCACCTTTTCCGTTTGCAAACTAGTGCCAGGACTACCGGGAGGAAGGCTGTGCCCCTCTCCCCAGACACAATTCTCACTTGGGAGAACCTGGGATATGGTTTGGAAGTAACCACAAATGAAGAGGGAGTCACAGGCCATCATGCCCAGTGGAACATTTTAGGGACGAAGATAATTTACTGTTTTTTAAAAAAACCACCTGATCAGCCCTCTGGCAGAGCAAGTAGAAATAAGCCTGACGGCAAGAAACCATGATGAGGTTAAGGTTAATCAGAAAAGAAAGCTCTAAACATAAGGGATTGTTCTTATTGATAGTACTGAAGATGCAAACTCGGGAAGTTTTATTTTCTGGCCCAGTTTTGGGATTGTATTTAGGTAAATGTGTAACTTAAAGGATTTCAGTGGGGTTACTTGTACTGAGAGCTGTGTGTGTGTTGAGCAGCTGTTGGACTCAGGGGCTCTGGCAGGAGTGGTGCTCTCTGTGCTGGTTAAAGTTGCTACAGTGGTTTTAATTCTATGTTTGCTCCTTCTCTGGCACTTACAATTGCTCACAACTTTCTGAAACTTCATGTACCAAGCTGAACTCTTCCAGATGGCTTCCTTTCAAAACTGGTTTCATGCATGTGGACTTGAGGAAAACCAGTTCGGACATTTTCAATCAGGAATGGGCTGTATTTCCATGTGCTGGCTTTAAATATTTCAGAAATGCGTTCTAATTCCTACAGTTGTTTTCAGTTAGAGGTCAGGTTTGCAAGGTGCACGGAACCTCTGTCACGTTTACCTTTTTTGTTTTGCCTTTATTGCTTTTTGTAATTTTTCTTGAAGTAGTCCTAAAAATATATAACGGATTGTTCATAAAATGATAGAGTGTGCTGTGTTCCCAGTGTGGGTGAAGATTTTTTTGGTTTCTACTTAGCTGAGTGAAATAACTGTGCCTTAATGCTACAAGCGGAGTGGGACACAGACAAGGGAAACTGTAGAGTAAGCTTTTAAAATGTGGTACATAAACTCACAGTGTATTACATCCACTACTATTTCTCTTGCTGCAATTGAAAAATGTTATACGTGTGTGATTCTTCTCTATGCTAGGCTGAGGAGAGTCATGCAAAAA
Source organism: Chaetura pelagica (assembly GCF_000747805.2). Classification (NCBI taxonomy): domain Eukaryota; kingdom Metazoa; phylum Chordata; class Aves; order Apodiformes; family Apodidae; genus Chaetura; species Chaetura pelagica. Next base: position 616,759 of record NW_009954543.1, read on the forward strand.
CTTGTATTAGTGGAAAGGAGTGGTAGGACAGGGTATGTCTTTGGTGATGACAAGAAAAGGCAAGCAAGGCTTTCCTGGAGGCATATTATTTATGTGGTTCCTGGTGATCCTCAGGCAGTAAAGGCTTTCCACAAAGTGCTGTGGCTGAGGCTCACTGAAGAAATATTGAAGTGCTTTCAAAAGGCAGTAAAAAATTCTGCTCTCAGTTTGGCGGTTGAATTTGTGTGGTGGCTTTGGTGGCCCATGTGTGACTGTCTCATCTGCTGACAAGTGTTAGCAACACACATGCCCATACTGATGTACTGGTACTGATGAACCACGCCAGGAAGGTGTCAGGCTGCCAAGAGAGGGAAAGTCCCTTCTTGTCTCAGCTGTTCCTTTACATCCTTCTCTGGTGGCACGGTTTCCTTAGCAATGGTGAAAAGGGCCTGGTACTCTGGTTGAAATGGAAATAAAAGAAACTGAGGGTCTGCAGTGTGCCCTGTCCTCAGGCTGCCATGCAGAAGGTGAGGTGCTGCCACTGGGAGCAGAAGATGAGCGTGACTTGGGGTTGCCACCCTGCCCAGGGAAGCTCTGTGAAGGAGGCATGGGCATCACAGCAATGCCTTGCCCCCCTTTCCTTTGCCTCCCACAGCTTTCCTAAATCATCCTCCCTGTGAAGTTCCTCCTGGCTGGCAGGGTGCTTTCCACCCAGGCAGGATACCCAAGGGAAAAAAAAATGTTATGTGCTTTTTCTTTTCCTTATGGAAAGACACAGGGGTGGAGCAGATGGGTGTAGCTGCCTCAAAGGAGAGTAAGGACAAATGGAGAAACAAATAAAGGGGTGGGAGAGCCACTTATCAGGCATCATAAATCTCTCTTTGATTGAGACACATCAAGGCAGAATGCTGTAATATCTTCTGGAATTCCTTGCTACAGGAAGACTTGGAAAGAGTTGGGGCAACCGAGAGCAGACATGTCCACAGTATCAGGTGGGACTGGTAAATACTCCCATCCCTGGTATGAACGGTGTCTTTGCAGTTTGTGAATTATTTGTAGTGGTGTTACTGGCTCTGGTAATCAGCTACTAGCTGAGGATACAAGATAAAATAGAGTGGTTTACAGCACTTAAACTCATGGGAGCCATTTTAGATACTGGAAATAGTGTGGCCTAGTGCATATCAACCAGTTCTGCCTGTGCCCTGCTTGCCATTTTTGCAGCCCAGTATTCCTAAAGGGGACAGGGAAGAGACTTGCAGCTGGGATTTGTATTAAGGAAACACAGCTTGTATTTCAGCCCCCCTTCTCTGTGCTCTGGTGCTTATCCATGGACAAGATGCATTCCCATTCTCTGTTAGCAAGCCCAAGCATTATCTGCTTAGGCTGTAAACACTGGGAGAAGGGCCCCTGTGGCTTTCCTAGCTTAGAGGGAATCCGCTCTGTGATCAGACTTTGGACTTTCTTGAAATTTGAATAATTCCAAAGGTTGCTGCTCCTGGGCAGTCTGGGAGAAACTTACACTTGGAGAAGGGGGAGAGCTCCATCAGCCATCTGGTATTGTGAGCACTTGCAACATGCAGGTTGCCTGACTCCACATTTTTTGTCAATCCCTGTAAGTAATAGATTGGTTTGTGCTCCATCTAAATGACTGGGACTAAGTGTGTATAGAAGAGTCTGGTTAAATCTAAATGGCCTTTTGGACAGATTAACTATATGCTGCTCCTTAGCGTTGGGAAGCACAAAGGTTTCTTGGCTTGCCTTACTGCACCGTGTCAGATCTGCCATCTGAATTGCTGATAGAACAAGTCAGGCCAGAAGAGGTTTTTTTTGCTCCTTGAGCACATGAAAGAACTTGGGAGAGCTTTTGGAAATACTGGTCCATGAAAGGAAATTAAGTCTGCATATTGAGCCAACCTGATTCTTGCTTTGCTGGCAGTGGTGTTAACTAGGTGTAGCTTCACCAAGGTCAGCAGTGTTACCACTGCAGAGCCTGTAAGAAGGGAGAGAAGCCCCAAGCATATGCTCCCTGCCTGCTGGTTGGTGGGACAGCCCAGTGAGCTGCCATCCTTCCTATCAAGTTTCCTGCAGCTTGAATTAGTTTTCTAGAGAAGGTTCTAAGTAAGATCTTGATTCTGAAGCCTTTCAACCCACTGACTTGCCCCAGTGTGAAGTCAGTAGCTTATGTACTTGTGCCTTACCACCAACACTTCAGCTATTGTCCGCTGAAGACAGCTCTTGGCTTGTGTCAGGTTAAGGGCTGGCCTCTGCTCTCAGGTTACCTTTAATGTGAACGGATCTTTGGTGCCTGATTTAATGAGCCCCTGAACAGAAGGAAAAGACTGATGAGTAAGTCAAACCTGCAACCTGATCTGTAGGGCTTTTTGCCACCAATTATGTTTCTGCTGGTGTAACCCTGGGGTTTCCCTTCAAGTAAAGGAGGTGATTCTGCTCTTCCCTCATCTCCCTTTTGAAAACAAACCTTGCGGCCTGTGATACTGATATTGCCACTGTATAGTGAAGAATATGCTGTATATACATGCTGTATAGTGAAGATACAGTGGGGGGTTTAAAATAAACATACATATATATAAAATAGCCCTCAGCAGAAATCAGTAGAGTTCAGTGCCCATTAACTTGGTACATTCAGCCTCCCTGTGTTGCTGTTTGTCTGAATGTGATTCCCATTGTACTGACGTGGCTGCCTAGTAGGTAACAGGGGATGCATGGCTGAGTTTTCTTTATAGTTGTTTTCAAATATTTATCTGCAGGAGAATAATGGGAGAGCTGTGTTTCCTCTTGTCAGAATTTCAGAAAGGATTTTAATTCCTTGTGCTCCTTCTGCTCTCAGAGCTCTGACAAAAGTGGCTTGATCCTCCTGGCATAGGACCATCTCTCCTTCTTCCCCTCTGCCCCCATCAGGGATGTACGCAGACTTGCCAGACTGGAGCATACCAGGAAAGTATGTTTTGGAAACTTGGATGAATCTACTTTTCTGGACTATAGGGTACAATCAGTGAGATCTAATGGGGACTCCTGCTCTTTCTCCTCTTTTTCTTTTCTCCATTCCTCCACTCCCAATTTTAAATGATGGGGAAAATGAGTAAAGATGGAGGATGCAGATACCCAGCACATCCCAGAACTGAGCACCAATTTCACTCTTGCCAACATGGCCATTAATGTCAGAATGTCTTAAGGATACAGACCCGACTGCAGCTTCTGCACTAAGTGCTTACAGCTTATGAAGGGTCCCAAATGAATTGTTAAAAACCTTTATTAAAACCTTAGAAGATGTTGCAAGTCTGGTACACTGCTCAGTTTTAAATCATCACTGAGATAATACCATTTACACCAGGGCTGTCCACAGAGACTGGCTTAACATGCTCATTTACTGTTTAGTGCTCCATGTTTCCTCTGGTCTGAAGAGCTTCTCTTCCCCTGCTCTAGCTCTGACCGGGCATTAAGAGTGTTATTGTGTCTCTGGAAGCAGCCAGCACCACAACAGCCAGAGCATCAGTGTGCCTGGCCTTTGCATTCATGCTAGTGCTACAGGCGTGTGCTAAGAAAGATAAGGACGGAGTGGGATTGCCTTCTGCCTCCCCAAGCCCTCAGAGTGACAATGCAAGCTGTTAGGACTCTGTAAATTATGGTTCAGCAATGTGTGCCTAGGGGAAGAACCTGCCTGTTTGCCCCTCTCACTGCCCTTTAGGCAAGGTGCTCACACTGCTGCCCTGCTGGTGCCCAGAGGACAGGCTGTGGGCAGTGGGGAGAAGGACAGCAACGTGCCTGTCACTCTGTGGGGACGTGCCATGCCTGCACCCCTCTTTTCTTAGAGCATGTGAGAGGAGGGGCTGCAGCCTCCTTACTTGCCTTCCTGCACATCAAAAGGGGCTTTTTCACAGCTGACACTCGCCCTTTCTTCAATACATCTCATCCCTGCTCTAGGCAGGAAAGTGGTGGTTCTCCCCTGAGCCCAGACATCCAGTGGAATTTTTCTCTTCTCCCCATTTCGTAACAGAACCTCTGCGAAGGAAGGGGCCCTGCAGCTGCAGGTGGCTGCTCTGAGCTCCACATGGGACAGTCCTTGCAGCCACCAGCTGCTGGGGCTCAAGGATACAGGGAGGTGAGAAGGACCTGTGTGTTCCCCCATCTTTCCGGGCCAATTATCGTGTGTGTGTGTGGCTTATAGTGGTAAAGCACAGCCTGGTAACTGGAAGGGGAAAAATCCTCTGTAACAAAACTGAGAAGTGTAACCTTGGACTGTCAGCTGCATTCCAGTTTGAGGTACAATCATGGTGCTAAGTTTTGCCCTATTAACTGCTTGACAGAATAGCTGGGCTGAGAGAAACCAAGATGGTATCTAACATCATGTTTAAGAAAGTCTGGTTTGTTTTTTTTTCCAAAACAGGGCTCTTCATCAGTATGCACACACGTAGCCGTGTGTCAGGGGAACACCTAACGCTTGCCAGATAAACATGTGCATCGCTCCTCTCCACGTGGGAGGAGCAGCCTCAGAACTGCATCATGTCCTGCTGGGTGCTCGTCTGTCTGTCTGCACCCTACTCGGCATGCAAAGGTACCTTTTCCACAGTGAAAAGGCTTTGATTAAGCCAGGTCCAGGTCACTTTATTAGCATTGCAGAAAATGCTACGAAGTCTATGCAGCTGGTAACCTCCTGCTCAGTTTGATCATCTGCTACATACGTGATCCTAACAGAGATAATTTGGAAAGGTGTGTTTATTGCTTTGCACTTAGCAGATATGGATATGCCTGACAGTTTCACAAACATGTCCTTGGGTAAAGTCTGTTGCTAGGCAATAGTTTAAGATAAGGAATATGTACAAATCACAGAATGTTCAAGTTTTAGGGCTTTAGGCACTCATAGGAGAGAGGCATAGCAACGTCCTGCTTTTGTCCAGAGCACCTAAAAGAAATGTTCATATTTGTTAGCCAGGGAACAGCATTAAATCATAAGGATCTGCAGTATGTTCCCCCTCCTGCAGCCAGCTGCAGCACAGAGCAGAGTAAGCAGGTCAGATGAGTACCCAGCTGTACTCCCTGTCTGAGGAGATGAGAGGAAGGACAACTCCAGCCACCTGTGCCTTTTTTTTATGACAGACTTTTACACGGCGAGATGACAAAGAGCCTTTCACCTCTTACAGCTCTTTCTGCTTCTGTGCATGCCATCTGTGTGGCCCTTGTAGCTAGAGGTCACCTCGGAAGTGCTTCTGTCACCCATGTTGCCTCCTACCCATCAGCCAGGGAGTCAGCAAAGGGGACTGCTCCAACAGCAGTTCTGTGCTGCTCACATCTCATGGATTGTGTCACAGACTTGGACTGATTTAATTAAAAAATGAACCTTCTTCTGCATTCTGCACCTGCCCTGCATCTTTAAGTCACCTGGTTTGCACTTATGGCCCCTGGGCTGTTTCCTCCCCTATAGGGCCTGCCTGCAGTGGGTGCACACAAAGCTGCAGGGGCAGGTGAGCCCCATCCCTGCATCTCAGCAGAAGCCTCACAGATAGCTGCCTTGCCTTCTGCTCTCCCCGTTTCTCCAGTATGTGTGAGGGAAAAGGTGGTAGCTGCAGGAGCTTGGCAGCAGTGTTGGGCTTGAGCTGCACTGACACATGGGGTGCAAACAGAGTCATAAAGTATATGTGGCAGTGTGATGCATATTAAAGCGATTCGGAGGGTAATGTTTCCCTGGCTATATTCTTAGTAACAGGAAGAAGTGATCTTCCCACCTTAGCTGTAGGCATGTTACAACACCCACTGAAGGGGACAGCAGAAGCTGGATGCAGTCCTGGCTCCAGAAGACCTCAAAGCCTGGGTTTGCCAGAACTCCATCCCTGCTCTGCAGGGCCAGCCTGTGCCCCATGGCTCTGTTGCATGCAGGGGCCCTGGGCTGCAAACCCAGGAGCAAGCCACAGGCTGTCTCCTGCTCCCAGCTCTCAGTGGCATATATATATATAAAAACATGCCCAAGAAATGACTGTGTTCCCTAGGGAATAAGGAAGGACCAGCCTGGCTAAAATGAGAGGAGAAAGTTTTATATCTGTGTAGTTACTAACTCTTTATTTGGAAAAACAGAACTGTTTGTCTGGTGCTTCTTGGACCTTTGGCTTAATATTAAAATGACCTTCACACAAACCTTCTCCAGCTTCTTCCCAGAAGAGAAGGCAGCAGTTACAGTTTTCTTTCCATCGGTTCTTGCTTCAGAGCAGAGGCTTGAAAACTGGGCTGCAGCTGCCCTCTCTAGTGAGGCTACAAAAAAAGCCACTAAATTTTATCTCACAAGATGTTAACCCCTTAGTCTGCAGTGTGGGCCACTAACATGCCAGCTGGCAAGAAGTCTAGGGACCCTCCCTGGAATATGTCCTAAAGCAGGCAAAATGTCTTCTCACCTGCTCTTTCCAGGTCTGAGAGCTCTGAAGCTCTGGCCATGGGATCACCTTCTCCTTTCCTCCCACTGCATATGCTGGCACAGAAGGTGTGTGTTGTGGTGGAAGGGACTGGAAAAAAAGGAAAAGCAGGTCTTTTCTTTTGGTATATCTACATGGTTTATTAAAAACTTTCTGCCAAACACTTGCAACATAATTTTCTGTCTGTGGCCTGGCTTTGACTTTTAACAGAATGACAGCATGGTTGAGTTTTGAAGGCAACTTTGGAAACCACCTAGTCCAACACCCTTCTCCAAGCAGGGTCAACCAGAGCAGATTGCTGATCTGATGGGATTCTGACTATTTCAAAGGGTGTGTGCCCCACAGTCTCTCTGAGCAACTGAATCCCATGCTTCGCCACCCAAACTGAAAGAAGTCTGATTTAATGCTCAAAAGGAGTGTCTGCTGTTTCACTATAACCACCAGCAAATCCTCATCTGAGCCAAGCCAGGAGTTCTTACCTTCCCATACCTGCTCAGAGAAGGAAGGATTGCCTGCCTTGGTGTGCTGTTTCTGGGATGCTACATTTGTTTCCATGTCAACTAGCCACTCTTGCCTCTTCCAAGCAGAAGGAAGAGGTAATATCTCCTCTTGGTTTCCAGTAAATTTAAAAGTCTGCTTACATTTTTTCTTACAGGCATGTGAAGTCATGTGTGCAAAGCCTGATTTGAAGCACAAGGTCATCAGTATGTACTTTACAGTCTCTGATGACAGTGTTCTGGACCACCTTTGAGCTTTGCTGCCAATGTGTATGAAGGCATCTTGAGTTCCTGCCCTACCTTTTCTGCAAGTTACTTCTAATCTGATAAGAACACTATTATCATATGGCCTCTAAAGCCCAAGAACACACATGCCTGGCTCACTGTTAACAAATATGGTGAGAGATTTCCAGAGTATTCTCCCCCTATGACGGTCTGATCATGGAAATTACTTTTGTTATACCCAATTCCACTAAATACATCTCCGATTTTCCCATCTCTACATCAAATGTTACACGTTAAGGAGCCTGGAATAACAGCTGCTGCCACTCATGTTAACTGAGAGGAGCACAAGGCACTGAAGTGTCTAGTTTCTCATCACTTACGGGATGGATAAAAGTATCTGTTGTACTGACTAGTCCATCAAATATGAATGATGCAGATAGAGTGGCTGTTTACACATAGTGATCTATTTTAGTTAAATTGAAAACACACACAGGGGAGTGTTTCAGCTTTGTGGATAGAAAACACTGGAAACATGGGTGTTTTTTTTTTGTTCCATCTTTTCCGACTGCTGGTGACAATTAGCTCTCAGGGGTGCCTCGTTTGCAGCTGGGAGAGGATGAGCTCTCTTCTTCTAGGACAAAGATCCAAATATCACTAGTTGTCCAACCAAATCTCACAAAAATTGAGGACGAGGTGCCTGTCTCCCTTTCTTATTCTAATTTTACCTGAATATTCAACTCTTTTGTACAGCGTTAACATAAGCATTTACAAAGCCAGTCCCTCTGGAGGATGAGAGCGATTGTTTTGCTTAATGTTTAATGGTTTCCTCTCCCTCTGGACTCTGTGCCAGTGCATATTGTAATGAACAAGCTCTGGAAGAATATTATAGCCTCACTTCATCTATTAGCACACTTTACATAGAAATTTATTTTGCACTACCATGAATTATACAAACATACAAATTAAAGATACATACGCAGTAACTGCTCACAGGGAGTATTGTCTGTGGTAAAGTCATTAGGAGAATGAATTACTGTGTAGAAAAGAACTTAACCTTTGTGGATTTCCTGGTACTGTGTTTATTAATGCCCTTGCTTTGTTTTGGAGTGATATCTCTGTGTTATTTGAAAACATGCTCCAGATTTGAAAATTAATGTACAGCCCTAAGGTTTCCTATGAACCCATGAATTATGTGGAAAGCAAAAAGTGAGGTCTCATCCTGCTCTCCCTCATCCATGTATAAAAAAGTAAGGATGTGTCCCCTTGTGCAAAGACTTTTGAAACCGGAACCAAATTATGCAGGGCTAAACTTTTTTTGGAGGAGGGAAAGAAAGAAAGAAAAATGAAGGGCTTTGGTTTCCATGGGCAAATGTTGGTTACAAACAGAAAGCTTCACTGAATAGCCTTGATCAGGATTTGCCCACAGGGCTCACTGGCTAACCTCATGCTGTGGAAAATGTTTCTCCAAGAGCAAATGGAGAGGAGGGAAAACAGCAGACTAAATTTTTTGTCAAAAGGTCTATTTCAGTTAGAGAAACAATGCTCAACATGCAGTTGTTTCTGTCAGGAAGACTGCTTAGCAGGAATACAGCAACTCTCGTAATTTTGCAAGTCGTAAAAACAGGATGCATCAGGAATAGCATCCCCACAGAAATGTGCTGCCACGGGAAGCTGCGCGTGTGCAGAGACCTGCCCCAACGGGTATTTTCAGCAGCAAAGCATCTCTGGAGCTTTTTATAGTATCTCTGTGATAACAAAAGCTAGTGATTAGTCACTGAAAATTTCAAGTGACCTCAGTAGCCTGATTTCTGACTTGTTCTGTGGTCTGGCTTGTTTATTGGCAGAGCTGTGACTCAGGTGACTGAGCAGAAGCTGTTGCAGGTGTATGTCAGGGTGACTCACTTGCCATCGTTCTGCTGACTGTATGGACACACAGGACTGTGCGATGAAGGCAATGGAAAAATTTATCCAGTAGGTTTTGAGTTATGTAGCCTTATTTCAGGGACATACTAACAGAAATGGAAGCAGATGGTGACTCTGAAGTGTGCTGGAGCAGAATAACATTCTCTGAATCAGTTATACTTGGGATTTGTGGAATTTGATACTGATTCTGTGGGCACAGAGTTGCTTCTGCCTCTGCTGGAAAAATACATCATTGCATCCATGCTACCTCATGCTTGTATCTTATGTAGCTGTAAATATGACCCTGCAGAGCAAGTTAGTAGAGAGCAAAGGTAATTGACTTCCACTGATGTGTTTCAGGTGATATTAATATAAATAGACTAAAACTTTGGCCTTGAGCATAAAACTTCAGCAAAGGGATACTTGGAATAATCAAATTTATTGTACAAGCCATGTCGTCTGAAATTAATTGATAAGCAATATTGACCTGACTAACACTCCAGCCTTTGCTCTGGCAGTGACTGAAAAGGCTGGCATTGGGGTGGAGGGGTCCTGAAAGCAAGTATGCCCTAGCTGGCAGCATGTCTGAATCTTGCAATTACCTAACTGTAGAGTGTGTGGCAAAAGCCCAATATTTGCTGCTTCTGCATATCAGCATCACCTACTGCTTTACCATTTATGTGTTGTGAATTTGGTATAGAATAGCTGCTGGCAGGGGAAGGAAGGCTGGGGGTGGAGGGTGTTGCCCACACTGCCTGTATATTGAGTAGAAGGGAGCAGGGGGAGGAATCAAGGTGATGGAGAGAGGAAGAGTTGAACTACTGCAACTTCTGTGCTCTAGTGTTTCACTTCCACCTTTGAAAAGGAAGCAGCTTGTAAGAAACTGCTAATTTAGCTAGGTTACAGATCAACATGAATTAAACTATGTACAGAAACTACATTAAACAATATAACTATGAATTAAATGAATGTTCTTGTTTAGCGCTGGAGGTTATAACAGGTTAATCCTGCATATCGGGATCATAAGATTTCTCAGAAGCAATACAAAGTTTTTCACATATAGGCTAAACAACTAAAGTTGTCTAGTCTGTAAAGGCTCCTGATCCAAATGCTGTACTTTGCAGAGACAACCGAAGCAAGTTTACTTATTTCTGGTGGAGAATTACAGGAACAGACCTTGTACCTATATAGATTCTTCTCCTACAAGAGAAAAGGGAGAAGAAGATGATACTGAAGTAAATTAGTGGTATGTCAACCTTTTCTGTAAGAGGAAAACATGAATTTTAGAACTGTTCTTTCTAGTAAAACCAAAAGAGCTCTGATTTTGAAAGAGATTTCTTTGTCCTGGAGCAAATGTACAATGTATTGTAAGTTGAAACTAAAACACGACTTCATGTATCACGAATTATTATTTCCTAACTAGCACAGCAGATTTCCAGTCTTGAGAAAAAATTCCAGGATAATGAGCATCTCTTTTTATTTTAGGTTTTGCATAATGAAGTCAGGGGACTCACTGTATGTGGATGAGCATTTCCATTTTCATGGTAGGTTGGTAACAACATCTTTCTTTCCTGTGGGATGTTTCGAAGCACAGCTGCTTAGTTAGTGTTTTGTTTTCCATGAGTGAAAATGTACATACAACGTTTTGAGGAAGTGGACAGGCTGTCAAATCCATTGTTCATATGTTCAGAGAGATAAAGGTTGAAGACTTTTTTCAGCGTTGAAAGACAGTCATTAGTCTCTAATTCAATAGTGAATGGTGGGCCCAACGAGGTGAAGCTTCTAACTGCTCTTTTGTAAAACATGCATGCTCCTTGTTTTTACAGATGTTTGGTACTTTGGTTTTTTGTGTTGGTTTTGGTTTGGTTTTGTGCGTCTTTTCAGGTGGTGTTGTTTTTTCCCTTAAAGCTCTTCAACATGCACACATTCTCATCTTCCACCTCATTCTCCCAAATGCAATCATCTCTGTGCTGATTGACCTAAGTGGTCACCATGGTTTCCAATTCAATTCAGGTCCCCAAAGAGGACATTTAATTAAGAAGCTCTAATAGAATCTAGGAGAAAACTTCCATGTCCTCAGTCTTCAGGCTCTGAGCTACAGATCCCAGGGGTGTCTATGGCCGACTAGTATGGGACCCTGAACATGTCCTTTTAGGAAAGGTCATTTCCTGTTAAGAAACCTGCATAAGTAAATCTTGCTGTTGTGGTTACATCCCAAGGAAAACTCCTAGGGATCACAAAAAGCTGCAAAGCTCTGTAGGAGGCTGCTGCAGTGCCTCAAAGAGCAGTGAGGTGGAAGTGGCCACACACAGCAGTGTCTGCAGGTGAAGCTCCTGTGTGAAGCTCTAACTGCAGTTCAAGGTTCCCAGCCCAGCTCACAGCCAGCTCAAGCACCACTGGCAGACTTGCAGGTGCTGCCACTGCAGGATTCCACTTGTGCTTTGCCATATGCAAAAGCACATCTTGGTTTTGGTAGCAAGACCCAAAATATTTCAGAACTCATTTTCCCCCAGAGTGTGTTTGAGTCAGCCACAGGCTTCAGTCACCACTGAGCTTCCACTTTAGTCACCTGAGCTGCAGATTTGTACATGGGGGGGAGTGCTGGGGGTGGATTTTCAAAAGTACCTGTGCTTGGTCTGTACAAGCTGCTGAGTAAACATCAGCATACGCAGCTCTGCGTGTGTGCACACACAGGGTGGGATTGTGTCCACTGAAATAAGCACAGACCAACTGACTGAAAAGCAAAGTTCCAAAAAAATGGAGCCACATTAAACTTGAGGTAACTTTGGTGAATAGTTCTTGGCTGGAAGACAGAAAGGAAAATTTAAATGTTCTGTCTAGATTGTTTTAGAATTAAACATCTTGAATGTTTGTTTCAAAATGTTCTCCCTTCTGGCAGTTCTCTCAAAACTTCTGGTCAAGGAGTATCTTGAAGATACTACTTGAGGACACCTGTCAGAACAATATTTTGTTTAAACTGAAGGTCTTTTAAAGCTCTTTATTTAGTTGAAAATCTCTGAAGATATCCTTCTGAATGCAGCTTAAAACAATTTAATTTTTTTTCAGTTTGTTACTTCTTGGTTAGTTGGCTGAATGGAAAGTGCTTTGCAAGTACCCAAGAGGGGACAATGGGAGAACAGAAGAAATTAATAAATAAAAGCTGCGGTTGTGATAAGTCATCCTCTTGACACAGCAGCACTCCAAGGCCAGACCTGGGACACTTTTACCTTCCTGAACCTTGTAGCTGACCCAGTGTATGTCTAATGTGGGCCACTCTGCTGATTTATAGAAGTCATATATACTGCATTAATACAACAGGTGACTGGGAACTTTCCTTAGCTTCCCCTCCACAGAAAGAAACCTGGAAAAAAAAAAGGGGGTTGAAGGAGAACAAAGCCATCCTGTGACTAGGGCACGGTAGTCACAGGTGGGAGGCAGACTGCAGAAAGGAACAAAACCCGAGTCATAGCAATTTAACCAGTTCTGCACAGAAAACACCTCTCTTGGCTCAACTCCTGGCAGACTTGGTTTTCCATCTGGTGAAAAATGGGGATGAAATGCCTCCCTCGCTACCTTTCGAAAAACACTTCAGTATCCTCCAAGGAGATATAAGAACAGCTTCATTATAGCTGGGAAATGAATTGCTCCTTTGCTGGATTTAGCAGCTTCCTGTTTTGGAAACCTGAGATACCATCTCATATTTCTGTTTGTTGTCAGCCTAGAAGAAGAGACTCCAAGGCTGCAAAGCCTCTGGCGAGGCAGTGCTTCATCTGCTAATTGTCTCTGCCAGACAATGCTGTTTACACTGATCACAAAATCACCTCTAACCTCCACTGACCAGAAAATCGTTATATCCTTGAACTTCCATCCTTCTGAAACAGTACCCGGCACTGCAAACTCAGGCTGCCTTTGTCAGCTCCTCTCTCCAGACAACAAAATACAGGAATACTTATTGCTGATTAATTTACAAACATCCCCTTGCCCACATCTAATTATGGTATTGCAAGCAATTGCATTATAAAAAGATGTCTGACTTGTCATGCAAAATGTAATGAATGTTTTGCTTTAGGGACTGTGCTGTCTTTGGCACAGGACTGGCTGTGCACTTGCTCTTACGCTCCCAGACTGTTGGGGTTTTTTTGCAGGTTTCTAACAGAAGAGCTGGTGAACCTAGGCTTTGCCTCTGTGGGAGCTTTTCAGTAAGGAAAAAGTTTCCTATTTTGCAGTTTTTATTGCTCTTTTACTTTCTGAGGACATGTTACAATGCTTGCCATTTCTGCTGTATAAAATTCTGATGTTCTGTCTACCTGCTCCCCTTCCTCCTTCAGCCAAATGATCACACTGGCTACATCAGTTCTAAATGGGATCAGATCTGAAAACGGCAGCTCTGCACATTCAGGGGACTGACCTTCTTTCCTCCATAATTCAGTACTTTCTTAACTTGAAGAACTGAGAAATCCTTTGCATCTTGCTCTTCAGCTGGGGAGCGTGAAGGAATGTTTTTGGCTGTGAGATGTTGCTCTTTGTTTTGGAGGCAACATAGCAGAAGAAACTAGCTCAACCACCACAGTTCAGTTAAATGCAGTAGTGACTGCTAACGGCAGCAGAATGAGGCAGTGATGCCTAGGTCTCCTTTCTCTCACACCAGTCTTTAGAAATCAATAGGCTATGTGGTTTTGTTTTACTTTCTTGCTAGAAAGAGTGCTTCAGATACATCTGACTGTGATGTGACATCTCCTGAGGGATGTGGTTAAAGACGAAGTCAACACTGATGCTTTAGTGACTCCACTAAAAAACCTGACAGCCAGAGACTGCCGTGGAAGTGAGTATCTGGGCAGCAGTGACACTTCTCATCTCTTCCCTTGCTGCTTAGGGGTCTGCTAAATATGTGGGCTTCACGCAAGGCAGGAATATACTGTATGGATCTGAGTCAGTTTTTCCCATTCTGCAGCAGAAAGACAGAAGTGGAGGTATGAATCAATTATTAATATATATATCATTTTTATAAAACGATTTTAAATTATTAAATTATTCTTAATGACCTTTCAAGAGTATTATGTCAAAATGACCACTGAAATATAATTTAGTTCTCTGCAAGAGAAGAGAGGATTCTGAATTCAAGGTGCAGACTACCCAAACTATCTGGGGCTCCTCAGCAAAAATGAGGAGTGAAATGGCTTATTTTCTTCCCATCCAAGCAAAAAGGGAATATAAAACAACTGTATGTATCATTTGGGGAGGCACCAGGCCATGTACCAGAATTAGGAAGGAAGCAAAGACTAGTGATCTTCCTTAGAAGGGACCAGACAATTAAATACTCCAGTTTTTGTTTGGATTCAGTTGTATGCCTCCAGTTGGGCTCCTGCTCAGAGGGGCAGTGGCAGCCTTCTCCCTCCAGCTGTACCCACAGAAACCCCACACCACTGTATCTCTTCTTTTCTGTATTGTTGGAAAGAGGGGGGAAAAGTCAGTGTTTCTAGTTTTGAAGACTGTACAAACAGTTGAAGGACTTAATTCTGTTATTGCTGCAGAGGAACATTGTTCTGCTTGAGTTATATTGAACAGCGGCATAAACCGAAGCAGCCACAGTTATGAAGAAATGCTCTTCAAAAACCTTGTCCTTAATCTTTTTTGTGTATGAAAACTAAGGGGCTGGTTTTTTAAGGAGACCCTCTTGAAGCTTGCCCAAAAGACTGATGTGTAAATGCAAAGAATGCTCTGGAAGCTCTTGAATGGAGACATTTTGTTTCCAAATCACCACAGGAGTTAACTGTTTATAGCAAAAAGATGATTAATAGAATTACTAAAATGAGTCCCTAAACCTGCATATTACCTTAGTGCTAGAGTTTCTCACACTACCTTTGTTTATTTTTACTGGAAGATGCACAAGAAAAGCATGGTGCTCACTTAAATCTCCATAAATCCGAACATCTGAAGCTACATTATTCCTTTTTCCTGGCTCTGTTCCTCTCTGAAAGCATGCTGCTTGCATGCTCACTCTCATTTTTCCCATGAACTACAGGGTGTAGGCCAAAATACCCTTTGCAACTGGTAACTTGCTAGGCACACTAGGTTACAGTTAATAACAAATGATCATTTCATAATGCTTCAAATATCCATGGCATGAATATATTAAAAGTCCTGAAATTGGCAGAAAACACAAGGAGCATTTTTTGTTTTCCACAGGGTCAACTTTATTAATCTGGTGAAAATACCTTCCAATGACAAAAAAAGTCAAGCTACATGGAAACACAATTCTGACAGCTGCGTTTTTCAATGGTGGGTAGGAAACACCTGTACGAGCACCTCTCTGGGCACTGGGTTGGGGAGGTTCTTACTTGCATCACAACGCTCCACAATGGTGAGGTGTCATGTCCCTGTCAGTGGATTCAGCTACAGGCTGGCATGTGTTTCTGTGGGGAACTGAGCTGCATCTTTTAGCATCCAGTTACCTGGGAACCTGCCTTGGTTTGCTGGAGCTGAAGGTACGAGCCAGTTCATTAAAGGCAAAGCTGGAGGAACCCTCTGGGCAGCTGCTGGGTGAGCGGCTACTCCCCCTTCTGCCAACACCACTGAACTGACGGATGTTTCACCATCATGTTTCTAAGAAAATAACTCATTATCTGACCATGCCCCGATATCCTGCAGCACAACTTAACAGACCATTGCCTGGAGCCAGGCTTAGGGAACAACCAGAGAGTTGCTTAACCCAGCACGAGCTGTGAGTGCTAGCAAACAGGATGGTGCAGCTGGTGGCAGCAGCCACCTTACCAGTGAGAGCCAGCACCAAGGGTGGTGCTGATGGGCACCCAGATGGGCACTGCAGCAGTCCCTCTGGGCTTAAAGCAGCCCTTTTTGCCAACTGTCTGCTGTGCTGGAGGAGGGAGAGATGTCTGAGCTGCATGTGCTCGATGCATAATTGTCAAATATGCCTGTAATACGAGTCTGTCAGAAATAATTCTCTCTGCAACGTGGTTGCTCTGGGAAGCCATCCTCTCCTAGATGCAATTGCAACTATCAAACCTCTGTTGATTTGGCTGAAAAAAAAGAGCATGGTAGTGATGCCTTTTCACTAAAAAGGGTGCTTTCCCCACTCTGCTGTCACTAAAATGAACTATAAACTACCAAACTTTGTCTTCATCAAGACTCTCCAAAAATGGAACCTTTTTCTGGTATAATAACTGTAATTCAAACTGGAGCAGTCAGTGCTGTGCCTACTTTGGTACCTGGCCAGTGAATTTTAAAGTAAACACCCTCCAGGACTGTTCTCCATTTGGATTTATTAGTCATTACCAAGAAAAGATAATTAGCACTTCTGAAGCATTGTGATAATCAGTAGCATGAACTGTTACCAATAGAAATGAACTGGGGTACTTGTGCCATGCAGGAATATGGCAGCTCCTGTACAGAATGAGTACACTGGTGGGCAGATCCTCCACTGGAGGAAATGCTCCTAAATACCAACAACTCCAGTGAAGCTAATGACAGTTTTCACAGGGTAAGGCAGGGAGTGGGGGTTGTTCCCTGGCCTGTTGGGCTTCTCCTTCTGTTATCCTGGAGGCAAAGTCATTTTTGTTAATAATATACAAACCTTCTTGTTGGTCAAAGGCAAGGGCAAATATTACTCCTTCACTGCACAAGAGAAAAATAGGAGCTAATTATTTTTCTTTTGTATGCACCCTGCCAACACAAAGAAAAATAACCTTGTGGTGGAAAGAGAGGAAACTGGGTATATCTGGATGATTTAGGCAACGATGCCTTTTTTCTTTTCCTAAACTAATGAGATAACTCTGCTGGACTGAAGCCAGTGCTAAAACTCACAGAATTGGTATTTCACTTATTGTTCCCCAAACGTCCATTACTTATGATCATCTGTAATAATCATATGAGGAATGGGATATAAATCTCATGTTCTTAGTCTCAAACCCTGAGCATTAAGCATGGCAAGCTCCCTGCTATACAAAATATTACTTACTGAGCTCAGGGAAGTAGATCTATTAGATTTATCAGCTTGTACACAGGCTTGTCTGAAGTAGTTGTCTTTGTTTTCTGTACCTGGAAGTATGGACAAATCCATGGTGAAGAACAGAGGTAGGATGTAAGTTTGGCAAGGCTTCTGTTTTGATGAGCACTTTTAACACACGTAGCTTAGAGAATTTACCCCCCACTTATGTGCCAATCTGAAACAACCACACTCTTT
>NW_009954543.1:634016-654222 GCF_000747805.2 Chaetura pelagica
CACTGCTTTGTAACCTCTGGGAAGCCTACAGCAAATCTCAGGACTGAGTCAATTTTACTTTGTCTGCAACCAATGCAGGGGCACTGGTGGTGCTGTGCTGGTAGTGTGTGTAATTCCTATTGATGCTGATGGCATCTACTCATGTATGTCTTCCTTGCCACGCCCGAAGCAGAGACTTTTAGGACTGCAATTCCTATGCCAGTAATACTTGCTAATGCAGAGGACAAATATGGGACCACCCTGGCAACATCTCACTGGTTGATACACTCAAAGCCCTTGTGCACATTTGCACCTCTCCTGATGTCTGCTGTGGCAAGTCTGGTTATTGCTGAGATGAAGTTCGCCTGACGGCAAAAATGTGAGGGGCTGGTGGCTGTTTACAAGCTGCACATGCGGAAGTAAATGGGTCTGTGATTACCTGTTTCTCAGATGCTGCTGGGAAACAGGCACCTTCCTGTCAGGTCACAGACCAGCTATGTTACAGGCCTCTGTCACAAAGGCAGATGCATAACTTGTACTCAAACAGCTGTCAGGTACACAGAAGTTGCTATAGCAGCACTTTACAGATACATGTTGCACACAAAAGCAGTTATATTGGACCACACCGGCTCTTCAGTTTGTCTTACACAGAAGGCCCACTCCTACCCTGGGAACCGTGGAGCAGAACAAGTACCACAATATAATATCTATCTATCTATCTATCTATCTATCTATCTATCTATCTATCTATCTATCTATCTATCTATATCTCTATCTATCTATCTATCTATCTATCTATCTATCTATCTATCTATCTATCTATCTATCTATCTATCTATCTATCTATCTATCTATCTATCTATCTATCTATCTATCTATCTATCTATCTATCTATCTATCTATCTATCTATCTATCTATCTATCTATCTATCTATCTATCTATCTATCTATCTATATCTCTACTTAGGTCTATTGTCAGATTGCATCTGACTGTGGAACTGGGTTTAAAACACCTGGGTAACAATTTACATATTATGTCAACAACATCTCCCCCCCTCCCTTTCCCCCTTTCCCGACTGCGGTGCAGAACAAGCTGACTTCATAGCATCCCTCACAGCAAAATGGGTCTCTGCCGTGTCTTTCTGTCTTCATGAAACTCATTTAATTCTGATCTATCTATCTATCTATCTATCTATCTATCTATCTATATCTCTACTTAGGTCTATTGTCAGATTGCATCTGACTGTGGAACTGGGTTTAAAACACCTGGGTAACAATTTACATATTATGTCAACAACATCTCCCCCCCTCCCTTTCCCCCTTTCCCGACTGCGGTGCAGAACAAGCTGACTTCATAGCATCCCTCACAGCAAAATGGGTCTCTGCCGTGTCTTTCTGTCTTCATGAAACTCATTTAATTCTGCTACTTTAACACCTACTCCTTCCTCTGCTGAGGGTACTATTGCAAACAAGAAACACGGCTGGATAACACTGTCTCCTTGGAAACCTGCCTCTGGCCTAAAAAACCTGGTTCCCTGCCTGTGTAGCACTGGAAAGGCAGAGACCTTGTGGGCTGAGCACCTTTCATGGCTGAGCTGCTTTCACTCCAGATCCCTCAGTGAACAGAGGAATAAGCTGGGTATTGCACCAGTGAGATTTAATGAGGAAAAAAAATAATAAAAGAAACTCCCATATATATACACATACATATATATATATACACACACACACATATATATATACATATATATATATATATTGGCCTGGGTGTGCAAAAGACTGTGGGAGAAGGGCTGTGGACTTCCCTTGGTGCAGGCGCCTCGAGGGGAGGCTGGGCAGGAGCTCTGCCGTGGGGTGGTTTGGGAGCAGGGCGAGGAGCCCACTGCTCCACTAGCCTGCAGATTTCCAAATAACTGTAAACAACGCTGACTTCAAGTCTGCTGCCAGAGCCTCAGGCTCTTTAAGAAATAACCCCTACTCATTTATTGCCTGAGGATATTATTATTTCTGGAATGAACTAGCTGCGGATTACAATACTGGGCAGAACTATAGTACAAAGTGTGTTTTAGTGCAAACCCACAAATCTTCTTTGGACAGAAATGGGCACAGAGCCTCAACCTTTTGTGTAGAAGAGTGCCTGCAGCTCATTTCAGCATCATCTCCATCTTGGGACAGGTCTGGACAGGCTGGCTCTCGTGTCGTGCGGCAGCAGCTCAGCTCTTCTGCGCTGCCCAGGCCCCGCCGAGGTCAAGCACAGTTAAGGAGCAGCTTAGCAGAGGATATGCCAGCTGTGTCCCCTGCCCAGCCATGCCAGCCAAGGGAAGGCTGCATGGATTAGGGGCTCTTCAGATGGCTCTGGAGATCACTCTCACATCTGATATGATATGCAAAATGATCCTGCTCCGCTGAGGGCTCAACTCCGTACCTCTAATGTGACATTTCTACAGGCAACCCAAAGATCTGGTTTCTCAGAAAGAAGTAATTAATATATACACATACTGCCTTCAGCATACTTTCCCCTAAAATACTGCTGCCATCTTTCCTATAATGAAAAGATGGATATGAAAATGTTTATTGCCAGGAATGGTAATGCAGTAAAGCACAGAGTTCAGTCACTAGACATTGGTAATCACTATATTCCTCACTAAAAGTTATGCAATAGGTGATTAATAAGAACAAAGTTCAGAGCTTCTAATCACCTACTTAATGTAAGGCCTTTCAAGAAATATGTAATTGGAGATACATATATGTTTTTAATACTAGTTCAAGTATGAATTGATTTAGTCTTTGGTCTTTTTGGTCTGCTTTTGTGAATCATACTGCAACAGCAGCCTTTTAAAAAGTATTTTTAATTTAAATTGGTCTAGGTAAAAGCCACACTAAATATAGTGAGCCTATGCAGTATATAAGAGCAAGGCAGGAAAAAGGATTATCCAAATAGCTGAAATAATTTTGTAAATGGAATATACTGCATGTCTATCTGGTTTAATTGTCATTCCTATCCTGTCAGATCTGTGTGGAGGCAGCCACATACTTAAGCACAACTTGGTCAAGTCTGTTGGTGCATCCACTCCTGTTTAGAGCAGGTCTGGGCTTTAATTCAGGGCTTGGGGTTTATATCTTTAAAGAAAATGGGGAGGTGCAAGGGCTTAGAACAGCCATACCCTAGCATAATCTATTCTACAGACAGTCACCTTGAACCAACACTTTGAAATAAGCCTTGCTATTAACTTGAAGAGGAGGTGAGCCAGGCACCTGTGAAGAGAAAGGCATTCTCTATTTCTGCCTGTTGCAAATTCTTCTACAGTTAGACTTCTCTCAGCTGAGTGTGTAGACCTGAGCCCATCCTGGAATTTTTTTGCCCAGTTCCATCTTACAATTGCACTTATCTGTTGGGCTTTTCCTTTGTTTGTTTTTTGCTTTTGCTGTCTGTCCGTGGAATGAAGGTCCTTAGTTGCAGGGCAAAGTTTCAGAGCTCCCTGGGTATGACAGTGAACGGGATGACAGGACTGCTGGATTCGAGGTCCAGAGCGGTGAGGAAGCATTCAATGGCTGCTTCATTTTTCCCCTGAGCTTGCAAGACCTCTCCAAGGCTGTTCCAGGCCTTGTGACTGGTGGTCTGGATCTGGATGGCATCTCTGAGGACTTTCTGAGCCAGGTCCCTCCGCCCAAGTCTGCTCAGCACCAGGCCCTGTCAACAAACAAGTGATAAGCAGTTAACAGTGGTACAAAACAGGAGGAAGAAATGGAGCATCCCAATCTCTCAGCAAGCTGGACAGATGTGTAAGTGCAGGCACAGGAGTCCTATGGAGGGGATCTCCTCCTATTTCTGAAGAAGACTATTAATTAGCTGTTAAGCTCTGCTTTTTTTGATTGCGATGTGTAAGTTAAAAAAATGTATTTGTGAAAGTACCTTTCTTAAAGCAGAGACTAATTACACTTGCCAAGTGCTCCTGTTGCATGTTACAGGGACTGGTACAGGTATGTTACAGGCATGTTACAGGCACACTGGTACTATGCAGAGAAAGGCTACAGGCCCTTATAAGCATCCCTCTCTCCTTGAGTAGGATACACTTCTAATATACATATATGAAAATATACACAGGTTCAATTACACTGAATATCTAAATAGCTCTTGCACATCTAGAACATCCAGCTGAGGCTGAGGTAAAATGTCTCAGCTCCTACATCTTGACCGTACAGAAAGACTTTTCCACATGACAAATGGGGCTGGAGGGATGTGGCCCAACTCCAGACTTCTAGAGACAGGCTGTATGGGCATGGGGCCCTCTGTCCTCCTGCTATTTGCAGTCTAATGTAGATCCTAAAGCAGTGTGGGGGAGAAGGATGGAGGAACTGTGTTTAAAAAGCTGTCCTTAGGGTAAGAAAAGACACAAGTGGGTGTAACCATCTGGAAGGAACAGGAGAGGGAGGATAAAAGAAGTAGTAGGAAGAACATGTTTTCCTATAGGGCTCGCATGGATGTGCCTGAACCCACAAAGCATCTAATGAGCCAGACTCCCTTTTAATTACACAGCAGTTAACCACACTAAGCACAGATGGTCACGTGGGCTTTGCAGGCCACAACACATTAGTGGCATTTTTCTGCTTCCTCCTGAAGGTGCTGCACACACCAGAATGAACATCCCACCAGTTTCATCCAGGTGTGGCCTGCGGAAGAAACAGTCAACAGGTTCAGGCCTCCCGACAAGCTCTGCATGGCCTCTGCTTGCACTCAACTGTGGAAATGTTGGAAGTGAGATGACTGCCAGATTTCATGCTTTTCCTGGGACTACATAGTATGTGGGGGCACATATATATAAATACAAGCATTAGCTTCATCTTTATTGTGTCTAATTGCCCTTAGTTGATATGAAAAGACGTAAGAAACCTGAAATCTTTCGCAACTAGAACCCAAGTAAATTTCTGATGAAAGAACAGTGAAGCTTTTGAAAGTAGTGACCATTCTTCCTTTGTCTTGTTTGATTTTCCAAAAGTGCCATTTGTCAGTGATAGTACTAATAGAAACACATTACTTTGAGAGAAAAATTAAGAAACACCCATTTAATCAAGTACTGGTAGTACTGTGAAGTTTCACTGCCTCCTTCTTATCCATTCTTGGTCTGAATAAACAACTCAGTATCAAATTTGATCATCTAAAGATGCAGTGGGGATGTTTTCCTTCAGGTTTTTCTCTCTGCTGGAAAGTGGCGAGGCAAAGGGACCTCATCTTACTGTCCTTTTGCGAGCAGGCACAGGTGTCACAGAGGTACCCTGATGGGAGAAGCTGGTTCCTCTGGAGGTAGCTGCCTGGAGACGGCTGCAGGCATGTAATGGCAGACTGAAAGGAATGTCTGCAATTATAATTTGAGTCACCCGCTTGACAGGGATAATGAGGTACAGAAAGGGCACGTAGTGTGGCCATAGCAAATCTCCTGCTGAGCCAAGAATAGACAGGAGCTATCTCAGTGCAAGTTTGTCCTCAACCACAAAACCACTCTTCCAAAAATCTCTTCCTGTTGTGCTGACGGAGCAGAGCCGCTTGTGCTCTCTGGTGGCTGGGGACCCATGGCTTGTCCTCACCCTGACACTAAGTGGCATCAAGCCTCTCGATGCTCCTGGAGGGCTGCTGGACCCAGAGGCACAGGGGCCAGCAAGCCCATGCAGCTGCTGCCTGTCATCCCTCTCCAGCAAGGAGGGGAATTCCGTCCCTGGCTGACATCTCGCGCCTCTCAACAATGCTGCAGTGAAATCCACCTCATCATAAACCGCTTGTGCAGCCCAGTTCCCTCGTCTGCCCCAGCACCCTTCTTGGTCAATGACCAGCAGCTGGCATGGGTTCTCCCCCTACAGATCCCCAGTGTGGAGCCACTGCATTTCTTTTGCCTCTGCCTGAGGACCCCGCAGCTGCGTAGCAGCACAGGGAGGAGCGTGTATGCAAAGCCCAGGTACCGTGCTCACCTGCAGAAGATGCTGAAGCTGATGCCTGCCAGCAAGGGCAGCACACCTGAACATTTGCTGTTGGTATTCATTGCATTCAAGCATCCAAGTTTAGCTAAAAAAACATCTATGAACTCCCTCAGAAAGGGAGATCTCAGGCACCCCAAAGCCAGGGCAAAGGCTCCTCTTGATGCTGCAGTATACTGCACAAGTGAAAAACTGCTGTTTGCTTTGGGGAGAAACACAGGAGGAAACGTTTGCTAAAGCAGGCAAAGATTCTCCCCATTCCTCCTTGCTCACACACATGACTGTTAGAGCCAAAAGCTGCACTGGTCCACAGCCGTTCCCAGCCATGCCCACCATCCTGCTTCCTGCTTGTTCTGACCAGGAACAACCAGCCCCATGAGCCCTTCTTGCCCAGGTGTCTGGGCTTCTGTGTGATGTAGGCAAAAGACACTGCACTTCAGGCCTTAGCCCAAGCAGAGGTCAGGGCACGCACAACCTCTCTCCAAGCCAAACCTGCCAGAGTTCACAAACCCCAGGACTGGGACCCGCTCCTTCACTCAGAATGAGCCATGACAGATGGTGTCAGCCTTTCCAGTGAAGCTTAACTGACCCGGCAGAAATGCGCTGCTGGATGGTTAAAGGACAGGCTGAACATCATAAATTCTGCGTGCAGGGGAGTTTCTTGTTTGAGTTTCCTCTCTCCACTCCTCCCCACCCTGCTCCTTGCAAACCACACGCATTTTGTGAGAGCTGGAGGCTGCACAATCCCCAAGCCTCACCAAGCCGCAGCACTGAGCACTTCAGCTTTTTGTTTCCCTGAGGTATTTGCACTTGAGAGCCTCTCCTTGCTACTGAATTTCTTATTTCCCCATGGAGTCTGGCTTGCTATAAACAATGCCTGCATATTGTTGCTAGGTAGGTCCAGCTGGAATCTGCCTACAGTGCAAAAGAAAGAAAACCAACTAAAAATCCAGAAAGCCACCCACTGACAGGCAATTTGTATTTTTATCGGTAAGATAATGTTTTTTTAAAGATTTTTCTAATGAAAGTTCAGTTCCTGAGTTTCTATGGAAACTCATCTGCTTGGTGTGCATGCATAATTTCATAAAGTCAGATCTCAGGAAGATGAGCAATTAGTATAAATACAAAAAAAAAGGAATGTGATCAAGGGTTTCATCCTCTTATCCTTGAAGATGGAGGGTGGGGCTGGGTTTTGTTGTCTTTCCTTGGTTTGTATTTGTGTTTTTGACAAAGCCACACAGAAACCAGAGTGCAAGGTGGCCTCGCTCCTCTGCCACCTCCTGGCTAGCACTGGGACTTCTGGTTTTGCCCGGGTGTTTTCCTCTCTAAGCCCTCTCTCTAAGCATGGTTTTCTCCTTCAGTGTTGTTGGTACCCTAAGGAACAATGAGGACGGGCTTCTTTTTAAACTCAAGCATATTATAAACAGTAAAAAAAGTCCAACGGGTGTGGAAATCATTTTGCTTTTGAGCTCCTGTGGGCAGCACGTCACTTCTGCTCACACCAGGACTTCCATGTGCTGCTTGCATTAATACAGCTGTGTGGGGCTTGGACACTAACTCGCTCACTCAAGGAGGCCTGAGGGTAACTCGTGCAGATTAATTTAATTGTCTTCTTTAGGTCAGAAGACATACCTCAGATCTTGTAAACAGAGGCAGAAAAGTGAAGATTGTGCTTTCAAGCTGGACGGTAAAAGATGGCACTGAAAGCACTGGAAGAAATTAATTTGAGTTGCAGGCTTGTGGCACAGCAAAGCTGGTACAGTTTAGCAGTGCATGAAGGCAGGGGGTGATAGCAAATTTGGTTTGGTGATTTAGGGTGCCTTATGCTGGTAGCTGGACTCCTGAATTAATTTGTTTCAGTATCAGGGGGCAGTGGGTGTGTATGGGAAGCTTTTTGAAAGGTATTTTTACCTTACTTGCATGCAAAACAAACAAAACCTAAACCATTTCTACAGTGACACTTGGTTGGACTCCACTGCCCTCAGTGATATGATACTTAGTAACTGATCCTTGTGAGAGGCTATTTTTGTTCTAGAATAGAAGAGCCATATTTCAATTTAAGTTAGATGAGCAAAAAAGTGATGTATTTTCAATTTCCACTAACAAAGAAAGTGAGCATACACCCTGCTTGAAGTCCCACTTCACAAAGTCGGTTCTAGCTCATGAAATTCCCAGAAAATAGTGCAGAAAAGAAATTATGGAAGACTACAGAATAAGCCTCACGTACAAGCTGGAGTATATTTTTAGTAAGGAAAGTCAAAACTTCCTCTGCAAATGTTTAGTTCAAACACCTGATGAGCAGCAGGGAGTTATCCCAAGTCTTGTCATCCCTTTCTCCTTCTACTAAAGCGGCACAAATTTACTTGTTCTTTCCTTTGGGACTTTCTTTGGAAAGACATGTTCAGAAAAAACCTTTTATTTCATTCCTGGAAGATTGTTTTTTTGTTTTGTTTGCATCATCATCTCATTCATGGAGAATCTGTAGAGGTGGACTAAACTCTGTCCTTTCCAAATGGACTTCAAATTCAGGTTCTCTCTTTCTTTGCATGAGACTCCAAAGTGAGGTTGATTCTGATGCTTTTCTCAATGAAGCAGAGCATTTTCACCCATTATTGTCTAAATAGCCTAAGAAGTTTCCAGAATAACTCAGACTTTGCAGGCTGTGCTGTTTGGCTTCTTCTAATGTATTAGTTAATTAATTTCAAGGTAAATGGGGTATCCTTACTGTCTACTCCAATCTGTAATATGGATATGTCACTTGTGGTTAGTAGGAGGGCAATCAGCAGCTGGCAAGAACAGGGCATGCTGCAGAAAAGTGCTTGTCCCAAAGTGTGCTTATTCAGCAGAATCCTACAAAAAGCCTTTCAAGATTCATTTGGCACTTGGTGATAACAGTCTCATGTAACAGAAAAATCCGCACTGCTACAGGGCAACATACGCTTCTGTAATTATTTAGCAATCAGAATAAGTTGTAAGCAAAATCTGTTGCATAAACCATGAAATATCAAAGTCCTTTTTGGAAAATGGCAAAGATTAACCTTGGAAATCCTCGGTCTCCTAGAATAAAGACAGACATGTAGCTAGCTGATTGCTCTGTCATTCTTTCCCCCTCCATTAATGGCTTTTGCATTTTGGAGAAGCCAGGGCTTTATTTAAGCTGTGAGCAGTGAAGTGAGCCTTTGTTGTGCTGTCACTTAGCCCCGCAGTGGCTGGCAGTGTGTGGGGTTGCTAATCATCTATTTTGCTGATTCACCCCAGGTTGGGGTAAGCCTGAGCTATACATCTGATCTTTGTTCCCTGAAAATACACTGTAGAAATAACATGGAGCAGACAGGGTCTACTCACCAAACACAGTGAATTAGAGACCTACAGAATTTACTGCCCTAATGAAGGGTGACTAGGATCAATTTCTGAAGAAAAGCTTGTCTTTCAATGTTTCTGCTGCCTCTTTTGTTGAAAGCAGCTTTTCCTTCTCTTCCTTTCCCCTCTCCAACTCCTCCGCCAAAGCTGCTGCATTCCCTGGCAGTCAGTGATGCCGAAGTGCTGCATTTGAGGAAGCAGAGGAGGGGAAGGAGAGTGGAGAGGAGAGAAGGCAGGCAGGGCCACTGTGAAATGCAGCATGTGGAAAGAAAAACCGAAGGAACAGCACCCAGAAGGGAGGAACAAGGAAGTGGTGGGAAAAGCAAAGACCGGAGTTTGCATCATGATTTGCAGCACTTGTGCACTGCCTGTGGATTTTAACTCAGTAGGTTCAACCCAGAGATTTCAGCTCTGGTACTCCAGACACCAAAGGCAGCCTAGCAGCAGATACCTGCTTAAACTTCACTGCAGCATCTTCATGGACTGCAGATGAGTGTGAGGTTAAAGAAGAAATAAGACTGCAAAGAAGTATCAGGAGAGGCAGACTAGCTGAGTGTGAAGACAGACAAGCCCACCATAGACCCGGGCACATGGATATGCTTTACTAAGCATACAGAGGTAGATTTAACAGGGAGAGAAAGAGAAGAACATCCCTGTCCTTAGCTTGCCAATGTGGTTTTCAAGGCAGTGTATAATTGAAAAGGCAGCATCTCACTCAGTCCCCCATGAGGCCAAGGCAACCCCCCTTCAGAAGTGCTGCATGCTGCATGCTGCCCTCTGCCCAGGCTTGCTGTCCCTATTTGAGTTCATCAAATGTTAGCAGGGATGTTTGTACCGTGTTTGAAGCTTAAATGTGATAAAACATTTATTGACATAAAAAGCAAACCCTAAGGCAGCATTTCAAACCAGAAGGCTCTGATCTCTTCATAGGGAGGCTCATACAAGCCTAGGGAGAATGAAGAGTTTTTCTGCCTTGTTGGATTGTTTGTTGTCACTTAAGCTTCATTCAAAGCAGAATTGTTTGCAGCACGCTGAATATTCTCTAGATATTTCTTCCTTTGCTGAGATCTACATGAAGATGATGCAGCAAGCAAGGAATCCTAACAGGATGCCTCAACCACACGTTTGAGACTTACTAAATGCAGTATTGGTTTTACACTCTCTTTTCTTAAGAAAGGCAAGATATCTCCCGGCCCTGATCTTAGCAGTTGTCATAGTAATGTTGCAGTAGATCACACAGTAGCTTCAACTAGGACTCAAGCTCATGGTGTCGTCTGTAAAAACATGCACAAAACGGAGGTCCCAAACTAATATTAAATACTAATTTAGAATAACTAATTTATAATTTAATGTCCCAATTCTGTTATGCACTGCACCTGCTTCCTTGGCAGAAAACCTTGTTGAAACTGAGATTCAGCCTAGATATATGCAAGTATTTCGAAATACAGGCAGAACTGAGACTGGTCCGTATTAGCAACGAGAGAAGAAGAAACAGACATGCAGGATGCTGAGAAGTGGCAGGTAACCTGCTGGCTAAAGTACTTTTGACTAGAAAGCAGTTGCTATGCTGCATTGGCTGTGTTGTTGGTACCCTAAGGAACAATGAGGACGGGCTTCTTTTTAAACTCAAGCATATTATAAACAGTAAAAAAAGTCCAACGGGTGTGGAAATCATTTTGCTTTTGAGCTCCTGTGGGCAGCACGTCACTTCTGCTCACACCAGGACTTCCATGTGCTGCTTGCATTAATACAGCTGTGTGGGGCTTGGACACTAACTCGCTCACTCAAGGAGGCCTGAGGGTAACTCGTGCAGATTAATTTAATTGTCTTCTTTAGGTCAGAAGACATACCTCAGATCTTGTAAACAGAGGCAGAAAAGTGAAGATTGTGCTTTCAAGCTGGACGGTAAAAGATGGCACTGAAAGCACTGGAAGAAATTAATTTGAGTTGCAGGCTTGTGGCACAGCAAAGCTGGTACAGTTTAGCAGTGCATGAAGGCAGGGGGTGATAGCAAATTTGGTTTGGTGATTTAGGGTGCCTTATGCTGGTAGCTGGACTCCTGAATTAATTTGTTTCAGTATCAGGGGGCAGTGGGTGTGTATGGGAAGCTTTTTGAAAGGTATTTTTACCTTACTTGCATGCAAAACAAACAAAACCTAAACCATTTCTACAGTGACACTTGGTTGGACTCCACTGCCCTCAGTGATATGATACTTAGTAACTGATCCTTGTGAGAGGCTATTTTTGTTCTAGAATAGAAGAGCCATATTTCAATTTAAGTTAGATGAGCAAAAAAGTGATGTATTTTCAATTTCCACTAACAAAGAAAGTGAGCATACACCCTGCTTGAAGTCCCACTTCACAAAGTCGGTTCTAGCTCATGAAATTCCCAGAAAATAGTGCAGAAAAGAAATTATGGAAGACTACAGAATAAGCCTCACGTACAAGCTGGAGTATATTTTTAGTAAGGAAAGTCAAAACTTCCTCTGCAAATGTTTAGTTCAAACACCTGATGAGCAGCAGGGAGTTATCCCAAGTCTTGTCATCCCTTTCTCCTTCTACTAAAGCGGCACAAATTTACTTGTTCTTTCCTTTGGGACTTTCTTTGGAAAGACATGTTCAGAAAAAACCTTTTATTTCATTCCTGGAAGATTGTTTTTTTGTTTTGTTTGCATCATCATCTCATTCATGGAGAATCTGTAGAGGTGGACTAAACTCTGTCCTTTCCAAATGGACTTCAAATTCAGGTTCTCTCTTTCTTTGCATGAGACTCCAAAGTGAGGTTGATTCTGATGCTTTTCTCAATGAAGCAGAGCATTTTCACCCATTATTGTCTAAATAGCCTAAGAAGTTTCCAGAATAACTCAGACTTTGCAGGCTGTGCTGTTTGGCTTCTTCTAATGTATTAGTTAATTAATTTCAAGGTAAATGGGGTATCCTTACTGTCTACTCCAATCTGTAATATGGATATGTCACTTGTGGTTAGTAGGAGGGCAATCAGCAGCTGGCAAGAACAGGGCATGCTGCAGAAAAGTGCTTGTCCCAAAGTGTGCTTATTCAGCAGAATCCTACAAAAAGCCTTTCAAGATTCATTTGGCACTTGGTGATAACAGTCTCATGTAACAGAAAAATCCGCACTGCTACAGGGCAACATACGCTTCTGTAATTATTTAGCAATCAGAATAAGTTGTAAGCAAAATCTGTTGCATAAACCATGAAATATCAAAGTCCTTTTTGGAAAATGGCAAAGATTAACCTTGGAAATCCTCGGTCTCCTAGAATAAAGACAGACATGTAGCTAGCTGATTGCTCTGTCATTCTTTCCCCCTCCATTAATGGCTTTT
The DNA here is from genome assembly GCF_000747805.2 of Chaetura pelagica. Taxonomy (NCBI): domain Eukaryota; kingdom Metazoa; phylum Chordata; class Aves; order Apodiformes; family Apodidae; genus Chaetura; species Chaetura pelagica. The sequence goes on from NW_009954543.1 coordinate 646,667, forward strand.
GCATTTTGGAGAAGCCAGGGCTTTATTTAAGCTGTGAGCAGTGAAGTGAGCCTTTGTTGTGCTGTCACTTAGCCCCGCAGTGGCTGGCAGTGTGTGGGGTTGCTAATCATCTATTTTGCTGATTCACCCCAGGTTGGGGTAAGCCTGAGCTATACATCTGATCTTTGTTCCCTGAAAATACACTGTAGAAATAACATGGAGCAGACAGGGTCTACTCACCAAACACAGTGAATTAGAGACCTACAGAATTTACTGCCCTAATGAAGGGTGACTAGGATCAATTTCTGAAGAAAAGCTTGTCTTTCAATGTTTCTGCTGCCTCTTTTGTTGAAAGCAGCTTTTCCTTCTCTTCCTTTCCCCTCTCCAACTCCTCCGCCAAAGCTGCTGCATTCCCTGGCAGTCAGTGATGCCGAAGTGCTGCATTTGAGGAAGCAGAGGAGGGGAAGGAGAGTGGAGAGGAGAGAAGGCAGGCAGGGCCACTGTGAAATGCAGCATGTGGAAAGAAAAAACAAAGGAACAGCACCCAGAAGGGAGGAACAAGGAAGTGGTGGGAAAAGCAAAGACCGGAGTTTGCATCATGATTTGCAGCACTTGTGCACTGCCTGTGGATTTTAACTCAGTAGGTTCAACCCAGAGATTTCAGCTCTGGTACTGCAGACACCAAAGGCAGCCTAGCAGCAGATACCTGCTTAAACTTCACTGCAGCATCTTCATGGACTGCAGATGAGTGTGAGGTTAAAGAAGAAATAAGACTGCAAAGAGGTATCAGGAGAGGCAGACTAGCTGAGTGTGAAGACAGACAAGCCCACCATAGACCCGGGCACATGGATATGCTTTACTAAGCATACAGAGGTAGATTTAACAGGGAGAGAAAGAGAAGAACATCCCTGTCCTTAGCTTGCCAATGTGGTTTTCAAGGCAGTGTATAATTGAAAAGGCAGCATCTCACTCAGTCCCCCATGAGGCCAAGGCAACCCCCCTTCAGAAGTGCTGCATGCTGCATGCTGCCCTCTGCCCAGGCTTGCTGTCCCTATTTGAGTTCATCAAATGTTAGCAGGGATGTTTGTACCGTGTTTGAAGCTTAAATGTGATAAAACATTTATTGACATAAAAAGCAAACCCTAAGGCAGCATTTCAAACCAGAAGGCTCTGATCTCTTCATAGGGAGGCTCATACAAGCCTAGGGAGAATGAAGAGTTTTTCTGCCTTGTTGGATTGTTTGTTGTCACTTAAGCTTCATTCAAAGCAGAATTGTTTGCAGCACGCTGAATATTCTCTAGATATTTCTTCCTTTGCTGAGATCTACATGAAGATGATGCAGCAAGCAAGGAATCCTAACAGGATGCCTCAACCACACGTTTGAGACTTACTAAATGCAGTATTGGTTTTACACTCTCTTTTCTTAAGAAAGGCAAGATATCTCCCGGCCCTGATCTTAGCAGTTGTCATAGTAATGTTGCAGTAGATCACACAGTAGCTTCAACTAGGACTCAAGCTCATGGTGTCGTCTGTAAAAACATGCACAAAAAGGAGGTCCCAAACTAATATTAAATACTAATTTAGAATAACTAATTTATAATTTAATGTCCCAATTCTGTTATGCATTGCACCTGCTTCCTTGGCAGAAAACCTTGTTGAAACTGAGATTCAGCCTAGATATATGCAAGTATTTCGAAATACAGGCAGAACTGAGACTGGTCCGTATTAGCAACGAGAGAAGAAGAAACAGACATGCAGGATGCTAAGAAGTGGCAGGTAACCTGCTGGCTAAAGTACTTTTGACTAGAAAGCAGTTGCTATGCTGCATTGGCTGCTAAAATTTTTTGCACTGAGTAATCTGCCATTACTCAGGAACAATTCAGAGAACAGGGACAGGGTCAAGGGACAAGCTTTGTGAGTCAGAAGTCTTGGGTTTAAGTGTTCTCAAGCTGAGGAGTGTTGAGAACTTGCCTCTCTTGTGCCCACGGGGTGCATCCTAACTTCTGGCAAATATTTTTAAGAAGTGAGGGTGGCAATTAACCACCCCCATCACCCTCAAGGGATAAAACAAAAGCTCTCTGCCTCTATTTTGATAGTAAGCAGGTGCCTATGTTCTCTTGTACATAGCAAAATGTTATTGCATACAGCTGGGGAATGTCTAAACTTAAGACTTGGACACCCAATTGAGCTGAACGCCCACAGTGTGCTGTGGCTGATGAACAGGGAATTTCTGCCTGCTTAGGTTTCCTCTAGTGTCAATGCTGGATCTTTCCCCAAATTTTAAAGCACTGTTTTACAACAAAGAAGGAGCTGATATGCACATTTCCCATGCATGTTATCTTCCCCTCTCTGTACAGAGTAAATTTTGTCTGAACATATAAGTAATGAACAGCTTCTCCTATATAACAGTTTCAGCTCTGCTGAGGATCTCTCTGAGCCTCAGTCCCACAGAACTGATCACCAGAGCAAGCACCACATTTGTTATGTCTCTGAGGAAGGGTGCAGCACAGCAAAGACATGCCTGACAGAAGCACATAGCAGATGTCTTCTGGAAGGAGAGCTGAGACATCTAAAAAATCTTAATGTGCTTAGTTTTCCACTATTGGTAGCCTCTGGGGTAGCATGTTATTGATGACATCCTCCCCAGGACTACAGCTGGAGCCTGAGAGTGCAGCACCACAGCTGAGCACGAAGCCAGCTGAGCTGCTGGGAAATGCAGAGCGAGCTGGGTAGGACTGCTGTGGATCCAGCCAGTGCCTCAGGCTTCTGCTCCAGTGTCTCAGATCCCATACGGAGCAAGTTTCCTTATTGTCTCTTAACATAAAAATCTCTCATAAATCATTGATCTCCATGTAGAAAGAGAATTTGCTGTATCACAGATAGCATTTTCTGTCACATGCTCAAAAAAGAATGAGTGAAGAAACTTATTGAGAAGATAAATAACTGAAGACTTTTGATAGATATTGCACGAAACATTAATGTAAATGGAAGCTCCAGGGATGCTGGAGAGCTCTGATGTTTTAATATTTTCCATGATTAGAGGTCTGGAGAACAGATCTTCTGAAGAGAGGCTGAGGGAGCTGGGCCTGTTCAGTCTGGAGAAGAGGCTGAGGGAAAGACCTCATTGCCCTCTACAACTACCTGAAAGGAGGTTGTAGTGAGGTGGGTGTTGGCCTCCTCTCCCTAGTGACTAGTGACAAGACAAGAGGAAATGGGGTCAAGTTGCACCATGGGAGGTTCAGACTGGATATGAGGAAACAATTTCTTCACAGAAAGAGTGGTGAGGCATTGGAACAGGCTGGGCCGGCAGGGGGTGGGGGCACCTTTCCTGGAGGTGTTAAAAAACGGGTAGATGTGGCACTCTGGGAGATGGTTCAGTGGTCATGGGGGTGTAGGGCTGACAGTTGGACTTGATGATCTTGACGATCTTTTCCAATCTTAATGATTCTATGATTTGTTAGGCAAGAAAGGGCTTCTGCTTCCTTCTCTTGACCGTGGCCAGCTCAGTGTATCAGGACAGCTTGATGAAAACTTGGAAGTCCTGCTAGCTCCTTATCTGTGCAGCTGTGTCCTATGTACCAGGAGGCAACATATTCAGTTATTGTGCTGCACACTATTTTATCTAATATATAGTCTATCACTCTGTCCTGTCTTTGGCATGATAACGGGCAGTCTAAATAGCACAGAACTTAAATGAATTATAACTGGTTTCCTTGTTTGAAAAAAACTGTATTTGAAGTTGAAGTATAAAGGAGATAGTCATTCCATCTCTTCTCCTTCTGACATCTCCCTGAACACTCTCTGAAATATCACTTATGAGTTCAGCTGTAGATCAACTTGACTACTACAATTTCTAGGCTACTTCATGACTACTACAACTTCAATTTGATCTCAGAACAAAGCACAGGATAATGAAAATACTGATTAGTAGAGTTACAGTGGTATCTCAAGGACTGTGGATGGGAAACCACAACTAAAGCTATTAATCCTCTGAAGGATCAGGCTGGAGCTCAATGCAGAGGCATCTACTGGAGGGACACATCAGGCCAAGGACAATGTCTTTAGACCTGGATGCAAGTCTTACTCTGTAGAGACAACTGAACCATGCCAGGAATTCAAGGGGTTTAAGAAATGTATCTCAGGTCCTTCTCTTGTAAGGTGCTACACAGACTTTACAGAAGACATCAGAAAAGACCTGGGGAGTTTTGTCTTTTAGGAATTTATTTTGGTTTCTAAAGTTACATAAACAGAGCCTGAATAATGTGATAATGAGTACCTCAGGGACATGGAGAATAGCTTACCACAACAGAGGAACGCAAGTGATTGGCACAGATAAACAGGAGCTACTGATTCCCTGGAAATTGGGATAATTCACCTCTGGGAAGCAGAGCATCAGCCCTACTGCTAATGGACTGAAATCTCTGGGCTACACAGTGGATCAGATTTGCTCCTTTGCACAACCCCAAACATCCCAGCAGGTCGGTCTATTGCTGATTAGGGAAACTTGCAGCTCCCCTGGGAGAGGAAATGGCCACTCATAGTGTCTGAGTGATGGCTCTGGTGTCAGACAATCACTTATCAACTTGTTTTTGATGACTCCACTGGCTCTCCTGGATGGAGGAAGGAAGCCTGGCAACTGCTGAGGAAGAGAGCCGGCAACAAACCTGCAAAACAACTCTGTCAGCTCCTAACTGCTGCTGAGGGGCCAATATCCCCCTGCACAGCCAGGGATTTGCTCCAATGGCTGGGCTACTGAAGCTGCCAGTTAACTAGTGGGTTTGCAGGGAGGATGGCAGTGGGGGAGGGGAGGTTCTGCAGCAAACACAAATGAGGAGAACAAAGTGTTTGCAATTCCTTGGACAGTGAGTGAGCTGACACACAAACTTATTAATGTGAGTATCCAAAATGCACATTTCTCCTGTGGGAGCCAGTGACTAGAGGCAGACAAGCTCTCTCCCTCGAGCTCAGTTGCTTCAATACAAAAATTTGAGTTAAGAGGCTGCTATAAGGATTGCTTTTCCCCAAGGAGAGCTCAGAGCAGTTATTTTGGGATATCTGAAGTGCAGGAACATTCCTGGGATTCTGTAACAAGCCTCAGAGTTGGGAAAACAGAATCTGCTAACCAGCCACGGTTTGGAAGGAAGCTACCGATCATCTCCAAAGGCCAAATGTTGCTTTACCATTGTCTTGCTTGGAGGAGCTGCAGAAGGTACATGCCAGACAGGCTTAATATCCATTGGGAGAGCTTATCTTAGCTTGTCTCCTCCCCAGCCCACAACCCACCCATCTGGGACTTGCAGAGTACCACTGCTGCACTCACAGACAGAAAGGAGCGGCCCTGGTTTAATTCAGCAAGACTGGGGATGCTTCCTACAACCACATCCTTACACACAACGAGAGTGTGACCACTTGATGGGAAGTTCCAGTGGGGAGCACTGTCCTACAGGAGGCTGCATTGATGGTCCACCAACACATATTGCGCTGCTGACATGCCATTTTTGGGAGGAGGTGTAACTAGCTATGTCACCCTGCAGAGCAGGCTGAAAATAGGATTGCACTCACTGTGCCATGTGGCTCAGTGGTATGTCAGGACATGTATTTTTAGGAAATTCCTCCTTTGGGCAGAAAGGGTGAAGTGCTTGGCCTGGTTTGCAAGGCTGCTGGCTTTGCCCAAATTTTTCATACTAGGATGTGGGAGCATGTTAGCCACCAATTGGTCTCTGGATGCCCTTAGAGCCTGGATTCAGTGCTAGTTCAAGTTACCTCTTGATCAGGGTGGTTGTGGAAGGGCAAAAGGTGGCTGGCCTGCTGCTGTGCTTTCCTTTGTTTCAATCCATGCATGCTTGCTCTTTCACTTTGCTGGTGCTGTTCAGAGAGGGAACTGACCTCCAAAAGAGTAGGGATGGAAAAAAAGTAAGAAAGTAAGGAAGATCAATGTCTTGGGAAGAATACAGTCTCTGAGGAGTAGCAATAAAAATGTTCCTTGCAGAGTGAATGTGTGAAGCGAACAGGGAGCTCAGAAAAGATAGCTCATGCAGAGAAGAAAGAGAGGGAGAAGGAAAAGCAGATGGTAAGCAGGGGATTTAAATAAGCTTCTGGAGAGGCAAAGGGGAGTCTGACTAGGTGAGGTGCTTTTAGGGTGCAGCATAATGAAAAAAAGCAGTACATCTCCATGCCGAGCCAGCTCCTGATGCATACAGTGCTGTGACTTGCCTAACCCCAGGAGAAGGAAGAGGTGAGGCAGTGCCGGACTCAGAATCAAATTCTCTCTGACAGACACTTGCCAGCATCCTCTTATCCCCAGAACATCTTTCCTATCAGGCAGCATGTGTTCGTCTCCCACATCTGGGTTGTGATTTTTTGGCAGCAGCACAAAATCTCTGCTATTAAATCCCACCTGCCAGTCTCATGCCTGCTCCCACAGACCTCTGCCTGTTAGCAAATGTTTCAAAATCACACTGCCAGGCACAGCACATCATTCTGCAATCCTACCGCAGGCAACAGCCCTCACGCAAAGACTCCTTGTAACTTCAGTGGGCTGCAGGAAGGAAAGGCTAGAGGACAGGCCTCTGGATTACAAGCAGAAAGAATTCATTTAAGTCATGGTTTGTACTGCATTCTTTTCAGCACCAATGTAAACCAGCAATTTTTCCCCTGAATTATCTGAATAATACTATTTTGTCTGTGACATTAAGAAGCTTTCTTTTGAGATATGTTCTGTGTTACAGATAGGCAGTAGGAGAATTTATGAACTTTGTTCACCACAATGTGTTAATGTGAAGTCATTCTTCCCTTCTTTACTAACATTTGCTTTCCCTTCTCTTGCTTCTTAGCAGTCCCAGATGAGCAATGCAACCAATGCAGTGTGTGCATACTGTTTGTTGCTTTGTTGTTGATACAGTTCGCTACAGTAAACAAAATGTTGAAATACAGCTTGCTTGTCTAAGATATCTATCCACAGAAATAACTGCAATTAACAGGGAGAAAGGACTCAAACTTCCACTTAAATCACTGCTACACTATTTCACATTCTGACCTTCCCCAGTACGAACCTAGGCAATGAGGCTGCACTTTTGCTGCAAAGGACTGTACCCCTTGGAGATGTTCTAAGTTACTTGATTATTGTATCTCTAAAATTGCAATCAAAAGAGACAATTGGTGCTTTTTGATGTGGACACCTGTCAGCAGAGAAGCAACTGCTAATTGTCACGTAACAACCACACTAGCCTCTTCCATAGCAGTCACTTTCTGGAAGTCAAGCATGAAAAAAAACTGTTACTCATCCAAGCACCAAGAATATTCTGTCCAGATCTGGCTGCATTTCTGTAACACTTTAAAACGCCAAAGGATATACTTTTTTATGGATGGATACTTGAGGTCAAAATATGTAACCAAAATCTAGCAGTCAAATAATTGGTTTTGTTGTGGTATGATTAAGGTAATTAGCTTTATACTCTACTACTTGCATTTTGGTTTTAGAAGCAATGTAGGTGTACTGAGAAATGGTGCTGATACTCCTACACAAATATGAGCACATGGGATTTGTAGAGAATTGGTTCAGCAGCAGAATTATCTAG
>NW_009954543.1:654855-676012 GCF_000747805.2 Chaetura pelagica
CAGCAGCAGAATTATCTAGCTGCACTTCACCATTCAGAGACATCCTTACTCCTAGAGAAGCACCACAGGAGCTGTCAGTTTGGCAGGTCCATGGCTTATACATGAGCTCTGAACAATAGTCAAGCAGTGCAGCACTGTCTTAAACCATGTGCAGAGAGGAACAGATAATTATCTTTTTATGAAGCTATTGACTCTAGACAGCCTGCCAACTATAGTAACAATAGATGTGATTTCCTCAAGCACCTGTATACCTCCTTTGCAGGCACGGACTCATCAGCCTGTCACTTAATTGAAGAGAATGGAAAAAAATAGTTGGAACCTCTCCAAAGACAACAGGTAAGGGCATGACTTCTAATGACTAGTAACCTGAACCAGGTTTCAATTGACCAAAAACTTCTGTAGAGTATCCCTTGCTTAGATGGCACCAAGCTGCCTGCACTACAGACCAGTTGTTCCATTGGTTACATAGTTTGGCAGTAGTCTAATGATAGATACTGTATTTGAAGGAGGAAAAAATTAATTTTCTTGAGAACTGCCAGAGGAAAAACATTACATCATCAGAAAAGTAAAATAAATCACTCATGATTTTCAGCCAACCAGTGAAAAAACTCAAAGGCATAAATGTAATGAACTGAGTAACACTGAAACATACACGTAAGATACATTTTAGTGCTGTTCACAGACCTAAGCAAAAAAATCCCAACAAACCCATAAACTTTCTGAAGCCTTTTTAATCCATATGGTGTGAAGAGGACAGCAAGAAGCAGTACAGCCCTTAGCACTGCATGCATTCTGAAGTCTAGGAAAGCCCTTTCCCTTTAATGAGGTTGGTCTGCCTTAGTGCTAGAAGAATGGGCATGGGTACTTTAAATGAACTAGCGTGAGATGCCCAGGGAGGTAGCAATGTGGAAAAGACCCACCATGTACCAGTATGACATGAGTCCAGTGCTCATGTGTCCAGGGAGCTCTGGCGATAGGGAGTGAGGGAGAGGAGCATCTTCAGTCATTGTTGTGACAAAGCCTCAATAAAACACAGGCTCGTGCAAAGGCCCCTGATGGGGATGATGTACTTGTAAAACATTTACATTTTCAGCAGAATGTTTCTAATTAAACTCAATTGGTTTGCATACCTGCTGGGAGTGACTGCTCTGCACCTCATCTGCCTCTCCTACTTAAGCACAAAGAGGATGCAACTGCCTAAGCTACCACATAGCAGTGTGTTCCTTTTGTGCACTGACAGTAATTGAGAAAATGGATGGAAACAGCTGTGGTTTGTGTTTGCTACTGTTCTAGGAAGTGCTTTCTTTCATCTTTATTTCCTCCCCCCCCTCCCGAGCGTAGGATTGCTGAGGTTTTACAGCCCTTTTGTGACAGGGGGGGGATTGACAAGGCTTTGTGCAGTTTCCCAACTGTAAGGCATCATGATGGATGCTGATAATAAACTCCTCAGGACTAAGGAAAGTACCTGTACAGATCCCAAATACAATCAGATCGATGGGGAAAGGACGGTATTGAAGCATGTTAGTAGTTATGCTGAGGCAGAACAGTCAGCTGTCTTATTGAAGCTTATTGAATGCTTTTTAGCCTGCCTTATGAGCACAGCCTGACTTAACCACTTTAAGAAAGGGCTTCACTGATACTGTGTTATACCATCTGAGGTATTTATGGTTTTACCCAGAAAGGTCTAAGACAACCAAGCCTTCAGAGAAAGCTGCTGAAATTGTGTGGGCAATCAGCAGGATTTCTGGTTTGTGATTGCTGTTCTAGGCTCTCTTTCTGTGTCTTTAGGAAGCCAGCACTTGTCAGCGAGATGTAAGCCACGCCTCAGAAGAATACTTGAATGTATTGGCCTTGTTGCACTGCAGCATTGCCTTGCTGTGAAATGAGAAAAATGCATTTACTGTGCTGTGGCAGCAGGTCAGCATCCCAAATGTTCTCTCCTCCAACAAGCTCACTGGGTCAGAATAATTCTGTTTTGGATTGTACAGGACAGTCTCCTGGGTAACACACTCCAGAGCAACGCTCGGGGGGAACACGCCCTTGAATACAAGGCAGTCAATGAGATTTATAATTACTGTTTTTTACATCCTCGTTCATTCAGGCAGGAAAGGACACTGCTGAAGACATCTCAAACAAGAGAAGCGATAGATTTGCAGCTACAAAAATAGTTGTTGCTAATATGATTTGAAACCTGGATGGCAGAAGGTGCTCTTCTGTCCCCCGTGCTGTCTAGTTTAACACAAAAAAACAAGCACAGACCGGTATTAAACTCAGCCAGCAGTAGGGTATAAAATTCCAACTTCAGCTACCCTCTCTCAGGGAAGGGAATGTAAAATCCACTCTGTACCACCAAAATTTTCTGATTGCATGAAGCAAGGTCTTGGCTCAGGGACAGGCTCCAGCTGCCCCTGTAGTGATAATGACCACCCTCCCTCTGGGTGCTGAGCACAGGCAGGCTCCAGCTGCATTTTCACACACGCCATACCCGACAATTGTCTGAACACGGGGCTGTTCATGCTTCTGGGATGACAAACTGAACCTATAGATGTCTCATCAACAGCAAGCTCCGTGCGGAATGTGTTTTATTTTCAGAAAAGCCCAGAGGTGAAAAAAAATAAAATCTCCTGGTACAGTTTATCTGATGCTTTGTTTTTGAGCGTCCTTGATGCATAACAGCATGCTATCATCTCTAAAGATTAAAAACAATCCCTTCTTATTGCTCTGCTGGGTATTTTCAAAGAAATTAATGCAAAGATGAAAACAAAGAAAAACACTGCTCAATGGCTCTGCAGAGATCCTGGGCCTCTATAGTTTCAGGTAGTCTGGAGACAATTTTAGACACCATGGACCTCTCAAATCCTTGGCTACAGCTCCACTGAGGACATGTTGGCAAAACTTCAGTAGCTTTAATGGGGTGAGGCTGGTTGAGGATTTTCAATATCATCTCCATTATATGTTTTTTTAGGGTATAGCTTAATTAGGATCTAGAGCTTATCATGTGCAATACTAGATTTTCATTCTTTTTTAAACTGGAGCTTCAAGTTAAATATTAACACCTTTGTTCAGGCTTGATTTAATAAAAATTCAGAGTAGCTAGGTTGTTTTTTCTTATGTTAAGGTCTGGGTTTTTTGGTGGCCTAAGTCACTCTATCATGACTGCAGGATTAGGGCCCAGAATCGCAGAATTAAATGCAGTATAAACTGAGAGAGCCTCAGGCAGTCATGAAGGAACAGTTCAGCTCGCTTCAGTTAACATGTCTTTTGCTTTTACCCACTTGGCTTTATTGTTCAGAGTATCTGGCCCAGTATGAGAATAAAGTCCCTCCCCCAGCCCCCCATTCTGCTTCCAGCCTCTGCTGCTGACTAGTTCTGATGAACAGTTGGAGGAGGTTCTTAAGGAGAAATCTGTTGTGACACTGCTGCACCCAAGGAAAGTCTGAAAAGAGAATTTTTTTATCTTCACTCCTCCTGTGGCACTAGCTTTGCTCAGACTGAAAAATACTTTGCAGGTATACTTGAGGGTTTAGCTTTTAAAGGCTGGGCAAACTCATTCACAGGATCACTTGCAAGACAAACTAAGTCCAGACAGATCTAGCATAAAATGCTTGTGCCAACCACATGATGCAGAAATTGATTTAGGGGTGCTGGTGGTATGGAGGATAGCAGGGATAATGTTGAATACAAAACCATGATCTGTTTCTGATGAACAGCCCTCCAGTGAATTGTATCATAATGCATAGGAAGGAAGCCTCAGTAGGTCATGTTCAGATTGTACCTGCTGCACAGTTTCATTTCATTTTTTGAAATATCTCTTTTACGTTTAAATTAACTTTATACCTGCTATGCACTGGCCACCTGCTTTACTGCAGTTGAAGTTTGTTCTAAAGTCTGTATGCTAGCTGGGTGTTGAAACTGCCCTCAAGTTCTTGGATAGTAATACATAAAAAAAACCCACCTCCCATGGCTCTCCCTCCTCATCTTTAAGGTGTTGGACTTCTTGTTTACTAAATACTTTGCACTTGTTAACCTTGGCCATCCCCTATCTTTTGTTTTAAGGCCAGGGTTGCTGACCCAAACCATTGTTAGTTGCTTGCTTGTGGTGTAAGAGCACTAGCAGAAGCACTTAAGATGTACAATATCACAGAAAGCCAGTTGTTTTAAAGGCTACCTTTTACTCTTCTCCTTCAAATGGGGATTACTGGAAGCACAGTAGCTTTGTTTGTGATAGTTGCTTTTACCTCTTCCCTGGTTTACCTCTTGAAGTGCCGATTTCCCAACATCCTGGAGGAGCTGTGGAAGCATCACGTTCTTGTGTTTTGTGCAGCAAGTAAGGGATAGTAATATTTAAGCATGGTCTGTGTGTAGCAGTGCCAGCCAACTGGGGAAGGGGGTGGCATCCACACCTACACAGCTGCTTCCCTAACCCCCTTCCTTGAGAACAACAAACCTTACCTAACATCTCAAGCCTAGGTAATGTTAAAGACATAAGTTTTTCTTCCTTGCCCCAAGCACTGGGATATGCTTCCATAGGTACCGAAAAGCCATAATAATTCCATGTAATTCGCAAGTTTTCAGTTTTCACCATCAGCTCTGTGGTATCTGAGCAAGGGAGCTTCTAAAGGGAGCTTCTTCTAAAGGGAGCTCTCTTCTAATATGAGAAGCAGAGAAGCAGTCCCTCTGGTTCTTCTCAAACTGTGACAGGCTCTGTGACTACTGAGATGGAAAAAGTTTGCAAGTTGTCTAGTTCTAAGTATGCAAAAATAGTAGGGCTGCACTCACAACAAGGCTGCTCTTCTGTCCCTGTTTGATGCCAGTTTGTGAGAGTGAAACAGGGTACTGCAAAACTATCAAGATTTGATCTATTTACAGAATTTCAGTTGTACGAATTTGATTTGAAAGGGTTTGCACTACATGTATATCTCATGACTTGTCACAGCTGCGCTGACACAACATTATGTGAGCATTCTTATTCCAGAGACTAGCAGATATTCCAGAGATACTGATAAAATCACAGAGTAGAGCTGACCAAGCTAAAAATAAATTTATAAAACATAGGCTGCCTTTTGGCTCAAGGATCTTACATATGCACCATTTTTACTTTGTGATGCTGCTATTTTCAATGCTTTTGTTTAATATCTGCTGGTTTGGGAAAGCTGCTTTTAAACAATGGGTTACTTCCAAACCATTTCCTTTGATTGTTCTTCATTCACTATTCAAAGTAAGAGATTAGTTACAAAAGGTATATCCTTTCAGTCTGTCTCTCTTGCTGTGTCAGCCAGCAAATAATATATATAATAGAGAATTCCTCAGAGAATGCAAGATCTATGAACTTAGAAAATCTCCTAACCACTGGTGACTATGGTGATACTTAAAGAAAAGTAATTTGAAGGTACAGAAATATGAAAAAAACACTTATGTCAAATACTTGCACAATCATTTATTATTAGTGAAAAGCAGTTCTGAGCTTTCAAGGTTGCTTGTTTGACCTATTTGTGGTATTCTAGGAACAACAGCAAGGAATCCTGAAGTGAAGGTTTCTGCTCCTAAACCCCGGAAATCTCCAGGGCTTGTACATTTTATCAGTCTCTCTCTACATTTGTTTACTTTTGCTCTCATGACAAGACACTTTTCAGGCAAACAGGATACCAAACAGTCCATGAACCCAGTGCCGAGGATACTGCAGGCAATTTTGCTCTTAAAGGGCATGAAATATGTGCAGAATCTCTTCCTCTCACTGAAGCCACAAGAAGAACTTGTATCTGCTTTTACCCGTGAAGCCTGTCCTGAACTATCCTCATGTTCACAATCTCAGCTGAGAAAAAAAATTTAAAAGCTTTGCTGTCTGGCTCGATGTTAACAAGTCCACACATTTTCCTACTGCATCAAGCTTTGAGCCTCACAATGCAGTGTGGGGCCATATATGACTTTAGAAATGCCTTACTGTGGCATTTGTTTAGTTTGACCGCGCTTCATTTGTCAGCATTAGCCACTCCCGTGCTGTGCCGAGCTGCAAGTGACAGCCTCAAAGAGGTCACCGCCTGCCAATGGGGGGCAAAAATTGTAACTAGAGACTCAGAAACGCTACAGCTTTTGTTTAGATGCAAGAGAATAATACTGCTCTCTTATTCAAAACCATGCAATCCCACAGAAGTGCCAAACTTGCAGGCCATTAGCTGCCCTGGGGAACACCGCCCAGGGAATATTTACAGAAGGATGAAGCTAACATTTCTCCTTTTTTAAAAACATAATCACGATCTCAGTGCTCCTTGAGAAATTCTTTTAAATGCAATTTTTAGTTCACCCTTTGCTACCAATGAGGTTTGGCCATGTGGGCACGTTATGCTCACATGTGCTGAGCGAGTGCTACATTTCAGCCCTACGCAGCCTCTTCAGTGCTGGTTCATGTCATGTTCAATGCAGGTGTTAAGCTCTGCAATACACAGATTGGCTTGACACGTTGTGGAGAAAAAGTGGGGGAACTGTTGCTTGTAACACAAGCAGAGACAGGGACCACAAGGATAAGCTTACCACTAAATGGCAACGGTGTTTGCCGTGCTAATAGATGGAGCAGCAGCTTTTCATGACCCCCAGGGTTAAGAGCCCCAGTGTCCTGGCTTGAGCTCGTAACCCTGGAGGTCATGAAAATTTGAGCCTGTTAAAGCAGCTGACGCTACATTTCACAAACCTTTGAGTACACACACACCCATTCATTTACTTCCCTGCTGTAGGCCACGGAGGGTGCCAGAACCTTTCCAGCAGCCTGCTGGTTTACAGACAAACACGGAAAGCAAAAAATCACGAGGTCACACCAGGGTCCCTCCTACTAAAAGTGCCTTACTCCAACAGCTTTCCAATGAGTACTGATTTCCCAACAGGCCTAATTTTATCACATTTCTCTGATTTTGCTCATGTTGCCTTGGGCAATACCATTCCTTACTGTCCACAATGTGGAAAAAAATACTGAACACTGTCTGGCTTTTTGTACAAAGGGCTCTGCGGGTTACTGAAAAATTCAGAGTTGATACCAAAATCTCAGCATAACTCAGAGATGGCAGCTCTGTATTTCATTTAAGCACTGAACAAACTTAATGTTTTACTTATTCTGGCTGAAGTCTTACTTGCTGTAAGCGATCATTATGAGTGACTCATCTCTGGCCCTTAATGATGAAGGTCTTGCTTGGCCCTTCAGTGCCCCAGTCTCACTGGAGCCTTAAGGAAAATCACATTTGCTGAACAGTGAGATCTTGCACCTGGGATGGAATAAGCTCATGCAACTGTACAGGCTGGATGCCAACAGGGCATCAGCTCTACAGAAGAGAACTTAGGGATGCTGGTGGGCAACATCTGAGGAGGAGTCAGCAGGGCTCCCATGCAGCGCTGAAGGTGAATAGCATACTGTGCTGCATTAGGTAATACATCACAGCAGGCTAAAATAACCATTCTATTTGTCATTTGTGAGACAGGATCTGGAGTGCTGTCACCAGTTTTGGGTTCTCCAGTATCAGAAAGATGATGGCAAATGGGAGAAGGGTAGGTGGAGGGCCACTGAGATGCTGGGGGCATCATGCTATTATGAAGAGTCAGAGACAGAAGCATATATCCAGCTCTTCCCTCTCCAGGCTAAGAAGGTATCCTATAGCCATCTTCAGGTACCTGATGGGTGAGTGAAAAGAGACAGGACTAAACTTTTCTCAGAAGTGCTTAGTTGCAACAGATTAAGGTGCAGAGAGGAAAATTCTAGTTGATTTGCTCTTAGAAGAAATTCCTCACATGGAGTGGCGCAACATCAGAATGTGGGCCCAGAGAGGTGACAGAATTTCCATCCTTGGAAATACTCAAAGCTCAGCTTGACATGGACCTAAGCAACTGGCTCTATATTTGAATTTGGCCCAGCTGCAGGAGGAGGGACCAGATGACCTCTAGAGGAAAGGTCCTTTCTCACCTAAATTCTTTTATGATTCTAATGTGCCTCATGACACGTGCACTAAGATATTAAGCGCACTTAATATATCATCACTGGTATCAGGTATCATCAAGGCTTTCATCAACTGGAACACTGCCGAGCTGACTCAAATACTGTACATCTCGTCTAAATGCAAGTAAAAAGGCACATGACAGTTTCTGAGTATCTCAATTAGCTTTTTACCATGCATGTTGACATTCAAAATTAGCTGACTTGGAGGCCTGTTCCCCACTCATTTCTGAGCTGATACTGAGCTTGCCTGGTTTGTTGTAAAACTCAGTAAGGCTCACAAAGTAAGGCCCTCCTTCAGAGTCACATTAACCACAGTTTGGATTTTGGGGGAATCAAAGCAAAGCCCACACAGTACTAACCTAATGAATCAAACCTTAAAAGACTGTTGTTCCTGAGTAAAGCAGCAAACCTCAGCTACAGCTCCACAGACCTGCCTCTTCTTTTACTGCTCTGCTCCTAGGATGCAAGAGGAGCAGTGGGCAGTGATGCCTCTCTCACATTGGTGTCTGTTATTGTAACGCTAAGTGCTAGCTCCTATCACCCCCATAATCCTGTCTGGGAAACTCTGCTACAGCCTTTACATTACCTTTGCTTAGTCAATGCTGACAAATAAAAGCATAAAAAAATAATCTTCACTGTACAGCTTGGCACTACTGAGATGCTGCCATGTTACAGCTGACTTTTATTTGCACTCTTATGCTGGTGACAATCTCAGAAAGCAGATATAGCCTGGTAAGTGAGGCAATCATAAACCTGATGTTTTTATGAACCTAACCTTTGTATTAAAATGAATGCTGAACAAGTGAATGCAAGAAATGAGAGAACTGGGCTAAATATGAAAAATAACAATGCAGTAATTTATCTGGAACAAAACAAAGTAATTTCACCTCATTTCCTGCTTCAGGTCATGCTCCAGATACTGTCTCATGTGACTAATCTGAAGGGGTATAGGATCTATAGGATCTAGGATTGCACAATCCACGAGGCAATGCAGAGCAGAAGCCTAACAAATGTGGCTCTGCACACTGACCTGGGAGAAGTCCCTCTCTCTGGGCAACAGGTGGAGAGTGACCAACACATCTACCTAAGCTAAAAGCTGAGAGCTAGGCAATGTGAATTTTCACCTATGACTTAGAAGAACTGAAGGGAGTGTGTTAAGAAGGAAGGGCCAATATATTTTCAGTTGTGCCCTGTGCTAGGATGAGGGGCAATGAATGCAAGCTAGAGCACCAAAGTTCTACCTCAATATGAGGAAGAACTTATTTACTATAAGGGTTATGGAGCATTGGAACAGGCTGCCCAAAGAGGCTGGGGAGTCTCCTTCTCTGGAGACTTTAAAGACCCGTCTGGATGCATTTCTGAGTGATCCGCCCTAGATTCTGTGGTGGGCCTGCCCTGGCAGAGAGGTTGGACTCGATGATCTCCAGAGGTCCCTTTCAACCCCTAACACTCTGTGATTCTGTGAAAATGGAATTGCCACCTCAGACTCTCAGAAGGAAAGAAGTATAAAAGCCCATTGTTTTGGTTTTTTCTTACAAAGCTGATGGCTATTAAGTAAAGCATGACAGAAAAATTACTACCTACTCGACTTCCAAAAATACTAGTATTGAGGACCAATTTAGGCAAACATTATATTCAACAATGCCAGTGAGCTGCATGACTCCAGAGATCAACCACAAGACAGAGATGCTCAGGCCTGTTTCCGATTAAGCAGTTCCCAGTTGGTATGCTGTGCCCAATGACTGTCTCCAGCCCATGCCCTTCCTGATGGAAGAAAGGCTCAGCTAACTATGCTGGTCATAAATCATGCCACTGAAAGGTGATTAGCTTGAAAATCCCCTGTTGTTCTGTCAGGAAGCCATACAGAAGAGTTGCAAATCCATTAAATTACATCTTGCAGATATGTATCTAAGGAGAATACATGGCATTTGGTGATCTATGGCAACTACTGTGTTATACCTTCAGACAGCTTATACGACAAGTATCTCTTCCCAAATTAACATTCTTGCCATCTGATTCTCATTAGCCTCACTTGACTGTTCCATTAATCTTACATTTTTCCTCCCAAGGGATTAACATTGATTTTTTTGTCTTGCACACACACAGGAAGGTCATACTGTTTCCTACAGGGTGGATTCATTCAATAAGGAACTACGGTATTAAGCCTGACTTGATGCTATTGTCAATAGAGCTGAGCTGCCACAATGCTGCTTATTTTTAAGAGAATGTCAATGCAACTCTCCCAAGTCCATCTACATCCATCATTCCACTCCATGATACACACAAGCCACTTGACAACTCATTAAAAATATATATAAAAAATGGAGGTCAGGGCTGTGTTCCAGGGAAGCCCTACTAACATTCAAACTACACCTTTAATTTAAAAAATAATAAAACTCAAAATAATTACAAAATGTTTCTGGGAATTGAGTTCCTTCAGCAGAAAAAGGAAATTGGAAGGCAGGAGAGCAGGTGGGCCTGCAAGACATTTTAAGCTGGACACTCTAGGTTTCAGGTCACATGTGAAGACAGTATGAACTTGGTCACTTGTGGTCTGGGCAGGGAGGTCTGCGTGCCTAAACGGGCAAGCACTGTCTTGAGCTTCATTAAATTCTACCTACAGGGACCTTCAGGGCTGCCCACTGCCTTCCTCATAAATTGATCAAGCTCCAGTATCAGAGGGGTCATACTGTTCTTCCCACATCTTGTCCTGGAAGGCTGCTCCCGAACCTCTCTGCATCGATGTCTGGGAACCCTCTTCAATCTTCAGCACCAATTTAAAGCAGGTAAAGCTGCATCCTTTAGTTGATTCAGCTTTTGTCTCCCTGCAGCATTCAATAGTTGTTTCCACACATACCTGTAGTTGGAAAACGTCCACCCCCTTCCCAGTCTTTGTTTTGCTGCCCTGACAAGTCAAGCACTCTCTTGTCCATATGTGACCGTCATAGGTGGTTTGGGGTTTTTCCCCTGCTCTTTTTCCAGCTGGGGCTTCTCTCTCTTGAGCATTTTTGCAAAAACTTAGGCAAAAGTCACATGAGCAATATTACACAGCAGCTCTTTGATAGCCTTGGAGCTTTCCAGAAGTATGGGAAGGATGAGAGGAAAGGAGTAAGAGGAGTATTTTCAGCACATAAAAAATAAACAAGTTTAGATGTCACAAAGAACAAAGAGGAAATGTGTATTAAGTTCCTGCCTCAGGAGTCAAATTTTCCAAAGTGCTGAAGAGCTCCTCCCAATTTCTTGGTCCTGGATTGTTTGTTCTATTGTTTTCAGACAATGAAACAACCTTCTGTTCACTTTCAGATTCTTTGTAGTGAATGCTACCTTTCTTGGATAAAATAGCAAATAAATACCATAAATATCCCAGAGCCTTCTGGTGAAAATCAAAGTTGGGCTCATCTACTACAGAAATCTATAAGGCAGAGAGGGATGGAAAAGGAAGATGCAATCTGTTGAACAACTAATGTAAGAGAAAAGGTGTGATTTCACCTGTCTCTGGCTGGCCAGAGCCTTGCCTCAGTATTTTAAAGTAAGCAGCATTCTTCTTTCTGCTGTGTCTTCTATGTCCCTTCTAATTCTTTCCCCTCCCCTTCTCTCTTACACACCCATAGTTCTCCAAATATACAGGAGAAATGAAGTGCATGGAATAGAAAAAAAAACTGAAAAAAAATTGGTAGCAGCATATAGGGATTTCCCCATATCAAGGGAAAACTTATGGGGCTGGCAAAACTCTTAATATGTTTTGTACTATCAGAGTAGTCCAAAAATATCCTGCTGGAGACTAGGACTTTGCAAATTCATCCTTCAGTGTTTTCTTGTACACTCCTTATTAGGTAGACCTAAGACAGTCCCAGAGTCTGCAGCTCTCCAAGCTGCATCACAGATTACGTCACTAGTCTTCCTTTGGGTTGCTAGAATCTCCTGTTGCCTGTCACTATTTCTTAATTAAGAAAGGAGGAAGAAAAAAAAAAAAAAGGCACTTTGTTCAAGGTTACTCCATTTTCGGAAAGGCTCATCACGGCTGCCTACTCGAGTGCTTTTTCTACCTTAAGGTCTGTCATGTCTCTCTTAAAAATCCAACCCCCTTCTCACCCAGGGAAACTGCAGAACTGAACCGGTCCAAAGATGTTCTGCTTGCATGGAATTTGCAGAGCAGAAGGATTCGTTCACTGTCAGAGAAAGGAAGCACCCTCCCTCCCTCCCCCCCTGCAAAAAGCTATTTTTTGCAGGCGTTGTCATATCTTATCCCCAGGAAGAGAAGAGGGCTGTGCTAGAAAGCCCTCAGATTCGCATTTGCTCCTGTTTACTCTGTCCTTCACAGCCCTGCTGCGACAATTTATCAATAGAATGGAGGGCAAGGCACAACACACAGGCAAGGCAGATTCCTCTAATGATTACAAACCTTTGAGAGACGAAGAAACAGTTCACAGATCTGCCTTCTAAATCCCACTCCCACCGCAATAATGTTTTCGTCGCTCCTTACATTTAGGGACATAAGGGTACTCAGAGCTGTAAAGCACTTCCTTTGTGCTGAGCAGTCGCAGCACTGTGCCCAAAATAATTTGTGGTCCAAAAGCCCAAACGAATAATAAAGCACCACAGGAATCAAGACATATAATTAGAATAAATAAGATTTTGTGCTTACAGAGCGCCTGTCATCTGCAAGTATGCGCAGATATTAATTAAGCTCTACAAACCCCAGATGAAGTAGATGAGTAGCTTCATCCCTGTTTCACAGAGGTTTAGAGTACAGTGTGACACATAATCACAGCTGAAAGTGCAGCGGAGCTGGCGGTGCCGGGGATGGCGAGAGCCAGGGCTCCACCTCGTCTCCAGCCCTCCGCGCTGAATTGTCTTCCATGGAAAATGACTGAGTTGCAGATCTTTGCTCTCCGGAGGAGGAAGGACCCACCCTGTCGCACAACAGCAGCAAAGCTCTAGCCTGAAGTGTTCTGATAAAACAGCATGAAGGGCTGCTCAGCTTGGGAAGAGAAAGCAGGAGCTCACTCGCCCTCATGCATTTGCTTTGGGTCCTTTTGAAACACCAAGAGATCGTCCCTGCCATCAGCATCCTCCACAAACAGCCCTAGTAACACAGCTCGTGGCTTCTTAGGCTTGGAGGACATGACACATGTAATACCTTAAGTACTTTAATCTGCAATGTTAAGTTTTTATATTTCTATTTCTGTGCATTTTACTATGTTATAACTCAGAAGCCGCAGCAACTTAGGATCACGCAGACACAATGGAATTAAAAACTACAGTCAATACGTACATCAAAACTTTAAAACCTCTCTTGAAGCAGATTTTACATACAGAAATTCTGAATAAGAAAAATAAATCATAAACACACCTGACAGTATAAAAAAAATTTAAATAATAAACTCAATGCATATATGTACTTAAGAAAAAAACTTTTAAAAATAGTCTTACTAAAAAGCTTCAATTGTTTTGTATGTCAAAGAACAGTTAGAAATTAGTTTTGCTGTCATCTACTGAAATTCAAGCTCTTATGACAGCGAATTCTTAAAGATTCCCCTTAAGTATTTAAGTAGGAGCCATGATAAGGAAAAATATTCTCAGTATCACAACTGTCCACTTAATCAAAATTACCCAGACCCTAATTCTGCTTATTACCTTTACCAAAACAAGAGCAAAGGAGCATTAAATGCAGCAAGGAAGAAGTATCTCCAGAACAGATTAAAACAGGTAGCTCATTGTATCTCCAGATACAATTATCCACCTAATTGCACTCAAGACAAATGTGCAGTTTTCCTAACTACAGGGAGATACATTTTAATTGTGATGTTCCATTCTCTGTACACAAATACAAAATGAACAAGAAATGTCTCTAGAAAATGGAAACAGATGATGGCACCCTTACCTACAAAACAACAAATAAATTGGATAAACCATGGATATCAAGTAGCTCCTTAGATGATAAATAACTCTGATAATGTGAAAACTCTGCTCTTTTTTCCCCATATTTTAGCATAGAAAGCATTCCACCTTCAGCTTTTAAGGTAAAAATGCTTTTAATTAGGGTCCTAGCTACCTTACAAAACATACAGACCTTGGTATGATTAAGTTATGGTAATTTACCCACACTGAGAATCTGCCCCATGATTTATATGATTACTTCATGGCAGCATGAAACGAATCCCCCAGGAAGTAACACATGTCATCCTTAAAAATATTAAGCAATCAAGCCATGGTTTTATTATGTGAATGGATGCCTTTGAAAACAAGGATGCATGCACCATACTGTGAGGTAAAATGAAATAAATGAACAGAAATAATTCATTTCCATGTTCTAATCAGTGGAAACTGTAGTCTTCAAATTATCCTGATGCTACCGAATGCGAGTCTGGAGACAATAGGTTGACTCTCCTACTAAAAGGAACATGAAATTGCATCCTAAGTACACAATGAAGGCCAAATTAAATAGTCCAAGACTCTTTGTGAAGTCTCTTTCTTTTTATTGAGCCCTTGCATCCAACTGAACAATTAAGAGAAGAAGATTTAAACAAAGCATCATACAGTTTTTAAATGCTCAAATCTAATAAAAAACAATGTACTCATCTTAGGCAAAAAGAACATTATCTATACAAAAACCTGCTCTCAAGCAAGCTCTTCAGCTTCTAACATTAGCAGCAGAGAGCAGTTTGTGTTGCAGCAGCTAAAAGGATGTCACTGGCAAGCCAAATTAAGAGTATGTATCAAAGACTAGAACTGCATGCTCACTGGCTGTGTTGTATTCACAGACTAGGACACAGACATCTCTGCAAGGACCTGAGACAACACCATTACATGGCTCACCGCTATGATAAGTCACAATCCATTAATTAGAGATGCTGACTGCTGAGAAAAAATCCAGCCCCTACAGGCAGGAGGAGATGCAAACAGAGCTGTGGTGACATGATCACGTTAATACAAAGTATTTGAAATACAACATTGTATTTATATAAACATTTACATATGTAACCATCAGATGAGTAGAAAACCATGGGACTGACAGGTTTTTTTAACACTGAGTCTACAACACTGCACTTGAAGCTAAGCTAATTTTTCATAAGTGCATTATTTGCTTTAGCATCCTTGTCTTAAAAAGAACTGCAAGAAGTTCAGAGAGAGGCAATGGTAATAATGAAAGGAATGGGAGTGATTCAATGATAAGACACCTATGAAATCAGTAATGGGAGGTGGGATGAATAAGAACAACGTGCATGAGCCTGGCTAGGAAGAGCTGCATTGAAAACACACAAAATTCGGCAGTTCTTTGTATAGCAGAAAGCAGACCTGTGGGTCTCTTTGCCAATGAGTACTGTGAATGCTGAAAGCGAACACAAGCTCCAGACAAATTCACGAAAGAGAAATCCACTGACAATTACTAAGCATGTAGAAAATCTACTTCATGACGTCCCTGAGCTATGTCATTACCTTAGAAGTATCATGTATGCCTGCCCAGCTCTCATTCTTTCCTAGGCACCTCCTTATGCTGCTGTTGGAGAGGACTAGTTAAACCTCTGCTCTGACTCAGTACAGTCACGCCTCTGTTATGTTTAATATCTACTTGAAGAAAAAAATCCTGGTATTCAGATTCACTTTGGGGAGATGACTAGATGGAAAGCAGCTTTGTTGAAAAGGACCTGGTAGACAACAAGCTGGCCATGAGCCAGCAATGTGCCCTTGCAGCAAAGGCAGCTACTGGTAGCCTGGGCTGCATTAGGAGGAATGTTGCCAGCAGGTTGAGGGAGGTGATCCTTCCCCTCTACTCAGTACAGGTCAGACCACACCTGGAGTACTGTGTCCACTTCTGGGCTCCTCTGTACAAGGAGGACATGGACACACCAGACAGAGTTCAGCGAAGGGCCTCTGGGATCCTTAAGGCACTGGAGCATGTATCATACAAGGGAGAAACCAAGAGAGCTGGGGCTGTTGAGCCTGTAGAAGAGAAGTCTCAGGCAGACCTTAGCAATAGGGTGAAAATACCTGATGGTAAGGTGTAAAGAAGATGGAACCAGACTCTTCCTAGTGGTACCCAGTGACAGGATGGGAACAAATGGAAATATAAGCAAGTCTATTTAAACATGAGAATAAGCTTTATTGATTTTAAGGGTGGTCAAACAACGGATCTGACTGTCCAGAGATGCTGTGGAGCAGCCATCCTTGAAGATACTCAGACCCCAGCTGGAGATGGTTCTTGGTACCCTGCTCTAGATGAAGCCACCAGAGCAGCAGGATGGACTACATGATCTCCCAAGATCCCTTCCAACCTTAACCATTCCATGATTCTGCTATTAGGCTGATACCTCCAAAACTGCATTTACCATGGAAACTCCTCCAAAAAATAACTAGGCCTGCCTGGGGAAAGGCCAAAATCTACACTAATCTCAGAAAACAAGGGTCACAAAACTGCCTATAGTCAATTTGTTGGCCCACCTTAGGTGACTTAAACTCAGATGAATGGGAAGCTTGTTTTTCCAGCTTCAGTTGGAAGGTACTGTATGACTATAAAGCCCTTAGTATGGCTGCCAATCTTTTTTTTTGTGGTTTTGTGGTACAGATGACAGTCTAAGAAAAAACAGAACTCTGATGATTACTACAACCAGTGTTACCTGCATGTTCTACTTGACTTAATTATAGAACAAAACAAATACATTTTCATTAGATTATGTTCCATCCATTTATGTAGCCACAACAGAACACAGAAGACTGTTCCAATCTACACCTTCAGAAAAACTCACCGAACAAAACTCCATATGTATTTTGCTTTGTTTTGCTATCAAGTATAGGGATAAAGTAGTGCAGACAGCTATATGGCATCCTGATAACAACCTTATCATCCTTGCCCCAGCCTTCAAGAGAAGTGAGGAATCATCACAATCTTCCACTGCAATCAATAAGACTCAAGTATGAGTCAAGTAAATATTTTTTCTTTGTTTTTATGTTTTGTTGTTGTTATTAAAGCTGGCACAGTGATGGAGATGTCCTTCACTTTTAAGGACACAATTCTCTTCTTCCCTGAATTAAAACATGTTGAGAACTGCTCTAACTCAACCAAGTGCTACGTGAGATGCATGATGGGCAGAAGCCTTCTGAATATCTCAAAGTTTTTAGTTTATCTTGCATCATTATAAATGGAGCTTTAGGACTCAAATCTAACATGCTGGCATTGATCTTCTCCTTCTCTGAATCCAAAGGGATATTCCTCTGAATCAAAAGGGATAATGGTACTGAATGCACTGTGGCTGGGAACTAGCAAACTTCAATGCCTTTCTCTAGTGACATAGGGGTAGGTGGATTTGTGTATTGCTTTATAGGGAGGTGTCATCTGCCCTGGCTTATATTTTCTGACTTGGTTGGGCACATGTCAGTTTTGCTATCACCATCCCAAAGCTGTGTATATCATGATGTTATATAACCAAATTTGGTACATACTGAAAGAACTAAGCCATAGTTAGAAAGTGCTGTCGGAGACAAGCTTCTAGCATGGCTGACTAGTCACAGTGTAAGACAAGGGGATATGGGCTAAGCTCTTGTTTCTGGACCAGTGAAGATATCTACTCAATAGAAACTCTATCAGCCCCCCTGGGAGGGATGAGTGCTCTATGACCTTTGCAAGCAGACCCCAGAATGAGCCTGTGAAAGGGAAGAAGAAGAAAAGAACAGGGCTGTTCTAGTAAAGGAAGGAAGATGGAAATGAGTGACACAGAACAAGGAGAAATATGGGAAAAAAACCCCAACCTCTAGCAAGTCATATTCCCTGAAAAGAGTTGTGGTTTTACAGTATGTAGTTTCTAAGAGGCAAGCCAAGCTGATCATTTCTGATACAAACAGTTGTCCAACCAAAGGAGTAGCTCCACACCTCACCAGAAGTACTTTGGTACATAAATATGCTCCCAATAGCGCCAAAGAACTGATTCTATGTGTTTTTTCCAAATGAAAATAGAACTCCTCAAAAAACATGCTTCTCTAGATCAGGTATTAGCCAGCAGTACCTTGCAAAGGTCATCGGTGTCTTCTTAATACAGGCTTAAAGTTACTGTGGCATCACTTAGAAACTGCAGGAGTGCTAGGAAGAAGCAGCACAACCATGTGGTGTTTTCAATGTGCCTGTGGTTTGCTTCCCACAGGATCAGATACCTAGTGCCAAGAGCCCCTGCTGTGAAGCACAGCCACCTCCTCAGATGCAGCCAGCACTGCAGTCCTGCTGCATGGTGCTGCACATCCATGCAGCATCGTGCTTTATATGGAAAGCACACGGATTGGACAGCTAATGTGAACACCCGACCGACACAGAAAAACGCAGCCGCTTCCAGCTACGCAGAGAAAGACTTTGTGTTTATTGTGGTGGTGACTCTACCCTGTGTAAGAGTGAAGTTATTGACACCCGATGGACTCGTTCATTGCTAGATCTGTGCCCTTCATTTAAAGCCAGCAACGTTCTTCAGGTTGGAATCTTCCAAATATAGCTCTGACAACCCAGTTCTGAGAACCCAGGGGGAGAGACAAGATACTTTGCTAATTGATGCTGATACACCAGGGAGAATAGGCACTGGCTACAGCACAGTTTTCCCTTAAAGTGGACTAGGTCACTTGGATGCCATTTGCACTAAGTCAAACAATAATTCTCACAACCAGATCCTCTTCCCCTAAATGATTACACATCCACAATAATTTTGCCACAGTGGAAAAACTATGGACTCAAATGTTTGGGGAGACCAGCACTGAAACAGCATGTGTGAATTTAATTTCAGCTCCCTGTGTGTCTCTTGCATAGTTTCAAACCACTTGGAACTAGCTGATAATCTAGTTTGGCCTCTTGCATAATCCAAGACATACATTTCCCTTTGGTAAGGGACTGAATGTACTGTGCTCAAGAACTTGTATTTTTAATAACAGTACAGCTAGAACTTGGCTAATACATACATTTCAGAAAGGCACTCTTCTGATGGCCTTGAGGAGATGCAGAATTTACCACTTGTTAGATTATATCCTCAATTGCATAAAGCCAGTCTTATGTTCTCCATTGGGACCGCTGTCTCATTCAGTACACAGGACAATATCACTTCCCTAGCAGCAATTCAATATTTTATTTTTGCCCTTTTTATTTGATGCATAGCCCTAAAATCCTTGTTTACTGCACATTATTCCAGCTCTGTTCTGAAGGCAGAATGATTAATTTCTTTAGAGGCTTTTTCTATAGTGCTCATCAGATGCTTCTAACTTGTTATGTGCAATTTCCTAGCTTTTGGAAAAGCACACAAAGGAATGTCATTATGTGGCATCCTATAACTACTGCCATGATTCATATCAACAGGGATACACCAGACCTTTGCTATCTTAGCTAACAGGTGTGAACCACAGGCTGCCAGCAGGGCCAAGCTAAAACAGATGAGGCACATGCTTAAGCAAGTGATTTTCACTGATATTTGCTGGCACCAGGATAGGAAGATTCAGAATTTTAAGGAGCCTGCAGGCTATGGAGTAAAAGTACTCTTGCAGATTCATGCTCCTTGTCTCTCTCTAATGACCAACACTTTTAATTCATTGTTTCCAACATACTTACCCCCCTCAGCCTGCTTCCTTAACCCAGTCTTACTATTCCTATCTATCCAGTCCTACCCAGTCTTACCTATCTAATTCTATCTTCTTTTCTGTCTACTCTTATTTCTCTCCTTTGCTATTGAGTTTATCTTTCCTCTTCCCTACATGCCTATGGAATGAGTCTCTGCCCCTAGGTTCCCCATCCCACTGTCTTTTTCCCCTTTTACTCCTATCCCTTGAGTAAGAGATGATGGAGCTTACTGGGGCTTGCGGGGAATGAACATTTACAAGACTCCTTAGAGGTTTTAGAAACACATATCTACTAGGCACATATGAAATGTGTTTTTTAAAGGTTATGACTTGGATAACCTAGGAAGGATTTTCTTAGGGATACTAAAAAGCAGATTAACTTGTTACAAAGACAAGCCATTCCTGACAAAACTTGGAGATACTAAAGCACAGTAAAGATGTCACAGAGGCCTTGAAGGTCTCTTTTTTAGCCTCATTTTCAGAAACAGTTAAGCCATGCTGAGTGAGATTTTCCAAAGTAAATTGGGCCAGAGCAGATGTGCATCTCAGAAATTTTTATTGTAACTGAGTGTAGTTTCAGAAAATTGCAAACAACTGAAATGGGAAGACACAGTATGTGGTTCTGTCCATAAAATAAGGCAAAAATGAAAGCTATTAGTATCAAGTTGGCATCTAACTTGATGGCTGCTCTGGTATCAGTGACTTGACTGAAATCATGACACTAACTGCAAAGAACATCATTCTATCTCACCAGGTTTTTGCCAACTGATTTTGTAAAGGTTGTATCACAGCAACAAATCAGTATTATTGCCTCATATACGCCTGATATGTGCATACCTGTTTTGTAACCTTCTCCTGGCATAGGCACCAGCTATTCATTCACTGGTTTTGTGTTGAACTCATTAATACGAAAAACCTCATCCCTCGCCTATAGGTTCTAATATTATCTCTCAATTTCACTTTACGTTTGTCCTCCTGTGCACTGATACTCCTTCAGTTTTCGAGTTGCCTGCAAACCTCATCAGGATCAAATTTATGTCAGATAATACAAATCTGCTAGCAAAGACAGAAAACAGTCACATGGATATAGAATTCCTGTAAAAGTAAAATTAGTCATGAAGGACTTCTAAAGAGACTAGAGAGATCTAGTCGGGGCTACAGTTAACAAGACACATAATTGATGAAATATGATTTACTGTTGTGATTTTGAAAGAGAAATGAGTTTTGGTTCTCCAGAAAGCTTCTTGTATTATTATTCTTGTCATTACTGTTATTACTAATCTCTAGGCCCTGTGTCTGTAACTAAAATTGTTTTGGGAATGGTACAACAGAAAAAATACTTGCTGGATGGGAGTGTTACCAAAAACCCCCCAAAAAGTGGAGTCACCTTTTCTACAGAAGTTTGGAGCTAAAACAGAGTTTAAGATAACAACAGATTAATCTTATTATAAACTCACATTTTACCTTGATTTGAGTAGACACAAGTCGACAGCCCAAGGTTTACAAACCCATCCATATATATCTATATTCTATAGTTATTTAGTTCAGATCTTTCAAACATCAGTGTACTGCGTATTTAAAATGCGTAACAGTTAGTAGGGA
>NW_009954543.1:676099-683037 GCF_000747805.2 Chaetura pelagica
TAGGGAAAGCAGCAAAGACAAAGCAGTGGATTGACTTCCAAAACTATCAGCCTTTGTCAATTAAAATATTTACTTTTGACACAAGTCTTAATTAGTTAAAAACATTTAATCCAATCTTAAAATAGAAGTTCAAGCTACCCAATTTAATCTTGGAACAGTCACTTGCTCTCCGGATTAGGAAGACAATGGCATCCAGAGCAAGCATGAGCCCTCTCCCCTCTTATTACAGTTAATCAGGAACATAAATACTATAATGGAGCTGAGCCCCTGCAAACTCACCAGGCTGTGCATAATTTCCACTCCAGCTGGATTCACTGTGAGCGCTTCATCATACAATTGCTTAGCCTCCTCCAAATTGCCTTTCATCTCTGCAAGCCTCCCACGCATGTACAGTACAGCATGAGATGTGGGGAAAAGACTAGCTGCCTCCAGGATACAAAAGCCTGCTTCTTTGAGATGCTGTTGTTCCATGAAGAGTTCAGCTAAAAAAACCAACAAAACAAAACAAAACAAACAACCCCTACCATTAGTTGAAGTAAGTCAGAGACCTTTCTTCACATTAATTACAAATCATTGCCCTTAAGCATACTAAAACACGAGGCCATGATCCTGCACAGTGCTTACTACTATGGTTAGTGCTTACTGTCACAAATCGATTCACTGAATGGACTTTTTTTAATGCTAAGAGCTCTATACAGATGTTCACTGACATCTTCAGGTGTTGTCCTGAGAGACAACAGTCTTAAGGATTCCTCAGTCAGGAATGTCAACAGTGCTCAACTGAGCCCTAAGGAAGCAGGGCTAGTAGCCACCTGGAGCCATCATATGTATTTCCAAGTATTCTAGGAGGGAAAAGGAACAGAATAAGCCATATAAGTTCTCAGTCTACTGAGAACTTTAAACAAGTCAGAGTAATAGAATACATCTGACTGAGCTGGACATTAGATAACTTATTTTTTTTAAAGTATTAGAAGTGTTTCTATCTGCTTATTAGTGTAGTTTATGAGATAGCTGTCTCTTGTTTTTCAGAGACTATTAAAATCAAAAGGCTTTTATCATAGCGACTTATTTATATTGTGTATTCACACATTTACTTCCTCATACATACTCTACAGAAAATCAAAAGAGAGCTCTTGCCCAGTCACTTTCTTAAACTACCAGTTACCTCTACTATCTTAGATGTTTTCTTAGGAAAAAAAAAAAAAAGTAACAGACATACTCATGTGCTTGACTGTCAATTTGTTAATCAAATAATTTCTCATGTTAAACATAAATTGTATAGCATTGCTAAACTAACATTTCTCAGGGTTTGGACTAGGTCATTGTTGGACTAGATGATCATTGTAGGTTCTTTCCAACTGAAACAGTCTATTGTAATTCTAGATTTATTACACATTAAATCCTTGAAAAAGACTTCAAAAGTGATAATATTCACTGCCACATGTAACTGAAAAGTGAAACTGTGTTTTTAGATATATATATTTATGTATGCATATATGTATATAAAATAATTCTCCCTCTTCATACAGCAGCCATTGCTCTTTGGTTTATAAACTGTGTCCTATACATTATCACTGACAATCATATTTTTTACTGATGTGGTAATGCAGTATTAATAGTTCAAGAGTCCTATTCAAAATTACTAATCCAGGCTCCAGATTTAGATAAAAACTTCTGAAATTAGACATAGCCTCAAATAACCTGACTTTTAAAGGCAGTGAATATCCTCAGGAACTCTCTGTGAGGGGGGAAATCAGCCTGAAAATTCCTTTTAAATAGCTTTGAAACTCTGCTGGTTTCAAAACTCTGGGAGACCCATATGACTGTGGGGCTTGGAATGGTGACCATGGACCTTGTTGGGTAGAGGTGAGCAGGAGAGCATCTCAAAGGCAGTCCTGCTTGAAGATGGAAAGGCTCCTCCTTGGTCTGACATGAGGCTGGGACCACAAATAGCACTTCTGTTAGCACACTGAAAACGACTGTGTACTGAAATGACAGCACAGCTGAACACCCACTTCTGAAGTGGTCCTTCTAGAGGAAGGGTGAGACATTGCCAAGAGAATGCTCAAATGTTTCTTAGCCATCCCTAGGTTCTGGTAGAGATAAATGTCATTCTCCAAGGCTGTCAACTTGAGCAAAATACTAGTTCCTTGGTAAGAGCTATACTCCTTAAAAAAAGAGTGACTCATATACATTTCTCTCTGGTTAATCATTATAAAATCTCAGCATGCATCCTCTCCCTTGGCTCCAAGAGTCTGTAGCTATCTATAATAACAGAAAACAAGACCCTCTGCCTTGTCAAGCTGAGTATGTGTGTGGTCTTACTAAAAATTTTAAGGGAGGACAGCATTTTACTTGCATTTCACTAGGAATAGAGCATTTTCCTGCTAAGTGCTGCATAGCAGCTGATGCAGTGCATGTGGCAATAATGAAGATGGGGATGTGCAAAGTGAGGATTCACAGCCTGAAGATAAACAATTCATTTGCAAAGTTAGCACAAACTTAGCAGCACAAAAGAAGGGGTGAAATCCTGGTACTGACTGAAGTCAGCAGAATTTCTGGATACTGCCATATTAAAAGCTCTGTTAGCAACTAACAGCATAATGTGACCTGTTTCATTTCAGAAAAGAATGGGGAGCAAGGGGGTTTAGATGTGAAATCACACACAGCTGGTGTTTCAATGCATACAAAATGGAGAGCACTTACTCTTTCTTTCAACAGTGCCTGTAAATCTTCTTCAGTAATAACAATTATTTAGAGGAAGTGCAGCAACACAGAATCTAAATAAGATCTACAAATTGTATTTTATGGTATGGTAATGTAGCATATTAAAGTTCGGTCCATTTCTTTGCAGGCTCAATAGTCAATAAAAATGATTTAATGGTGTGGGAGCCCTAATTTGCATTAAAAAAAAGAATGAGAGAGGTGCCTTTGGGTTACAAAAAGAAAGGAGTGTACCCACCCAGCTAAAAATAGACATTAAGGGAATTAATTTAGGCCTGCATTAAAATGTGTCTTCTCTAAACTCATTTTTCATTTATTTACATACTCATTTTATTTATAGATTAACAAGATACTCTTACACAACACGGAATAAAAACACAGATAGAGGTAGAAATCAAACCCAAAAATTGAGGACTCAAATTGGTCATGGCACTATAACTGCCTCCTCAAAGATACTGCAAGTACTGAAACTCCTGCCTTTGTATAACCTGGGTTAGCAGCTTCCTGTCCACTGGATTATCCAGCATATCTCCTTATATCATTTAATCATGCTGTAAATAAACATATACCCAGATCAGCAGCTTTTGCAAGAAGTTTTATTATAGAGATGTTGCACCTGATTCTACTATGAAAGAGGGTATCTCCTCAGACTGACACACAGGTAGAGAAGATCTGTAATTCTTACCCTGCGAAAGGTTCAGTTCTTCAGAGAAACCATTTACAAACCTCCAGCTATTGGACTACATTGTACTTGGTACTGACATTTGCATGTTTGAATCCAAAGGCCATGTTTGTGAGCTTCCTTTCTCTCTCACTTAACACCATCTTCATAAAAACTTAAACAAATTTACATTTTGTTTTGAACCAAGGACCACCAAAAGCTCTCTGGAATGCTACTGAACAAAGAGAGATTATCATCCTGGATGTAGTATCTCATCTATTAGCATATCTGCAGTAATGCTAGAAATTCTGAGTGTGAATTATTATTAGGAAATACTTCAGCACTTTTACCTATAGGTATGGGCTGAGAGTGCACAGCATAGATGGGCAAAGACAGGATGAATCATGCACTCTCCTTTCATTCACTAATCGAAGCTTGAGCTGGCACCCACTGAGATCACAAGCAGCTATCCAGCTGACTCCAAGGTCCAGCCTAGCTTGATTAATTTCTGTCCCATATCCACCTTATGCTTTCCATCCATGCTTTCCTGCAGTACTGTCCAGCCTGCTCTGCTGTTCTTCTGAACAAATGTCGTCTCCTCTTATGGCTATAGCTGCCTCTGTCTTGGCTTGCAACTAGACTTCCACTGATACACCAGCCTTAATGCTGGGCCCAGTTCCTGAGAGCAGCACGCATCTTCACTCAGATGATCGTTAACTCCTAATACGAGCTCCTTGTTCTTCCAGCTGTTTCTGCTAGCATTAAAGCTCAGTTACAGTGAAGCTCCTTAATCAGGTAAGAACTGCCAGAAGCGTATCATCTACTCACTCTCCAAAGACCAGTAACCTATGCACAGACTGAGGGCACGTCCCAGAAGACTGACAAAGCTGAATCTCCTGCAGTCAGGCTCCTTTCTCCATCTCAAGATAAATTCTTTGACAGACCTCTGTCAGAGTTCAACAGAGGAGTAACAACAGTGTAATCTAGTCATGTCTACATTCACAGTACTAGTTTAAGGAACAGAGCTCCCTGCTATCACCTTGAACACTGACGCTGTTTCCCATTTCCTACATGTTTCAAAGCAGTGCCAAGACTGATTGTGCTTGTCACCACAGAAGCAGCAACAACTGTAATTCTAGCCAAAAAATCAAATGGATTTAAAATGTGTTCTTGTGATGTGAACAACTTAAGAATTAAAATTTCATTCCCCGCAAATCACGTTTGGTGTAATCCAAGACACAGCACTTAACTCCCACAAGCAGTCTGCTCCACATTGCTTGGTTGTGTGTGCCCATTGGATCTAAGGAACTTGTCTACTCTAGTCCACCCCAAAAATGCTGCTGCACAGTGATGTGGCCCACACAATGCAGCTAGATGACTGGCAGGATGGTACAGTGCGGAGCAGCCTTTCACACTTAAAGAAGGTTAGAGCACCTGCAAGGATGGGTAGGAAGATGATTCCTGTTCCACATCATCTGCCTTCAGAAGCTATTAATACTTTTTTTACTGCAGTAGCCCTTAGCTAGCTGGAAAGACACACTCCTGTAGGACAGCTCTGACTTCAGCAGTGAGTACAGAGCTATTACCATGACAAAGGGAAAAAAATGTAACCTGCTACCTTTCCTGTCTGGCAGGTGACAGTTTAGCAGTTGTTCTATATTATGACACCACCCCACACACAGTAGCTTGAGAAGATGCCAGCAGATTAGATGGAAGACTTCTCAAGCTGTACCCTGACTGCAGTAATTTAATTTGATGCAAACCTTTGATACAGAAATGGAGAACAGAAACTGCCACATGTTCCCCTTCACCTGAGCTCAGCTGCTTGCTCTTTTGAATGAGACAATAGGTTTACATCCTCAAAGGCTGCCTTTGCATGCAAACCGGTAGTTAGCTGGAGCCCAGGGACCTGCTTTAAATTTCCAAGCTTCAGGTCTCTTCCGGGGCTGAAAAGGCCACTAAGCTTATGTGCAAATGCAGCATTAGGATGAACAGTTCTGGAAACAACACAGAACTACCACAAACTAACTTCCACAGAAAATGGTGCAGTCAAAACATCACTTGAAATACTATAAGATAGCTGATTCCTTTATGTGAAGTGGGACTCTGCTCACTGGTGAGGAAACAGCTCTTTCCCAGGTAGGAGAAGCAAATCACCATCTTCTAGGCAATAAGACCACCACTAAGAAGGGTAACGTAAAAATGCTTCTGTTGGAAGTGCGGCTTTGGAGTTTCCTTGTACCCTCTCTGACAACATGTACTACTGGCTGTCGTCAAGGGAAGGACTTCATATTCCAGCCCAAATATAAATTCCTATTCCCTGTCTCCATTGTGAACAAATGTCCTGCTTCCTTCTCATGATTGTGCACACTTCATAACTTGCCCAAATGTTACTGAGTAGCTGAGGAAATGCTGGTATTTGGTACCCTCTGTCATTCTCTGGGTACCACTGGTAGTGACACAGATTTCTCTCCATCTCTCACCAAAGAAGCCAAAGAATCTTGGCAAAGAGCATTTCTAGCTGCTGCTCACAAGTGAGCATTCACACACATGTGCAAGTTTGCATGTCGCAGATTATGAACAATGGCATGTGCTCTTTGAAGACTGCTAATGCCAACAGATCATCAGTCTGCAAAGTTTCACTTCCTGCTTCAACAATGAGAAATATCCAGAAGCCTCAAGAATGGGGGAAGCAATCCAAGATGCCCAGTACAGATATAACACTAAGACTCCTTTTGGCTTTTAAAATTAATTGTTGATAGAAATAAAATAACTAGCTGGAAAGTAGTATCCCTAGTATCCCCCTGAGGACAGTGAAATGAAGAGAAAAGGGGAATTTGGTGATCCTTAGTCTGAACCAGAAAAGCCTAGGACAGAACTTGCTAACCCAGGAGGCTTAGCAGAATCACTGCTGGCTTCTTAACTTCACTAGTAACAGTTCAAGGAGGACCAAACCAGCTCACTTTACCATTTCTGTCTCCAGTGTGAAGTGTTCCTAATCCCTCCCAGTAAGTAAACACTGCAAGGCATCCATCACTGCAGTATGCTTTTATTCTCCTCAGTAATAGCTGTGTAATAAAGGACTCCTTCTTGCTATCCCACTCCCTCCCCCAGGCTCCAGCTTTTCATGGTGCTTTGTGTCACTATAAAGAGCCACAAAAAATCAGCAGTGCTCATGAAGCTCAAGAACTCAAGCACTGAATGGGCAAGTTCTAAATTCAAAACTCTAAAATTTGAAAGGACTTTAAAAAAAAAACCACACACAAAAAATCCCCCAACACCACCACCAACACAAAAGCAAAAAAAGAAACAAAAATATTAGAGAACTGCTTCAACAACCAGTGCTCCATCATGGGGCAGGATCTGATCCCAGCTATTCTGGCAATGTCAGTAAAGACACCTCCGGAACCTGATAAACGCCTTCAGCATCACAGCTAATAACTTGAGGGGGTTTCAGACACCTGCAAGCTTTGGGAAGGAAGAGCAGCAGGGGGAGGGCAGCAGGGAGGGCAGAAGGGGAGGGCAGCAGGGGGGGCAGCAGGGAGGGCAGAAG
>NW_009954543.1:683356-704591 GCF_000747805.2 Chaetura pelagica
CAGCAGGGGGAGGGCAGAAAGGGAGTGCAGCAGGGGGAGGGCAGCAGGGAGTGCAGCAGGAGGAAGGCAGCAGGGGGGGGCAGCAAGGGAGGGCAGCTGAGCAGCCCTGGACCAGCTGGGGTTGGAGAGGCCAGCCCACTGGCCCCGATGACACGTTTTCGTGGAACAAAGCCCTTCTCTTTCTAACAGAGCTTTTTCCCAGGAACTGGCCCACGTGGAATAAAATAAATAAATAAATCGCAAGAATTTTTTTTTTAAGGAGGGAGTAAAAAAAAAGTTCCTGCTGTACATAACTCGGGGGAGCAGATGTTTTTCCATTAGCTCACTGTTGTCTGCTACACTGGCTCTCTACATTTCTTGCTCGTGGCATGCTCATTATAATACTTTTTTCCTAGGGCAAACTTGAGCATGTTACTGAGACTGCAGGTAGCCCCCTCTAGCAGCACTGTGAGTACATGGAATAGTTATCCTAGTCGTTTTCCTTTGAATGCTCCTTCAAATTAGCCTTGGGTCTACCTGGTGAGAACCACAGACAGTGCTTAGCAGGCATTTAGCCAATCTTAGATCAAATTACCAGACCTACTTTTCTGTGAGTGGCCATATTTGGTAAAGTATTGGGTTAGTCAAGAAGCTAAATTGTCAGATATAAAGAACTAGTAAAGACAAACAAAGTGGACATTGTAGTTAAAAGCAAAGCTTAAAATAATACAGGAACAGGAGCTGGAATATTAGAACTCTTCTAAAAACTGGCATGTAGCATTCTAAAATGCTCTGTATAAATAGAGCATACAGTTATTACTGCCTGGAAATATAATCACACATAATTCAGATAAGAAATCACTCCAGTTAGCCAAGTAGATTAAAACTATTTAAACTATTTCTTTTCAGTACTGACACACTTTGCTGTCTGGGACAAAAGTGATCTTACAAAAATCTTGAATTAAGGTAAATTTTGCTCATAAATTTGAACAATTTCAAGTACATTTCCTCTAGCCCAACAGCATGATTGTAGTTTCTAAATAGAAAGAGGCATACTGGTACAAGTTTACAAAGGAAATAAAGGGTAGAAATTGTTCCTAAGTCAGATATTTCTCCCAGTCATTCAAGCAGTATTATCACTAGTAACCTCTAGGACTTTCCTTTAAGCTCTTCCTGCAACAAGAGGTGGAATGAGTTAACAAATTTTACCAATGCCGCTTCTCTCAAAGTTGAATTCAAGCTCTCAATCATGAAAAGCAGAAAAAGGAAAACAGGCATATGGATCACATAAAGACCACCTCTTCTGGCGCTGCACCACAGCCACACGTGCACTGCAGCACCCTTCCTGAGTACTCCCTGAAACGAGCTGTTTCTCAGGCTTAGGGCCAAGAATAATGTTTAGGCTTATTAATGTTAAAGCCTAATGAGACAACTCTCTCCTTTTAAGAAGCTATTACGTTTCAAGAGGACTGGGAGGTTACTGTTAAAAGGGACCAGACAAGCCATATTAATCACAGTATTTGCTGCAGAACACTTGGAAACAGAGTATGCCTATTAGTATTCTTCCAAGCATGCCTGCTGCGGGGAGTAGACAACCTCTCTAGTCTTTGGGGACAGCAGATCTTGTACTCTTCCAAAGCTAACTGTGACTACCTGCAGGGAAAACAGGAAGATATGGAAGCCCACTGAAGAAATGTGCAAAGTTCCCTGCTGCAGATGACTGCACTCTCAGCTGGTCCTACAAAAGATGACTGAATATAAAATTAACAGTAAGAACTCCCAGTTTTATTTGGATGTGTGAAAGAGAAGAAAAGGACTCTTTCTAGACACCAAAGATCCATCAAGCAGCTCTTTGCCTGCTTACAGTAAGCTCCAAAAAATAAGCTTGCCAAACTTCACTAACCATTGCTGCAGGGAAAGCCAAGCTGCAGCATCCCTTAATAGTGCGGCACATGTGGACTTAGCAGCTACACTTCCAAAGCTTCTGCTTTACTATCTTCCCTACATAACTGTCCTGGTCATAAAACCAGAAAAGTTACAGATAAAACCATGAAGTCTGTGCCCTCTTATGTGTGAGTCAAGTATCTTTATCACAGGACAAAAGAGCTTAACTATCTGCACAGGGTACAGAGCCTTGCTCCCCTGCAGCCACTGTTACTGCACATGTTATCAAGCACCAATAGTGAGACCCCTTAGGAGATCAACGAGGGCTCTCCAGCTCTAAGAAACTGAGGATGCTTTTGTATAAGGCAGGAACTCCTATTACAGCTGCAGGGAGAGGGTGATATAGTAACAATTCCCCTACATAAGCACCATCTGATAGCTACCACACACACTCACTGGGCCCTTTCAAGTGTGCTGGCTTTGTGGCCTGGCCTGGCTGCTTGCAGGCTGCAAGAACAGCCTGACAGAACTGTGGGATAGTTGGTTTTGTATGCCTCTTTCCAATCTAAGTGCAGAAAGCTCTAACTGGATCAGTCAGTTGGTACCATTAGTTTTCATGCCTTGGGATATGAAGAGGCATGGGAACTGTAATGGCTGTAATGGAACCCAGACACAATTGCAGCCTGGTGCTCTAAATCCATACCCACACACAGAGACACGGCCAGCTGTGTCCTGTTAAGTGTCTGGAAAGGACGGATGCTTTGTTATAAATTTACTGTATTATGAGGTTAGGAAATTGTAATAGTTTTATCTAAAGATTTATGATTCACGCTAAAAAGGTCAAAGTGTTAATGACAACAAAAACAACAATACACGAGTCACTTCCCAAAGGCAGATTAACATTTTTTCCCTTTAGAGATAGGACACCGAGGTATGAAAAAGTTAGGCAACTTGCCTAGAGTCACAAGATGAGTCATCGACTGAAAAAGGACAAGTCTAAGCTAAATCTGTTAGAAATTTACAGCATAATGGTGTGGCTCTGTCATTAATATGAAGGGACTCCAGATGCAAGCACCAGAACATTAACGCTGATTGCCTGTTGCTTTCCACAGCTGTTAATTTTGGGATGAGCTGTAACACAAAAGCATGTGACTACCTCAGCTGGTTTTAACCACACATTTCTGTTTTATTATTTTTTAATGGAATATCTCTATTTTGGAAGTTTTTAACATCTTACAAGTATACCCATTCCTCCTTTCCCCTCCTTCCAGATGGTACAGATTCTAGTACAGAGGGTCAGTTATATCCTTTTGGACTATTCCACTCACAAAGCCCAGTGTAAGATCCGACCTACTTCAAAGAAGTCCTCTAATTATTCAAGTGCTATGCCCCCCTCCACATGAGTAAAGACTACCCCAAAATACCTGCATCTCTCCTCATCCCTCAGGATACCAGAATGCAGAGACTTCCACACCATTTTGAAGAGAATGGGCAGTACTTCACCAAGAGCTCATTAAGCTCCATCCATAGCAATAATTTCAGTAACAAAATTACAAAACAGTCTAAGTATGTATTTTCAGAATATCAATCCTGATTCAAGTCCAGTTAAAAGTATGCACGAAACAAAGCAAAGATTTAAAACCTGATAGAACAGGACGGAAAAGTTACAGCTTATAAAAATAAATTCCATCCAAATGAATCAACTAACACACCTCAGAGGAAGGCACTCGATTTGCACTGAAAAGTAATTGTAGCAATTCACAGCTAGGTCACAGCAAGCACTAGGTCTTTTTTGCTTTTGTCTTTTCTCACAGCAGCAAAAATGTAAACTGCCTAGAGCTATCTGCAGGATGATGGACAACAGACACCTGACTTCTCATTACAAGAAACTCCAGGTTTTTTTGCTCCCCACCAGCCTTCTCTGCAGCCTTAAATCAAGAGCATAAAATGATTAAAGCAATATCTTGCTAGTGATTTTGAAGCCCACAGCAAATCACTGAAATTTACATACATGCAAGCCTTTAAGTGAACCCATGAATAAATTAAAGCATAACACATTCAATAAGGTAACTTCTTTTGTTCTTTAATAGTCAAATTGTAACAAAAATAATGTCACATATTTTGTGTGTGACAAAAACAGCTGTAAAACTCTTTGCAGAGAAGTAGGGTGAGACTGCCAGGTTTTATGTGAGAAATGTCAATCGTACAGATTAGCTACATGAGAATTTGAAAGGTTCCCCTGCATACAGAATAGCAAATTATCAGCACGGTTCCAGTAGGGTCTTTTTTTTTCCTTTATTGTTGCTGCAAATGGTAACAGGCACCTAAGAAGCAATCATAGTGCTCAAATGTAACTTCAGGTGCATAACTGTGGGTCCACTTGTGGAAGAAAACCTGTCTCTTAAGACCAAAATTGCAAGGTCAGGACTCTTTCTATTAGTCCTGAAATGCAAATAGCAGGATATGATGTGCAACTCTGATCCTCATCAAGTGTCCTACATAAAACCCTTTCACGAGTTTGGAGATAGCCTCTGGCTGGAGTTCCTTCTCACTGTTCTCTTTTCCCTTTATGTGCTCTGCTGTAGCAGCTCTGCATGAGTGAGTGTCTGAAACTGACACGCAACCTACATGGCCTTGGGAGATTCAAACAGTCAAGGATAAAATGAACAGAGGACTTGCTCTTTTTAATAATTTCACGTAAACCTCTGCAAAGATCAGAAAGTACCCAGTCTGCATAACATTTAATATATGGCTTGCCCAGTTTTATTACAGCACAACACGTAGGAAAAGCTGAACGAAAACAATTGTCCTTACCAACTACCATTTGTTAATGATGCATTACCAACCCCCTTGTTTTAAAACCGCATTTTAGCAACGACTGAAGTTTTGTGTGTTATGGAAAAATAAAGGTGAGCTGGAAAATCGCGCTACTCCAGTCTTGTTGGGGCTCTTCGTTGTATTGAATCAAATCAGTGATATTTCAAAAAATGGCTGGGATAGATAGGCAGATTTTCTACTGGAATAAGGAGATTTTCAACTACTGATTTCAACTACTCCGTTAATATTTCTGTCTTCTCATTCACCACTGGAGGGAAAAAGGAACTCCAGGTGGTCCAGGACTTACCAGCTTGTAGCCAGATTTGTTCAAGAGTTGTCCACAGCTGCATAGGTCCTTGCTTCATTGTGCTGCTCTGCATAGTTATTTCAGACATGGCCTGTTCCAGTCTTGATGCAGCAAGGGAAGAGGCTCGCTGTGATCCTATGGACCAAACAAACAAGAACAATAATGCATTTTATATTTCATTGGGATATTTCTTTGAGTCATTAAGGCAACAGGTCTGATTTTCTACTTACTGCATAGTTTTCTGTAATAAGAACTCCACTGAATTCTGATGTGACCAATTGATGAACTGTGTTTTATAAAAGGTTAATTCACGGAAAAACCCCCACTAAATTACCCAAGGGCTGCAGCTTAAGCAAGCAAATTAAGGGACAGACAGTAATTATATAAAGGTCTGCTTATCATTCACCAAGGAAGCAACAGTATTTTGCTCATTTGGAAAGCAGAACACCACCATCAAATATTTCCCACAAATTCTTCTTAGTAACCCATCTTATAAGCACACTGTCACCACACAATTACAAACTATGGCCCACTAATGTAAAATCTTAATACAGCATTACAGGGTAACTTGGCACCTTTCACACAGCACACATTACAAGTGACATAAATATTGTTCTACTGGTTTAGAGGCAGTGTGGTTCTTCATTTAATGTTGGGGAGCAGAGAGCTTCTTTGACTGTATTAACCTTTAGTATGTGCTGTAACATTTACTAAAAAATAAAGTGTTTGGCACCCACATCTCTGAGAACAAAACATCACGTCAAAAGCCACTTGCAGGAAGAACACATGGGCAGAGACCACATTCTCTGGTACAGCAAGTGGGGTTATATGGGCAACCCAAATTCTCAGAGAGGTATCAAAAGGATGGCAACAAAATAAGAAGCTACAAAATGAGATTTCGGAGTTGGCTTTGTAAAGCTTTCGGAAATAAGTATTTTAATATACATAGGTTTAATGTGACTGTAAGATTGATAAGCTCTTTCTCTGGAGAGCTGCTGTGACTGAAACACTTGCACTCTTCAATATATCCTTACAGGCTGACCTTGCAGACCACAAGATCCTGGAGTTAAAATCCCACTCTTTCTCAATGAAGCCACCCTGAGCGAGCAGCAGAGCCTAGGAACAGGTACTTGAGGGGAGCTGAGAAGGCTCTGGGCAAGGGAAGGGACAGAAGGACAAAAAACCTGCCACTCAGTATATGCATTAAGTGGTCTCTCTGGGAGGGTCAGCATGCTCTTCCAGCTGGAATGTGCTGAGGAGAGGGGCTGCCACACCACAGCTCCCTGGCAGCAGACCCTCACTCAGGGCCAGGGCACTGGCAGGCACAGTGGGGTGCTCCCCTGGACATGGTCCCTGGCTCCTCCAAATGCTGAGTTGGGACCCAGCCTTCTGCCAGGGCAGAGGGGAGGCAGGTTTTCCAGCCCTCCATGCTTTGAGCTCACCCGAGGCCGCGATGCCAGTGCAACTTGCCACAAACTGCTTTGGGAAATATTTGTCCCATTATCTCACTGCTAACTAATGTCATTCATTTGAAGCAGGAGAACTTCAAAACAGCCCTGCAGCACAGGTACCTCCCACAGATCCTTGGAAAATGCAAATGTGCTCTTCCTAGATGCATTCCTTAAATTCCTACATATTTTTTAAGACATCCCTGTTCTTGTGTTCCAAGAGATGACAGTGCAGTAATGTAGCGATTACGGCTTTCATGGTACAGCAAAAGCCCTTCTGCTTTGCAACCAGTTTATTATATTTAACAGTTGACTTAACAGATCCATCTTCAGCCTGTTTCACTAAGCAGCATTCCTCCCCCTGCCCTGCCCACTCAACTCTCCTCTCCCCCCATCCTTCTCTACACCTGGGAAAAAATTATCTGAAACTTCCAGGAATTCCAGTCAGACAAGGGTTATTAAACACCATGAAAACTACCAGGCACTCGCCTACAGGCATCCAAAACACCAACCGCCTCTTTGCACTGCAGGGGCACCAAGAAAATGGCCACGTGAACAGCTAGTGATGTTATTAGGAGCACCTCGAAGTCAGAGCAGAACTCTTGCCTTCTAGATTGGCACACTTGGAAAAAATTACAGGGGCTTTGCAGTCAGCCTAACCAGATTCTTTTATTGGTATTCCTGATCACATTGGTATGCTTTGAAAGCAACTTTTAGGATTACATTTCTCTGCCAAGACTGCCCTCTTTCAGAGAGGCTTTCAGGAGCTCTGCTTCTTGCAAGCACCCGAACATAACTGGTCTGATTGCCTTAGGTGGGCAGATGGGCTAGTGTTTTATTCACATCCTGACAGAGCTCAGGGAAATCCTCTTTTCCTTGCAAGGCAATTCAAGGAGATTGTGTCACTGGTAAGGCACCTTCATGCATTTTGGAGAGGTTCACACACTTCCATGAGGCTGAACAACCACTTAGGACCTACTGAAGCACCCTTCCCTCACAAAGCAGTCTTTACAGGAATATCACTATGAGCTAGTTGCACTCGAAGGAACACAAGTCAGCTGCTCCTCTTCTCTTCATTAGCCGGGTGGCTGCCAAGAAAGGAAAGCCTGCAATTTGTGACTGATCTTGCCCAGTGCTGAGGGTTTCAATCTGCACTGCCATAAAAAGGGAATCCAAATTATTTAGCAATTTACAGTGGAGGCTCTTTGCATTTAACAGCCTTTGGCATTTCAGTCCTTTGATGTTTATTTTCTTTTCCATTTCAGCCTACACAAGGAAGAGAGTTTCTGCCACACCAGGCAGAGACCAGCTGATCCCCTCCTATCCCTGCCCAGCCTCAGACACAAAAAACATTCTTGTCCTAAACACAAACACACGCCAGATCCAGGCGCCCTCCATCCTAGCTCATACTCTTGTTTGCTACTTGTGTTCTTACCCACCTCTGCTGGACCACTCACAGGAATGCTCCTTAAAGCCTGTCTGCCCAAATGTACTAAAAGAAGGTCTCTTCCAGCCTGGCCCTTCTGGACTGAAAGGGTCTCAGCCACAGCTCTGAACCTCAGGCAAGCAATATGGTGACCCCGGGGGTGGGCTGAGGACTATTTGAGCCAGAAAAGGTGTTGCCTCCCAAGGTAAGAGGTGGCCAATGTATCACTCTTACCTTAGGGTGGTGGGGGAAGCCAGAAAGTCTTCAAGCAACATTCAAAAGGTGACTTTGAACACCTCATTATAAAAGATCTCTTCATAAAGAAATGTAGTTCTTTATATATATATAAAAAACCCCACAAAACTTGTCTCACGGAAGTTTAATGTCATGCCTCAAAATACATGCAAATGTTGGCATAAGAAGATATCACATCAATTTGTTATTTTAGTGCAGTCTCTTTCTCTTTTTAACAGCTTCACTAGACAGAATATAAACTTCACATTTTACAATAAAGCCCTCCACACATTTTGGAAAGAAATCATAAAAATAACAAAATTGATTTTGGCATGATGAGCTCTGCATATAAACCATACAAAATATATCTAAATAATTTTAAAGCACTGTTCTAGGGCTGTTATAAGACCAAGAAGGACAAAGTTTAATATTTCGCATCTATGAAAAAACTGCAATCAAAATAGAAATGTACCTCAGTAGATTTACTAGGCTTATAAGCAACACAGAATTCCCT
This sequence comes from Chaetura pelagica, assembly GCF_000747805.2. Classification (NCBI taxonomy): domain Eukaryota; kingdom Metazoa; phylum Chordata; class Aves; order Apodiformes; family Apodidae; genus Chaetura; species Chaetura pelagica. Next base: position 691,966 of record NW_009954543.1, read on the forward strand.
AGCCTAAATCACTTCAGGCAAGAGCATTAGAAGACTAAATCAGAAAAAGAATGAAACAGCAAGGCAGCTGACTGATATCGGTGAATGTAGTTAGGAACATTGTTTCAGTTAGAAGATGAAGAAAATCAAGAGGAATTAATCTTTCTGGCAGCAAACTTAAAATTCTGGCACAGCAAATAATCTCATTCTGGTCTGAGGGAGAGGCCAGTGTCAAACCCGGCCACAGTATTCCCCCCCCTTTCAGTGAGGTCCAGAGATAACAGAGCGCTTGTGTAGTGTAGTGATACTGCTGCAAGCTCCCAGGGGATTTCACAATGGAAACCAGAGCCTCTTCCAGAATGATGAAAAAAAATTATAAAAATGTCAGACGTCCTCCCTCCTTCAAAGTAGGCAGCCACAGATGCAGCTCTGGGGAGGCACAACGGCAAGTTGGGATAGAGCTGTTTTCTCCTATCTCTCATCCTGCTGTCTTCAAAGAGGCTCCCAAAGGGGACAACAAACCCAGCTGCCTCCTTTCTGCTGATGGAGAAGTGCAGCAGAAGTACAGCCTGCAGAGCAGTGATCCACAGACCCTTGTTGAACACATCCAGTGCCAGTCCTGCAGTGAGATGGGTGGTGTGATTTTGGCGCAAGCCCCATCCTTACATGTATTGTGGGTGCAGCTATGTTAGCATGGAAACCTAGATTCTCTGAGTGGAGGAGGAATACATTTCTTGGCTAAAAACTAAACTGCATTCAGTGCAAATCACTTTATGTGCATGAAAAGATGGTTCAGAGCTTGTACTTCACATTAATTCGCTCTTTCTGGCAGGCAGTACCATGACATCCAGCACTTTCTGCTGAACTGCAGCTGCTCCATTGCACACTGGCTGCTAAAACTGGGCTGGAACAGGCACCCAGCCCAGGTGCTTTTTGAGGAAGGCACTGCACAGAGACCAAACGTGCCTGAGCTTTGCAGTAACTCTGGGGGAGGTGCTGCAGCTCTGCTGCAGAAGGCAGGAATGGGGTCTTAGAAGGGTGGCACCCCAGCACATCAAAATATTATAGGCTCTGCTGGTGACAAGTTGGTCTGAAAATGTTAAATCACGCTGTGAAGTGAATGTAGCCCAAAACTGGCCACACTCCTTTCTCCACACAATAACAAAGCAAGGCAAATTACAAGAGCATTGGGTCCAAACCCAGAAAGCCTTTCACAACACCAACTAGAGCTGAAAAAAACAAGGATCAAAGCAGGCTCAGCCCCACAGCCTAGGCACCATAAGCTACTCACTGTTTTAACAGCAGACTGGGAATTGGATGGGTAACAAACACTGCACAAATAATATTTTTTCGGTTTTTATTGCTTTCCTTGTAATGCCTAGGGGCTGATGGATTCTGCAAACTACCTACAGTGTTTTCCAAACCATTTTCATATATTCACTGAAACTGAAAGCCCATTTTACTGCCTAGTATCAGGGATGATAGGGGATATTTCCCAAATACTCACAATTATCAGTGATGACTATTCCTAAATGACAAGGAAACTTTCATGCCATATCAACTCCCCTTTCCAGATACTTTCTAAATAAGCCAAACAGAACAGAAATTAATTTAGTATATCCTTTCCATCTATCTGTGCTAAATTTGACCTGTACTCTTTAATTAAGCTGAAGACTATAAAATACTGTCATATAAACAATGAGAAAAATGACATATATAAAATACAGTCATCTCAGCCAAGGGTAATAGAAGTTTAACTGAATCAATAGATTAAAAATTACATGAATGTGTGCACAGAATGAGTAAGATTACAATGTCATAAATATAGACCCTAAGGATTTAGCACTACAAACAAATGAGCAGACATGCTGAATATTGTTTTAATGTTTGTATGCTCAAAACCTAACCTTGCAATGCTTTTTAACCATTTATACACAACGTGTGTGTAAAGCACACATGATTTAATACAAGTCATATACTTAACACGTAAGAACTTATCCTTTATCTCAGCCATACATGCTAAGCATGTGACTTCAGTTTTACCAATTCCAAATGCTCAAGATTAAGACTCAGATAAACCCTAATTGCCTAGCCCCAAGGCATGAGGCTTGTTTAAGTATTAGGTTTTTTAAAAAATAAGCTTTTATATTCTTCTTGTCTAGTTTCTGAGCCTGTGAGGTGAACTTTTTTTGTGTTTCTCTACATACACAAGGGTAGAAATTGCTTCTCTAAAAAAACCCCAAATTAAAAAGCAAGTTTCTCACATAATCATCTGATTTTGAGAGTTAGGGTTTTAAAGGAAGCACCAAATGTCATGAGACTTATGATAAAATCACAAGTCAGCAGCACTCTCTGAAAGCCTCCTTTTCCTTTCCTGCCAAGATTAGCTTTGATGTCTCAGTTATTTCCATCTGACTATATCCATTACTGGAATGTGTGTTTACCATTTAATAAAACATTGTAAGGCTTATGTACAAATCCCAAACCAAATCATCCTCTAATAGGAACTGACACTTTTACTCAGCTTTCCAAAACCCTCAATAATATCTGGCTTGATCAGGACATCTAAAAAACATTAAATTGTGGCAGAGAGGAGGGTAGAGAATGACGAAGGAGTTAAAAATAAGACCAAATTCCATGGTTCTTGCAGAAGTATAGTGAACTCACATTCAATACCTTTCATGTTCGTATCAGAGAACTTTGTAAAAGAAAGCAGGAATCCATATATATATTTTTTTATGCATGTAGAAGCAGTGGAACAGAGAAACCATAGTGACATGCTGTGCAGCAGAGACAACCCTGGAGACAGACTGGGACCTCCTGACCCCCAGCCCAGCAACCCTCCCAAAAGAAAATAAAACATTCTTCTCTCACAAAAACATGTATTTAGAATGGGAACACACAAATCTTGTTTCCTCACCAGAATCAGTATCATGAGCATCTGGGAGTGTGAGATGCAGTCCATTATGCTTTTTGATCACTGGTGTTTCAGTCACACTGCTTCCTTTCTCAGAGGCACTGCAAAGAAACAAAACAGTGTTACCTGCCCACTTTTCAAGGGAGAGACATGTCCCTCGAAGCAGACAATAGTCTCATCTAGCTGTCACTGGAATGGAAAACTCAAGCTTTCCAGTCGCAGGCAATCAGCTTCCTGAATGTGTTAACACCTGCAGCCTGCCTCTGGCTTGAAAGCTCAGAGTCACGCTGCCCTGCAGGGGTTCCAGGGGATGTGACACTATCACTTTATTTGGCTGTTGGTGTCTTCACAAACCGCTGGACAAAGAACATGTTTGTAGCTGGAAAGCCAAGCCAGAGAAGGCCAACAAGCAACCTCACACCCTGGAAGAACCACCATCCCCTGGGCTTTTCTGCAGAAGGATTTGTTCACAGGTGTGCTGTGCTGATCTTTGTGAAACTAGCCAATTGCCACCTTCTTCCTAGGTGCTAATTTCTTAATTTCAAAGGGATTATTTTCTCCTCTTCCACCTTTGTTCTGTTCAGAGAAGGAAGATAAAAGCTACCACACAGCACTGCTTTATAAGAGGCTGTATCATCTGCTCTTCTACTAGACTTCTGTCCTCACAGCAAAGGTCTTCCAAAGGGAAACTCCAAAAAAAAAATCCCAAACCAAATACATGGCTAATGAAAATCACTTAACGGTGATCTCCTGAGCCTTCCTGTCACCACATATTCTGCCACCCCTCCCCGGGATCAGATGGTGATGATATCTCCTCTCACCATCCATTAAGGGACAAAATATCAAAAAGAAAAGTGACTGCCCTGGCTACTTTTTCTGGCACACTTCCAAGCCTGCAGCTCAGCCTTTGGATGATATTCCTCCCAGGAAACAAGCTGTCACAGAGTCATAATTGCTGCGGATGTCCAGTTTTTCATTCTGATCAGTCCTTTGGTAGGGATTGCACAGGATTCCCTTGAATTTGCATTGATCTAGCAGAATAGTTAGCTTGGAACTATTTGGTTTTAAACATGATTATTCTGTTATCACAGAAAGCAAGAGCAAAAGCTAAACCAACTCTTGTCCTTCCCAGCTAACAATCTGGGATTTTTACAATAGCTAATAAATCTCTTACTTGGGTTTTGGGATCAAACGTTATGATTTCTATTGGTGGACCTCAAATTCTTGGGCATTTGACTGTTTGCACAAACCTCTAGCCTTGACTGGACCTCTCCATCTTCCATGCTGGTTTCCATGCTTATATCTTGGTAGAGACTATCACATGGTGACAGATAAAAGTAAATTCTCTGTCCTGTACCTCAGGCTTGATGAGGTGGCCTCAGTTAACAAAAATGCACCTCAAAGCAGTCAAGAGCGTGGCTTTTTAACTGGGAAAAGAGACTACAATCCCAGCCTGAAAACCAAGTGGACTGCAAAACAGCCACTCCCAACAGCTTTGTTTATTATGCTGGAGAAGGGCTGAAAATGAACTGCTCCTTCAAAGCTGCAGTACAAGGTTTTAAGCCAAGAAAGCTTTTCCATGCACCACAGAAGGGACAGCAGCCAGATGATTTGCCTTCCACATAGAACACTGGGACGGCTGGCAGCGGGACATGTTGCTGCTCCACTGCCCAGGTTTTTACAAGGTAGTTGAGACAGTGGATAAGATGGTCAGAAAAACTGCTGAAGGAAACACTTGATTGTGAGAGACTGCAGAGGCACCAGTTTATCAGAAAGAGGACAGAGGTCTTGGGCACGGCCTATGAAGAACTGCCTGGAGGGAAAAGATGTGGGCATGAATGCTCTTTATTCTAGCAGGGTCACAGTAGGATTGCAAAGCCTGGAAACCTAGGCCAAACAAATGCAACCAAATGTAACTGAAATGCAGTTTAATTGTGTGGGCTATTAGCTACTGATTGAACTAGTAGAGTAATGGGAGCAACAGCTCTCAATTTCATGTCAATACAGGCTTCTTTTTCCAAGAGGCTCTAAAAATGTCTGTGTCCAAATGTCACTGATGAGAATTCCCCCTAAGTTCCTTTGCAAGCCCAACCTGGAATATTTCACATATTTGTTAGCTGATACTGCTGCAATTTGCTTAACATGAGGTGCTTCCCCTGGGTCACTTAATCCAGTTTAAAACTGCATGTGCCAAGTTCATTCCTGTTACCTTTCAAGCAGTATTTGCCAATGAAAATACTTTATGAAGTTGTTTTTTTTTGAGAAAGCCAGAAAGTCTCACAGGGAATAGCAGTGAAATACACATTAGAGTTCCTAAGAGCAAAAGCAAAGCAATTTGTTTTGTTTAGGCTTCTATGGCTAAAGCTTATCAAAAGCCTCTAAAGCTATCGCATCTTGGGTGTTTAAGTGTAACAGCCAAAGCACAGCTTGGGATCCAAATGCAGTCCAAATGGCTGAATTCCTTATTTGTCTGTTTTCCAATGTACCCTCTTCAATCTCAGGCTTGCAGCCGCTTCATGCAAGTATAACTCTTACTCAGTTGTAATAGTTCAGTGTGGATTTGATCAGGAAGGAATGCTTATGGGTATAAAGATTATTCATATGAGAGGTACGTGATTGAATCCTTAGCTAGAGACTAAAGCCTTAGGAAATAAATTACTCCAGCCTGTAAGTGACCATTTCTCTGCTGCTATGTAAATATCTGGATTTTTGTGTTTGGTCTGCTGCTTATTAGCTAAACCAACAAGGAATTACTAATAATCACTCAAGGACAATGTGCATATAGACATGCATCATGCTGTACACACACTTCTGGTGTTTAGAAAGCTTATGTAAATGCATACAGAAACTTGGGAACAATGCAAGCTTTTATCTGTCTTCTGTCATGACTGTTGCCATTGAGGATGCTTCTCCTTCCATTAAACACAACCTCTATGAACATTACAGGTGAGAGATTAAGTACAGTATTTTACAACATTCCCAGGACTGTTGTACAGTGGTGTCATGACCAGGACAATATCCAAAGAGTGTGGGAAGGAAGAAAACCCTACCCGGTAACTGTCACACTTCCTAAACTTTCCCTTTTGGAGGTGAGGGAACAAACAAGGAACCAAGCACTGTTTAAATGCTGATTTACTAGGAAAAGGGAAAGGAGAAAGATGTTATATCCTTCACTCCTTTCCTTGCCCAGTTAGCACCAGGCTTTGCAACCAGCATCCAACCACAGAACATGATAGAGTTTTGGCCATGTGCCTTTCCTTGGCTTTTTCTGTTCAGAACTGTGTCACCCCTACACATTTCTGGGTTGTGCCAGCTACTGCAGACTGTGAACAATAGCTGATGGATGCTCAGCACTATTGGGGAAAAAATCTGCTTTCCCTTCTGGACATCTGAATATGGCTAGGGATGTTTAGACATTCAGATCACAAACGCAGTTCATACTGCTTCTTCAGTCTTAAAATCCTGAGATTGTTATGTTGTTGTTGTGGGTTTTTTAAAATCATGGCTGTTAAAATCTTTTTTTTTAAATGACAGCTAGAAATACACTTATGTTTCTTTTTAAACAGTACTGTTTATTACCCTTTTTGTAAAATAACTTCAGTATTTAGAAAATTAAAGATAACTGCATCTCCATTATGAAATCTGAGCTTGTTAAGAGAGTGGAGAAAGCCTACCTGTGCTGTAAAACATTATATACCATCTGCCACATCTGCAACATATGTCTGCATGTCACCAGAGCCTCTTCAGGTCCTTTATGTATCCATTCCAGTTTTAGTTTGGTGAAGAGTAAGCTGCAAGAAGAAAAAAAATAACTTCTGTTTTATTGGCATCTCATTATTGTGGAGAATCAGTATCACTCTTGCAAGATCCTGGCAACCAGCATTTTTACTCACTTTGCATGTGCAGCATTAAAAGCAAACACTGTAGCACAAAGCATTTCATTTGGCTCAACTTCGATTCCTCACAAGGAGATGAGAGGATTAACAATATTCCTCAGCTGCAGTCAAATCTGCGTCACAAAGCTGGCAGGATGGTGTTAAAAGCAGTGCACCGCAAAGTTAACAAGGTGAAACATACAGGGAATCTCATTTTATTTTGGACAGCATTAAAAACACAACTGCCATAATACATATGCCACACTGTTTTCTGAGTCTGGCATCTTCCTATAGCCCTGACTTATATAATAACTTACAGACAAAAACCCCAACAAACTTTATAGGCAGACAATTATGTAATGCTTCACAGGAAGGAAACGCTTTTTCTTAACACCAGCTGGCAATCATCTCATGCCCCAGGCAAGACAGCTGATAGCCCTTGCACATTCCTGTTCTAGGTAGTGTAACCGCTGCTACTATTCTTATACCTAGAGAACATGTACTTGCACAGACCACTGGAATCCGGCAGAATTAGGTCAAGCAGAGGTTAGAAGACAGATTCGGCAAATGACACAACCTACCACTTGCTGCTAGCATGGCTTTTAACACCTTACTTCAGTACACTAATTTGATTTTTATTTTTTGATTGCCAAAATGATTGACTTAGTTTCTCATTACTCATGTAAATCTATCTCTCTGCTTTAAATGCTTTCAGGAAGTCCAAGATCTATGCATTTTCAATTAGCTTGATAAGGCTAGTGATTAATCCACTGGACGAACGTATGTGCATACACATGCATACAACATTAACAGCTGAGAGTTTAAAATCCTGAAACCAGTATTGTGCATGTGACCCGCAAGTCCCTGGGGAATCCAAACAGCTTCAGAAAGAGACAACTGCATAGATGATGTTAGAGAAGACTTTGTGGCTGAGTAAGAGTTCCTTCACTTGCAATAATTACAAACCTGTAGCCAAGTCTCTGCAGTGCATATCTACAGTAATGTGCTAAAACAGCAGTCCCATTCTGCAACAACAAATGTTAGGGTTTTGGTGTTTTGTAGGTTGCTGGTTTTGGGTTTTTTTGTTTCTGTTGGGCTTTTTTTTTGGGGGGGGAAGAGGCATAAGAGGCAGAGAGGAATCACCAAAATGTAGCCCAGCTGCATCAGCTGCTATATGGAAGTCTGTTCATGGCTCCTGCTACAGTTTGACCTCATAGGACGAGCATTTAGCTAAATTCCCCAGGTACAAACTTAGGCTAGGAAAGGAAGATCAAGGTTCATAACTAAGGGAATTTGTCTTTTACTTTTTTTATATCTGTACTCTATGTTTACCTTTGATTTTCTTCTTACTGATCTGAGCAAAACAATACTAATAAAAACATCCCCTGCTCTTGGAGATGCTGACCCCCTAACTGAAAGGAAGTGCCCTTATTATGATTCAAGTAGCTTTTTTTTAATAATGCAATTAAGAGGTCAAGCAACACTTAGCACCCATATACGGAAACACAATCAAGTAGGAGCTGGAAGACGTGTTCATTCCTGTTCACAGCATCATTAAGAGACTAACTACAATTCTGTTTCCAGTTCTTGCCCTTTAACTCCAAAAGATGACAAAAAAAAAATGGGCTGAGGTTCTGAAAAAGGTTATGTAAGTGATCTGAGGGCTAGAAAAACATATTTCATCCAAGGCTGAAAAAGCTTACTTTATTTGTTTTAACTGAGAAGCAGCAAAGAAACTATTTTGTCCCAGCCTGCAAGCACCTAAACAGAGAAGTATCTAATTGTGAGTCTTGGATCTAATAGAAAAGGTATCAGAAAATTCAAGGATTTGCTGGAAGATGAAACTAGTCAAATGGAGATTTGTAATCAAACGCAGACATGTATCTATCAAAGCAAATAACCTTTACAGCATGCACAGTAAATTCTGTAGTGTTTAAAGCCTTTTCAGCATGACAGGGTAACATCTGGAAAGCAATGATAATGCACAAATAGAAGCTATAGGTTTGATGCACAGGCTCATGAGTAGCCTTTGGAGTCTTTTCAGTCTTTGGACTGTGCTGTGCAGCTGGCTGAGACTGCATCATCACCTTCCTTCTGGCAATTATGTTGTTAAAAATATTATACTAGTCCAAGCAATGGCCACATGGAATAATGCAAGCTATTTATGCAGAGAAAATATTCCTTAAACCACTACAATCTTTCAAAATGACAGAACTTCTAAAGCACTGTATGACCCTCCTTGCAGCAGAAGAGAGGTGGTCTAGGAGCCTAAGGCCTACAGAAAAAAATAGTCATATTGCATCCCTGAATAACTCCATGTTTTTTAACACTGTAAGATACCACTCCTAATATTAATAGAAGAATACAGGAAATAAGACTCTATTAACACTCATGCTACTGCACAGGGGAGATTTATTAAGGGTCCCTCCTCCCTTTCACATTACTAGGGATACAGATGGCTTAGTTATCAGCAGGCAATTAAAATCATTACACAGTATATTTAAACATCACAGTTAAACATTAAAAAGACAAGCATCAAGTTCTTTCCATCACTCTGCTGTTTATTGCTTACAGTGATTATATGTCAATTTATTTGGATGAAGACACAATGTTCTATCTCAGGAGAGAGAATAAGTAGTGAAAAACAGAAAAAAAGCAAATCCCTCACAAAAACATAATGAAGTCTCAGCAGAGTCTTACCACCAGCTGTAAGGTACAGACACACAAAGGTTAAAAAAATAATAAACCCACACACTTTAGCAACTGTCTGCAGTGCAGCATTACCAGATCTTGGAGATACCAAGCGCTGTTAGCTGTTGTGCATTTCACCTTTGAAATAGTGCTGTTCATGGTGCCATGGAACAATACAGAAAACCAAACAAAAAGGCAAGTGGGAAGAATGTAAGTGGCAAAAGGAATAAAATCATGCTGGCAACAGTAGTAAACAATGCAAATAAATATTACAATTAAGAGGTGGAAACAAATTCAGGACATTAAGCTGCATGTGCTATCAGCTGCTTGTATTTCTCAGCTTCTCATCAGTTTTGTAACAGCAAAAATAAAGAAAAATATAGGGAAAATTAAGTCAGGTATTACTGATCTCAAACTTATAATTTTATTACTAAGATAGCGCTCTTGTTACAAATAAATAAAATGTTATTGTGCCACATCAGTGTTTGCAACAACTCTCAAGGGCATAAATAAAAATTACATATGCTCAGATTTCACCTTATTATATTTTCTTAATATCAATTTACTGTACTTTCATATGATGCTTGCAATGCTAAGCAGAGCAGACTCTTAAAGAGATTCAACATCTAAAAACAGTCCCAACATTATCAATACAGTCACTGGTAATCCTGTTAGCCTCTGAAAATGAAAACAGAGTGATTTGGGCTAACACAAACATCTAAATCATTACTAAACATAGAAAAAGAGAGCAAAGAATCCACAAATCATTCTTGTAATGTGCATAATTTCATGGACAATAACAATGGAAAATAACTAGTGCTTACTCTCACACTGGACTCTAAACTCCCTCTCAGATTATTTTCTTCTATCTTGTATACAGACAGCATGCAAAGGCTTCTATTCCCCGTTCTAACATCAGATTACTGCCACAAGCAAGCATATGTGTCTATCCTAGTAACATTAACTCTGGCAAATTAAAATCTGTATACAGTTGACATTGCTAAGATATGAAGCTCTGAAAATTCAAAATTAGGCTACCCAAGTATCAAAATTTTAATAGTATAAATGACATAAATGTCACTATAATGTACCACCCATTGATAAAAAAACCAGGGACTGGAAAACTGGAAAGCCTATTAAAATTGTCAGCAGAAAGCAAGCTACTTTGGTTGGTTTCAGGAGGTATTCAACATTTCATGTCTTCTTCAATGTCTTCTTCAATGCTACCCATGAAGAAAAGGTCTTCATGTCTTCTTCAATGCTACCCATGAAGAAAAGAGGCAGTTCTTTACTATCATTAACAATCTAATTACTGAGGTTTAATAGTTAATACTTATTATGAGAAGGTTTCACATGTGCATATGGTATACTATAAATACTTATAAGCACATCTGTGAAAGAAGTTGCAAGTTATGTTTAGTAATAACATACTGACTACTTTATGGGTGCTCTAGGACTATATAAAGATTTATTAATCAGTTAATTATTGGGACTTCTTTTAAGCTTCCTTAAAATGGATTTTTTAATATCAAATGTAGCTCTTTAACTACACATCTATATGGCATCACAATGGGATCTCTGTGCCCTGTTATCTGAAAAGCAATAAATAATGCTAGTACTACAACAAACAACACTACGTTCCACTCTAAATTAGATAGTCTAAATTAGGAACAAGGAGCATTATGTAGTCATGTATCTATGTTTTTGCCATTCACTGGCTGCTTATAAGCCCTCCATTTTTTCAGCGCTTGTCAGCAGCTGCTCAAAGATCTACACGTCTTCAAGCTTTACCAGATCATGGCCGTCATTCCTCAAAGCGTTTCATTATTGACCCAGATTTGCCTACCTACACACACAGCTGCTGGGTTATTTTGGATTTTGAATTCAAAAGAAAATAAAACAAAACACCAAAACTGGCAGCAACACGTCCCAATTCACCGAGACAACTGTGTACCTTAGCATGAAGATACTGAACTTCTGCAACTAATATTTGTATTTAGTTTCTTTCTTTCATTAAATGACAGGATACATGTGCCTGTTTGTTTGTGTGTTTACAGACTTTTGCCTGGAGAGAGCAACCAGAATCCTAGTCACAGCTCTGAGGACAGCAAATGCACTTTATCCAATGACTGATTTATGGGGTGTTGGAGCTGCTTGCAAGTGCCTCTTGGACAGCAGAGTCCAGCTCACCCTTCTACCTCTTTGAGGCCCAGATAAATATTCCACATCAGCTCCAATGAAAAGCAGGGGAATGTCACGACTTGGAAGGGGTTGACAGCCAGAGGGTACTCTCTGAGGAACTGAGAGGCATGGATTCAAACCCTCAACACTTTGATCACTGAACTCTTGAATTAGTTTCTTCCCTGTTAAGGTAACAGATGCAAAGGGAGGACAGAAGTAGGTACAGGACACAAACTCACCTAACAGAGCTACCAAGAGTATGGAACAGACAAGAAGGATGATCAAAGTTTTGGAATGCTTTTGATATATGGAGATAGTAAATAGACTTTTCAGCCTGGAAAAGAGGTTGGCAGAAAAGAGATTTATAAAATCATGAGAAACATGAAGATCAGGAAATCAAAGCAGTCTGGGTTGTTTCAATGAGAGAAGTAAGGAATAACCAATAAAGCAATCAAGCAGTGGATTTAAAATGAACGAATGAAGTGCTTCTTTCATACAACACAGAAGTAATGTGCAAAATGCATTGCTACAGGATGTTCTGGAGCAGACACATAAATAGGTTCAAAAAAGGATTAGATAAATTCACGGATGACAGGCCCATCAGGGGCATTAAACACAACCTAATGCAACCTCTGCCTCTGAAACCACTCAGCTGACAGAAGCGGGGATGACATGAGGGATAGGATCATCCTTCTGCCACATTTCTACATGTTTTTTCCCTGTGCATTCACCAGATGCGCTGCTGGAGTCAGACAAGCCCTTAGTTTGATCAAAAATGGCCACTCTTTAATTTTGAGAAATACGATTGCAGCCCATGTTCTTTTTATAACCCAGATTATCTGGTCTTGTTTTATCTGCCTGTGTGAGAGGACAGTGTATCTGGAACTGTAGTATCTTCACAGCAAATTAGCTGCTCAGTTTATCAGTTGCTGAGTTTAGCTTCAGTGGTGAGTCAGATATACAAGCCAATTAGTTAATGTACA
>NW_009954543.1:704721-733898 GCF_000747805.2 Chaetura pelagica
ACTCTTTCATCATAACCATTATAGTTTCATTAACCGCCTTAGAGCACCTGCTAAAGCCCTGGTCACGTTATTGACAAGAAAAAAAGTTGGCAAAATTGGAAAGCTGCTTTTAATCTCCTGCATTTTTGTTGATAAAATCAACATCAAAGTTGCTGTCTTCTCAAATAACTCAGTGCTTCTTGCAGTCTCCTGACATTTAAGGGCACATTCTCTAGTTAAATTAATGCCAGCAGCGCTGACTGCAACCTCCTTTTATAACTTCATGCTGTGCCATGTTATCCATCACTTGCCCTACAAAAATAAATTGATCATATACTTTTACAGACATACAGTTCTTTTTTTATGGCTCCCTGCCCATTTACCCCCCAATATGAACAAAAAATTAAAACAAGCAGCCTGTTAGCATGTCCAGAGAACTGCTGACTTCATCTTCCCAGCCCAGGAAAGCTAGCAGACTCAGAGCTGACATCTCCTTTACAAGAATGTCCTATCCAGAGCCCCAGTCTTGCATGACAACAGCAATTCCACTAATGTTGCTCCATGAACTTTTACTGCAACAGCACAGGGCAAGAACAGCTTCCAGAGAGGTCTGTACTAGGCTATTTAAAAGTTTACATGATGAAGACAATTTGCAAGGCTTAGCCTCATGACACAGAGAACCTAGAATAGGTGATCTGAATCACAGAATAAACTGAGTTGGAAAGGACCCATCAGGATCTTTGAGCCCAACTCCTGTCCCTGTGTAGGGCATCACAATAATCATACCTGCCCCATCTCTTCCCTTCGTGAGGAAGCCATAGACTGCAAAGAGATCACCCCTCAATCTCCTCTTCTCCAAGCTGAATAATCCAAGTCATCATTTCTAAAGACAAACATGTCTCCAGCAACCTTGTGCACCTCTTTCAGCATTGAGATCCATCAGATTCACTTGTGATGCAGAGGGCAAACATGAGTCAACATTGATGTGGCCCATGCAGAAACTGCTACTCACATCAGAAGGTCCTGTAACAAACCCCTTTATCTTCTAAACCCAGGCAGATTATAATTTGAAGGAAAAGCAACAACTAACTAATAGTCTGCTGAAAGAAAAAGCACAGTGAGTTTTTGTTTTCACCTTTCTTTAGAATCAAGCTGTATCTAGTCAGGCCCAAGAAAAGAAATCACAAAAAAAAAAAAAAAAAAGGGGGTGACAGAATTATTGTCTCCTTCCCTTTTTAGTCAGATAATTTATTTTTAATTCCAGACCTGTGGTATTTGTTTTTTGTTAAAAATGCGGGAATCAAGTTGTCAGCATAGCTGATAAAAGCCCTTCTCTAGACCCTGTATTACATAGGATCCTTTGGGTGATGCGCCTGAACAGAGTTTTTATCTTCCTCTCACCCTGATGAAAAACTGCAACAAAATTTTGTGCCATCAGAAATCATATGCATTTCAGTCCATATCTCACCTGAATAAAGACAAAACAATTTAAGTTTTACAGCAAAACTAGGAAAAGAAGTTTCTGGTTTTGCTCTGCGGAGTGTTTACATCAGCTTTTTATAGGTAAATTCCCTGTGTAAGGATAGTGAATTTGACTTTGCCTTGTAACATTTCAGATGTTAAACTGGGGTTTAATTTGACAGTGTTTTGTGATTTTTTTTGTTCTCTGACAGGCTCTGAATACACAGAGTATTCCCTATTGCACTGGACATTGCACAAGCACATTTGAAAACTGGGGCCAGGTGTCAAGGCTGATAAGAGTTCAATGCACAGCTTCTCCAGCAGGTCTGAGCCCTGGCACTTGAATTCAAGTGACTCTGCAGTGCAGGATCTCATTTATGGATAGAAGAGGACACCTACATGGCAATGTGCAGTTTCAGGGGCATGTGGTCCACTGTCTTTTGCCCAGAGTGGCAGTGTGGCCGATATCCTACAGGTTGGGCTGGGAATGTGGGAGAACCAGGCTCTGGCACAGCCTCTTGGCCAGTCTTGGGCAAGTCACTTCAGCTCCCTGTGCTTTAGTTCTTCTAAGTGCAGAGAAGATAACAGGTATGACCTTCACAAGAATTCAGAGAACTAGATTCTTCATCATTGCCTTCCCCATATCCTTATGCTTAATCTCTTAAAACTGGTGTTTTCAACTTCAAAGTTATTTGTTGACAGGAAGGACAACAGGTTGAGTTACTCTGTAACTGAACATCACTTTTAAAATATTTTCTCATCTGTTGGGCCTGATTCTTCAGAATTTCATCAGATGTGCCCCTGGGTAAATCCAGCCAGCCCTGATTAAATAGGAATTCATTTGGAAGGGCAGAGCTGAGAACTATCATGCTGTCACAACCACTGGAATAACTTTTGATTTACAGAAACAGGAGACCAGGCACAGGATCTCTAACTGCTGAGCTGAGACCCTGCCAGACAAGGAAAGGAGCATTAACAGGACAAAGTTGAAGCACTTAATATGCTGCCAATACTTCCGATCCCCAAAGACTGCTGACTTACACTTCTAAGCTGTTGTGTTTTTCAGAAAAGCTTCTAGGTCATGCATCTTAGACAGCTTTTAGAGGAAAGGATACCAGGACTCTGGCTAATAAAGTAACAGTCAACATCAACCTCTGAGTCACCTCAATCTGCAAAGAAAAACACACCTTCTGTCTGGAAAGGTATGTCAGAATTCTGATTCATGTATTTAAAATAGAGTGAAATACTTCCTAATTAACCTAATGTCAAAGTAATAAGAAGTAATAGCGTACTCATATTATGGTTGTATAAATTATGCAACAAAATAAAGCAGATTCACACCCCCTCCCCATAGGATTATTTAAAAATTTCTACCCAACTGGACACATTTATGAAATTTTGTGGGTTATTGATACTTGGAGCGAACAGCCTGAACTGCATCAGCCCCCCACTGTATTAGTAAATGAGAACCACACAAAATTTAGCTTTGCTATAAAAACAATAGGCTTAGTGCAAAAGAAGCTCTTATTTTCAAAATGTGCTACCCAGTGTTGTTCAACAGACCTCATTCTATCATTTTATTTTTGGGCAATAGGAGTTATGCCACTTTGGCACTACTCCAGCAAAACACTTATAAAAAGTCTTCATTTTTAAGCATATGAAAAGTCCTGCTTAAGTCAACAAGAAGTTAATTATTCCTCTCCTTAAAACTAAGTGTGTGCTTAAGAACCTTGGTAGATCCAGCTCCTCATGTGGAGAAGGATTATGAGAGTCTCTCCTAACTGCTTAACTTTACAGAGGACAGAGCATAAATATGAGTAATATAAGAAGGGACAGAGTTTGCAAATATTCAGCACTGTCCGTGTGTCTCAGTGGAGGTTAAAAAGATGGAAATCAATCTGACAAACACCACTGAATTTAACTACAGGATACTGGTTCTAGAGCATGTGCGGTCATGTTTCAACCTATGTTCTGGCTAAGACAACCCACCATATAGTTATGACAGTCCTGAGGCAGTGCTTTTTATGAGATGAGCAGGCTTCTGTGCCAGCCTGAAAAAAGATGGGGAAAGACAGGCTTAAAAAGTGAAAGATGTGATGACAGACAAAATCTCAGTTTCAGAAAAAAACCCTACATAACCTAGAACAAACCTGTGTTGTATTAAGTAGATAGAAAGCTTCATCAAAGAAAATCATAGAGAAAGAAATTAATGTTTTGCTACCAGCTGGAATTATATTTTTCTAAGCCTGCAAAGCAAAACCATGATGTAACTGCAGTCTGTGTTAGCACCAGCTGAACACAGCACAGCAACAGCAGTGGGAAGATGCGGGAGCATGACCTTTAATACAGACCTGGGTCTGTACTTCAACAGCTTGACATGCTTAGAGATCATGCTACTCCAGTTTCACTCATTCCTTCACTGGCACAATTAAGTTAACCTAACAAAATCTGCACTTATCATTTGGCTTGACACAGCACTCTGACTTACAAAAATTAGACAGACGAAACTGCATTCATGGTAGCGCTGGGTTGCTTTTTCACTGCAGTGTTATTGGAGATGCACTTGAGTTTCTTTATAAAGTTCCTTTATCCTGTATTAAGCTAACTGCAGGGGCAGGATTGTAGCCCTTAATCCCTGCCAGGTTTGAAACCACAGAGACTGGCTTTTGGTAATGATGGCACTTCTTGTCATGTTGTTACCCACCCACGCAGTAGGGGATCCCCACAACTCTCAGGCCAGCCAGCTGAACTGATACCACGATAGTCCTCCTGAACTGCTGAGACAAAAATCAAGCTCAGGATATAACAGTGAGCAGCTCTGTACGTTTCTAGTTGTATTGAAAAAGGGTCACCATGATTTAAATATACACTGGAAGCACAGTGCAACTGACTGTGTTTTTTAGTAAATCCAGCTTCTTCAATATATGTAGAGAACTGTTCTCTGAGTTAAAGCATGTGTGCAGCCACTTAGGCATTTCAGTTTAATCTAAATAATCTTTATTTTCTTGGCACATATACAATTAAACATAAAACAATTCCTCGTATTTTCTTACTAAAAATTTCCTGATTCTACACATCAACCTAAGGATACTGCCTGCTTACAGAACCCAGTTCCACAGCTTGAATCCTTCACAACCCACTTCAGCCAAAGGTTTTCATAGCAGAGAGCTGTGCCCAGTTCAGCTGAACATGAATAAATTTCAGGACCTTGCAGGATGTATTCTCAAGAAGCTTAATTTCTCAGCCTTGCTGGAAACAGTAATTTCGCTGTTGCACCTATGATTCCAGCAGGTGCACTGCACACTGTACAAATAAGCTGAGTCACTGCACGAGCAGAATAACAAAGAAAGAAATGAGTATTTCTGACAGGTTGAGAGACTGCTAACAAACTTCAGTCAGCACTGACAACAAAAAATAAAAGCCTCAAGACAAAGGTGAGAAATATACCCATGGTTAAAAAAACATAACAGAAAATAAAAAGAGAATCCATGGCAGATTGAGCCTTAAATCAGATTAATGGATTATTTTTTCTGCAATATCTATTACCCCACTATGTGACAGATCTTCCAGATGTACTGAGAAAAGATGACACAGTTATTACAGATTCCAAGCACTACATGTGTGATTGAAGACAATCCTTTGGGAAAAAAAAATGCACAGTTATTCAATTTTAAACTTTCAAAAATAGCAGTATTTGGCCTTCCTCAATAATAGCCTGAAAACACACCTTACTGTAAAATTGCAAATAAAATTTAAATGCTGGATAGAACAAACCAGGCTTGACTGTTGAAGAGCAGTCCAGTCTCATTCATACAGTACAGTGCAGGTGAAAGGATTAGTGGTTTTGGATTTACTTTTTAGTTCTTCACCCACAGATTATTGGAAGGCTGTATTTATTTATTTATTTGAGAAACAGTCCAGCACTTAGCAACCACTGACCTTTACATATTTTTAATGCTACAGTGCTTTATAAAACTGAACTCTGTTTCAAAATTTAGAGCTAACAGCTGCAATGAAACAGGTAAAAGGAACTGAAGAGTCAGGGCCAGACAGTCAGCTGAAGGCAATCAGCTCTGTCCAACTCAAATGAACAGATTTTCGCCTTTTAAAACTAACTGGGGATCTGGTTCTCAAGCTCCAAGTCAGAAAAGTTCGGGCAGGCTGTCTTCAGCTAAAAATGAGCCAGCATCACATAAACACAGAAATTAAGTGCAGGGTCAGTGCAGTTTGATCAGCTTGCACCAGCTGACTTCCTACTTTATCCCTTGGAGTAAACTATTCATTTGCAGAATTCTAGCTTACAAATTAAAAAAAAAAAAAAAAAAAAAAAAAAAAAGGAAAAAAAAGAAATTAGTTGCTTGAAAGGTTTCCAGTGACTCACCAAAAAAAAACCAAAACCGAAGAAAAAAGAGAAGCCATGAACAGAAGTGATGACGAATAACAAGCCCCAGCCTTTCACAGGGAAAAGCTCTATACTTCTTTGTGGAGACAAACCCCATGTGGAAATGCTTGGCTCCTGTGGAGCTGCTGGCACTGGTAACATCTCTACATCTCAGCCAAGGAAGGGACAGAAAGAGGCTGAACTAAACTCCTTCCCATCCTCTCCTGCTGACAGGACACAATGAAATCCCCATGTTTATTCTGTTTCACATATCCTGTTAATTCAGTACAGAGGTGTTTGCAGAATAAGAGATCAGAGTACACTAGGATAAATCAGAAGTGTGTATTTTTAATCTCTGCCTTCTGATAAGTTAGCAGCATGTACTGGTTTTTCCTTGAAATAAGTCTGAAGGGGAGGAACAGATGTCAAGCTGAAAGCGTAAGAATATTATAACTGTCCTGTGTTTTACCATCAGGCATAAAAACACTTTGCACTGATGTATGCCTCTACTTTACCTCTTGAAAGGCCACTGTGCATCCAGCTGTAATTCAGGGCACACAATCTAATTTCTGCTTCCTGTCATTTCTAAACCAATAAAACCAAAACACAAATAAACACAGAATCACTATACGGTTTGGGTTGGAAAGGACATTAAAGATCCTCTAGTTCCAACTCCCCTGCCATGGGTAGGGACACTTCCCACTAGATCAGGTTGCTTCAAGCCTCATCCAACCTGGCCTTGAACACTTCCAGGGATGGGGCATCTGCAAATTCTCTGCGCAACCTGGGCCAGTGGCCTTAGCTATAGCTACATGTGCATAGCATGTGCAACCTTGCAGGGGCTGCTACAAGGTCCTCCAAAGTTCTCTCTGTAGTGTTCCTCTCCATTCCCACCACACTGAAGGCATTGCACTTGAATTTCTATGTCTATGCCTTTCCTGAAGTACCTTGCTGAAAGGATATCCAAAATCACTGTGCGGAACTCCTTACTCCAAGGCAACTAAATTGCTCAGGCTCTCTGCTGACCTTATTGGTAGTTTTATCTCCGGAAGGCTTAACGGAGCCTGTCATTATGTATGTGATATATCTTACCATAATTAATTCCCTCAGGAAATGACATCCAGAGGAAGCACATTTCAAATTACAGAATGCACCTGAAATTTGACATTTTGAGTAAGATTCCCAGCACCAAGATGGATCCACGGATGATCTGACATTTTTATTTCCCTCAACTATAGATAGATGGCATAAACTAAATCCTGTCATAGAGAGACTGGCTTAACAACTGTTGAAACATACAGATAAAAATGAGTGTTCATCGTTCTTGAACAGATTTGATTTTATTCATTAGAAATCCAGAAGGTGTTTAAAATTACCATGTGCCATTTAATATACAATGAAGTAATAGCTTCCCTCAGCCTTAGTGGAAAAGATTCAGAGCTGTAATTCTTTTTCAAATAATTACCCTGTTCATCAGGCTTCAGCACAAGATGACTCCAAGCAGAAGAGAAACGGAGAGACCGGCTTTAAAAGCCTCAGTATATACGTGTACCAAGCTGGATGGTGGCTAGAGCACTTTGCAGACGTTTGTCAAGTCACAGGCCTGAATTATGCTAAAATTAGAGCTGCGAGGGGAAGGGCAAGAGCATGTGAAAGTAGCAAGTCCACCTAGTATATAAAAGGGTCTTTGGAGAAAAAAAAGTAGGGAATGTGGGTAGGGATGGTGACTGCGTGAGGTAGCTCCTCAAAGCTACAGCAGTGAATTAAGTTTTCACACACATAACCTGTGGTTTTGACTCAGCCATGCGTAGCTCTAGGTGGCTACCTAGGGAAATGAGCTTGTAATACAAGGGAAAATTAGTGGCTGACAAAGCTTACCACTACCCTGCCAGAGTAGGCACATATGAATATTCCACTTGTGCAATTCCAGGACAGTGCAACTACATCTTTACTCAGGATAAGTACAGTGTTTGCTACCCAGTGCTCAAGGAAATCCTGCATCAGCTTGCACCAATGACTCTCTCCAACAGATAAAATCCAACATGCTGTCTAAATACTACAGCAAATTATGTCCAAAATATGTACAGCAAATTGAGGTTGACTCTAGTGCAGGGCATACAGGACAGTGGTCAATAAACTTGTTGGGCATCTTTTTCCTAGAGGCCCTAGAGAAGTTAGCAAAGCACAACGTGAGCTGCAATGCACTTTTAGCATGAATGAGACAGAGAACAAATTAATTTGGAGAAATATGAGCACTGCTGGAAGGTGACAGATTCCTTCAACCATAAGATCTGTGATTGCTTATGCCATGACTGATTTTTTTTCCTCAGTGTGATTTTTTTCTTTCACTTTTTTCCTTATTTATAATGAAGTTCTCAGGTAGCTACATTTGGAAGACCTAATATAGATACAGGCTTTTTCATTAAATTTTCCCCAATCCTCTTCTCCTCCCACTGTGTGCCAAGATCACAGCTCTATCAGTCAGGTCTCTCCAGGTATAAACTTATTTTTCAGGTAATACCTGCCATTCAGTCAGCCTCAATACGGAATTTCTAGTCTGATTCCAGTTATCCAGTTTCATTTCTCCCCTGAAGACTGTAAACAATGATGTAATGTGCTTGATTCACTCAAATCTGGTCAAGTCTGCTTCAGTAAACCCTACAGATCCATGCATTTCAGACTGTCAACTCTTCTGAGCAGTTCGCTGCTTCTAGTTGATACAAATTCCAAAATTTTTAGTCAGGATTACAATCAATGGACAACTGAAGCCTTAAGTACAAACATACCACTTTGCAACAACCACAGAGCATAAATCCCCAACTCCATAAAAGCTATACTCCATAAAAGCTATCATCTAGACACTACTTTTGTTGTAGAACACATCATCTACTCTAATACAGTTCTGTGGGAAGTAACCCAGCAAAGACTACCCTGAGAAATGCATTAAACCCCAGAAACATTTCCCATCCTCATGTAAGCTGTGTGTTCCTTTTCTTTCAACCACCCGATTGCATTGAGAGGGTAGCCTGGCATGGCTTGGTACAGCTCTGCACCACTGCAAACTGCTCTGAAGGGTATCCCACTCCAGCCTGGGGAGCATCTGCAGCAGCAGGCAGGGGAGGCTCTGTTCAGATACACCTTGCCCAACAATTGTAGCTCTGAGACTCCCTGTGGAACTGAGAAAGCACAGCCAGGGCACTGGACTCATCCCTCCCTCTCCTCTCCCATGGGCTGTGCCTCCAGATATATCCATGTGGCAAATATTTCTTTTGCTGCCAGAAACAGAAGTTAAACTGCAACTTACCTTGTCAAATTAGTCATTCCATGGTTTAGTATTGCTACTCAGAAAGATGGCCTAAATTACATGAGGGGAAAGAAATACTTCGCTCGAAGTTGTGTCTTGGCTTGAAGTTGTAGAGCACAGTCTAGTCCCAAAGCACCTATGACTACTTTTTATGAGCATGGTGAACGGACAGAAGAAGGAAGGGACAACCTTAGCAGCAACAATTAGAGCTGCATCTCAGGCCCCTGTATCCATGGAATTGAGCTCTGCTGGCTGCTGTATTGCAATGTTTTGAACAATACCACAATCCTGCAAGGAACTGTGATCTACAGTTTTGGGAATTTTGTTCTAGCGAACCCAAGGGATGAACCTGTCCAATCCACAAGCACTAGTTTGTGGACTGCAAATCACAAGCACAGTTATGCAGGAACATGCAGAAACTGCTGTGCTCTTTCAGCTGCTGCACACCACCACCAATAAGTTAACTGCTCTTGGGAAAACAACACTGATGTGATGATGTACAACGAAGCCTGAAGCTTACTGCCTACTTTAACTCATCCTATTAATAATTTATTAAAATGGAGAGAAAGGCAAAAGTTGAGGTTTTCATTAATAATCCTAAACAGATTGCTGTGCAGCAAAGATGGAAAACCCAGCCAGTTCTACTAATTTTAGAATGTTTCTATTACGGGATTTAGTGCTGCAGCTGATTTAGGAGAAGTAAAAAAATATCTTTCCAATCATTAAATGAAAGAGATTAATTCAGTTATATCTGGCCACCTTTCCTTAACATGTTGAAATAAATTGCTTTTATTTGGGTCTTAAGATTACATCTGTCCCCTTATGATTAATTCTTTTAAATACCTACTCCATGCCTTGTTAGGATCATTAATTCATTTTAAATTAAATATAAACCCCAAGTTTTAATTAACTGAAGATATTAGGGAGCCTAGGTCACATTTTTTACAGGAATACAGGTGTTGCTCATATGAGATGGTAAAACTCCAGCCCTGGTCTCTACATTCTGCTGCTCTACAACCATCTTGCTGGCTTCAACTAGACAGATTATATTTCCTAACTTCCCAGCCTAACATGACACGTTACTGTTATTCCCTGTTGAAGAGCTGTTCTACCATTCCCCAGTCACAGCTGCATTTCACTGATGTACTAAGTGATTACAAAATGTTTGATGCATCACAGGGCAGCTGGGAAGTTGCAAGAGAGGATCACTGCAAGGTGGCTGGGGCTCAAACGGTTTACTACAGTTACACACCATCTAGGAAACATGCTTTTGCAGAAGAACAGCTTTCTACTTCCTGTCTACTGCTGTACAATCAGCATCTGACTATGCAGAAGAGGTGAATTAATAGGTTTTCTGATTTGCACAAACAGCACCATAAAATTACATAAAAGCTTCAGATAGATTTTCTACCTACCCTCAAGTCCAAAGAACAGATTTTGACTTTCACTGTTCTCCTTTCTATTTTCCATACCTCCATTTCCTTGCCTCCTGTTCCAAATACTCCACTACCAAATGGCTAGGGAATTAGCAGGAGCAAGAAGCTTCTGCTTGAAAGAGGAAATGCATTAAATAGGAGAATCCACTCCAGTACAGTAGTGAATTTAGTTTTATTGGAGGCTTATAATGTGAATTTATGTCTCACCCATTTGGACAGAAAGTTACTGAACTTCAGAAAAGATAATTACTTACAGACAATAGAAAAAAGGATCAGGGATCTCTTTAAAAACTCAAGGTTTTTTTTTGTTTATGAAGCCAGGATAAAGAAACTCACAAGTAGACTGTCCAAATGCAGTCACAGCTTTGGGGAGATGGAGTCAGTGCCCAGCACTGTCCTTTCAGCTTGCTTCAGCAAATGCCACACTTTCTTTAAAAATGTCTTCCTGCTCCTCATAAAACATCAGTTTGGCAACAGAAAAGCTCTCCTCTGAAGTTTTATGACACCTTTTTAATAATGGAAGACTAATTCTTTCTGCTGTTGTTAACCAGGCTGTCACTTTTAGGTTAAGATTTCTCTGAAAACCTAAAAGAGGTGCAATTCTCTGGTTTCCAAGGCAGGCTGATTCCTGTGGGCCATGCTGAGACCCCAGCCTTTTCCTGCACCTCCAACATGTGCAGATCTGGTCAAGCTGTGCTGATTACTGCTTGCAGCATCCCTCATTACCTTCCTAACTCATTTTGCTATCGCTTGTTACACATACAAATGAGCATGTAAGTCACAGAAATAAACAGTAGGTATTTATATACTCTTCACTTAAATGCCACAAACTCTCCCTTCCCAGGTGGGACACAACCTCCTACAGATTTGCAGCCTCTGCCCCTGCTCCCCATTGCAATCTTTGTTTCCTACTCTTCGCCAGACCTTTTTCCAGAGCCCTCTGGGAGAGCTGATGCCAGTGCTGCTGCCATGTCCCTGTGGGTCACACGCGCTGCACATGTGCTTGCCCTCTGTCTTGTGGCTGCCAACCCTGGCACAGCACAGCTGGTCTCTGCATGCCCCCTCCAGCCTCCCCTCAACCAGCTGGTTTTAGGAAACTTGCAGAAATATAATGATCACCAGGACTTCTGAGACACTGTCAAAATTCGTTTTAAATCAGCCACAATTTTTGAAAGGGCTCAAGGTAGAAAAAGCTCAACCACATAATCCTCATTTCCTTCGGAATGTAATTAGAATATTTCCATTTGAGGGGAAAAGGAGCAAGACCCTCCATAGGTTTTAGGCAAAAAAACCATCCCATACCAAAAGCAAACAAATTAAAATTTCTAATTAGCTTTGAAAATACAGTAGAAGCTATTAAAACAGCATTGCACACAAAACTGATAAATAAGCATATTTCAGGGGCTGGATCAGAGACTGATGCCCTGCTCACTGGAAATACTCCTTCACTAGCCAGAAACTTTGTTTTGTTACTATAGTTACTCTCACTACAAGTGGCCCTGACTAAGGAATAAGGTATTTGTTACATAAAACCTCAACACAACTGCAGACTTAAACTTCAGAAACTACCAGCTCTGTGCTCAGTCCTGCTTGCCAATCCTATTCCAAGCTCAAACTGAAAATGTTTTCACATTGATTAGGACATACACTTGAGCAACGGTTTAATGACACTGAAGTGCTGAGAACATCATCAACATTGTTCACAATGTACACTAAAAATGTGAAGGAATTTAGATAAGACTGGATTGTGCACTGAGCAAGACAAACAGTAACTTCCTCCCCAGTTATGCTGTTTGAAGCAGCTGTCATGTCCACAAGAAAATGGCAATCGAGTTTAATAAAATTTGCTGAGAGGCTGTTGAATTTGGTGGGGAAAAAACTGCACGTAGCCAGTTAGAAGAGCATCAGGTAGAAAACACATATGCCACAACGCTGTGATTTTGTTTTGTTACATTTTTATCAGTTTAGTTTGATAAAGTTTAACATTAGTAAGAAAAAATAAATATCCTCCCTTTCTTAGCATTAATGTAAGCTGATTTCACACGTATTTTTTTTCTAGTTCAACTAGGGGATATTTTCAGCCAAACTGTTATTATGCATAATCTTGGAAAAGTGGCTTATGAGGTCTCCAGTGAGAACAGGTCGATGACAGGACCCAGCTTTTTAAGGTAGTCAGCTGATGCAGATACTCCAGTACTATGTGCCAGTCTGATTTGGGCGATCTGCAACCATTCTCAACTGTATTTTTTCCCCTACTTGTGTAGAGTAAAACAGCGTGGCTTTCCTTCTCTTCAGCTTGAAATCTAGACACTAGCCTTTTTCTTAAGAGGCCAACGGCCCAAAGAGAACCTGTCTGCAAGCAAAGAGAAGCACTCACAAGTGTCAAGGTCACTTGTTTTCTGGCAGTAAACATCGCCTGGGTCGGGGCTAAGTCAATGACTAGGAATTTTTCTACTACAGTGCTGATACAGGACTATTTGGTTAAATCCTGGAATGGCAGATGTAGCCATTTATGCTACATAGCTTAAGCTTTAAGCAATCTGCACACTAAAGATGACTTGACGGGTATCTTTCTCATTCCTCTCCTTTCTCTTCCTCCCTCAGTGTTGACACCCTGTACTATTCTTAAGTGTGCAGAAATCAGCAGTGTTAATTTCAGAGTTCACACATCAGAGGAAGCATTTAGAATTTATTCACTCTTTTATGAGAACCTGTATATTATATGGCTTTGTTCTTAATAAGAGAGCAATGTGTTGGTTTTTTGGGGGTTTTTTTTTGGTTGTGTTTTTTTTCTTAGCAATGCCATTATTTGCAACCAGTCTTACAGCTTATTACAGCCCCCTAAGTGCTGAAGAGCAAATCTTCCCTACCCTGCAAGAAATATGATTTCCTTAAGGTGCTGTTTGGACACAACATTGCTTCATTGGTTCTTCTCTGTAATAACAGTGCTTGCAGTGACACCTAAAATAGTGATTTCTATCTCTTCCCCATCTTGCAACTAATTCCAGACTAGTGGCTTAGTCCATGTAGGCAAACAATGAATGCCTGCTGGAATACATAATTTGTGAATGTTGCTTCTAGTTTCTCATGGCACTGCAACTTTACACTCTACTGTTGCTTACATTGCGTTAGAGTAAAAATAAATTATCGTTCAGCTACAATGTTGTTTTCATTCAGAATTCCCAGATTCAGAGCACGTATTGCTATACCTTGTCAAATGAGAGACCAGTTCTGGCACGCACAGGGGCCAATTAGATGAGATCAGAAGTGGCTGTCCCCACAAGATGTAGTGTTTGCATGAGGAGTTTGCAGGTGATCCACGTGCAGAAATGAGCAGGGTATAAATACCTGATGTACAACAGATGAAGAAAAAACCTACTGCAAGGATTAGGTATGTTCTGAGCTGGTAAGGCATCTGAAGAAGTTACTTCATTCT
Source organism: Chaetura pelagica (assembly GCF_000747805.2). Classification (NCBI taxonomy): domain Eukaryota; kingdom Metazoa; phylum Chordata; class Aves; order Apodiformes; family Apodidae; genus Chaetura; species Chaetura pelagica. The sequence goes on from NW_009954543.1 coordinate 718,719, forward strand.
TTAAAGACCACTGTGACATCTAGAACATAAAAAATCTGTACTAGAATTCTCTACATGCTTTCCAATGTTACTATCACAGCTAATGAGCTGAATAAAATACCTCTGCAGTAGCTTATTTATATAATGTTCTTCACAGTATCATCATAGGTTTTAAACAATAAACACTGCAGAAGTTTAACATTCGTTTCTACATACCCCAAAAATATAACTGAAAGGGTAATCTTAATTCAAGATTACTTGACTCTCTTCCTTTCTATAATTTTCTACCAGTTAGTCCTTTTCAAAAAAACAAAGGTTTGACTCAGATATATTTTGCTTCTGCAAATTTATTTATTTTTTAAATTTTAAGAAAGGTAATGGAGCTTGGCTCAAAAACAGTCTTAGATATGTGGGACAACACAGTGTCTGGGGCAGTATAGAGAGAAAAGAAACAACATCAAGCACCAGAGGCTTTCAGATGCAAGTTTTCTTGTCCTGCAAAACCACCGATAGTGCACACCACACACACATGGACATCATTACCCTACAGGATCTCCTTTCCTCTTCCTCACACACATTTTGCACAGGACTATGACCATGCTAAACAATCCCTTGACATTTGCAGGTGGCCAGGGAAGCAGCAGGCAATTGATGGTTGCCACTGAGAAAGATGCAATATAATCCCAGAGTCACCAGTACAGCAGGCTTTAGTCCCTATTATATTTGAAACTCATCCAGTGTGAAGGCTCTAAAGAGTGCATATATATGTATATATATTTTATAAAGGGAACTTGAAAAGAAAATTCTTTTCCAGCTAGCATTTCCAAATTCACAATGTGAAGCCTCTTGATTAAGATGTGACATTGTTTCTACCTCTGGCAACAAAGGAGACTCCAAGCATTTCCATCTGCTTTAACACTAGAACTATAAACAAGAAAATGTACCCTGCAGTTTTGTTTCAGAACATTTTTGATTGAAAGATAATTCAGCATATGCATCCTGACTCCTATATGCAATTGTGTAAGAAAAAGCCTTAATTCACACAAGCACTTTGGATGCAAAAAAATTCCTCCAAAACAATAAACTCCAAATACTATCATACACAGCCCTGAATAGTGCTGTGGAACAGCACTACAGTGGTGGCTCAGAGAGGCAGAGGAAGTCTCTGTGCTCCCCCTCTCAAGAGTCATTCCTTGAGGTGGAGGAAGAGCACAGATTAAAGCAATCCCAGGTAGAATAAAAATCCTCCTTGAGGAAGATGAGCTGAGCTAGCTGGCAGCAGCATGAACTACTCCAAATGAACACTGGCCCCATGTCGCTTCCCAGTGGTTTCCTGAGCTGCATTTTACGGGTAGTTTTGTTCTATTTTAATGAAGTACGTGGGACATCCAAGCCTTGGGGACTGCTCTGTGCATCAGGCTGTGCTTGGTTTGTGCAAGCCAGGAAAACCTCTGACCTTTTTACTCCCCAAGTCTTCTGTCTGCTATCTAGTGCTATTTACCACTGATGTTTTGCTTGCCTTGCTGGCAGCTGCTGCAGCTTGACACGATCAGGCTAATCGATGCGCAGCTGAACTGCTGCTGTGCAGTCCAAGGTAGCCCACAGGGTCCACAAGGCTCCATGGTGCAAGTGCAAACAGCTGGGCCGCTCACCTACACAGACCCCTGTCTCTTTGGAGATTCTGTCAGCAGCAGCCTAAGGAGCTGGGCTGAAGTTGGCTCAGCCACATCCCTTCAAAGAGCAGCTCCATCAGTGTGGTCACACCCTTTGCAACTGATGCTTTCTTGTGTGCACCAGCTGTTTCTTTGCTCCTGGTGAGGACAGTCTAGCATCCTTATTTGGCAGGCCCACTGCCCTTGGCACATTCACCTGGGGGTAGGGAGATGCCACACGTTCCTCAAATGCCATTTTTGCAAGGCTTTGTCATAGCAGCCTCTTAAGCACTACAGCTGCAATGGTCTGGAGAAGGCTGTAGAAGACCCTGTTCTTAGACCTGTGTAGTATCCCTTTGTTTCCCATTAAGTTATAGCACTCTTACTCTGCTATTTTTCCCACCAAACATTAGTGGAATCTATTAAGCTGAGAAGAACCAGACAAAACTGGTTGCTGGAATGCACAGGGTGGGAGGTTTGGCTCCCTCCCTCACTCAGTAGCACAGGTCCTTGCAGCTCCCTTGCCCACCTGTGGAAGGACCAGCTGGCCACCTCTCCTGCTCATTACACAGATTGCAGTGGCATGCTATATTCTCAGCTGAGTTCAGAGCCCTGCTGTGCTACATACTCTACCAACACGGAAAAGGCAATAACCTTGTCCTGAGAAAATACAAGAAAAACTACAGAATAATATCAAGTTATTGCAAGTGCTCAGATAGTAGATGCAAATGGCCAGATTACAGGGAAAAAAATTATCCAGGTATCTTTTCACCATGAATTTCAGTGCAACTCATTACTTGTATGATCTTCATTTGAGATGCTGGTTATCAGCTGGTTATCAGCCTTCTTCAGCTCACAGAGAGTTCTGGGTCAAATTTTCTCTTGGTCCATATAGGAAGAATTCTGCTAATGACTGTGACACTGGATTTGACTGTTTAACTCTCCGCCCTCATGTTCACCCCTCCTCCTAAAACAATGACAAACTTACTGCTGAACTACATACATAACAGGAAGCTTCAAGTCACGTTAAAAATGAATAAAGCAAAGAGGAAAATTTTAAATACCCATTTTGTGTTGTAAAAATGTTAGCATAGTAAAGGTTACATTTGGACATTTTTACAGACATGTTAGTAATGCAGATCTCCTATATTAGTATCTCGCTCTCCATTGTAACATCTCCATGCATCATTCTCTTTACTAACAGATGAAAATATTAAATAACATGAATACTGACTAATATAAAATAGTACAGCTCTGCCTGCTTATGTACTTTGTTCTGCAGACATTAATGTCAACATTAACGGAAGGAGATCTACCAAGACACAATTATTACTATTGTTTCTGAGAGTGAAGGGCAAAGACTTGCCTTGTTTTTAGAAGGTAAAAGCCACATTTGTGGCTGAAAAATTACCATACTCCATTTCTGTTCCATGGTGAGTTCTTGAGAAAGTCTGAATACTTTCACCTCCCTCTCCTTTTTGAAGAAGAAAATAATAAAAATTGAAACATGTTCCGCTATTCTCATTAGATAAATAAATACTCCTAGGGCCTTAGAGTAGAAAGTACTTGAGGCTGAAATTTCAAGCTGGAGATAAAAAAACCCAACCTTTTTCTTGAGTGATCAGAGCACAATATTCATCTGAAAGAGAACATGGCTTGACTGCACTGCAAACTTATTGGTAAGTCATTTACTGCACTGGAACACAATTTGCTAAGCATAACATTCATGCCTCTGTATTTCAGAACCTGTGTTTTCCAGAAATTATTGTAAATAGTAATTATCAATGAATGCTAATATAGCTGATGCTCTTCATTCTGAAAAATAAATTCCCAATCCTAAAAAGAGATTTTTGATTATGCTTGCATTGGAGTCTTTTGAAAGGTTTCAGAAAATCCAGGAATACATCATAAGAAAAAAACTCCAACATATCTTCCTCTGCTTCTCTGGTAATCAGCTTCTGAGAGCCTCAGGAAACAATTTCAGATTATCAGATCTGTATGTTTGACAGCAGACTTTCCACAGCCTTCACCTTCACTAGATGTACAAAGATGAAAAACAGCCAAGCAGGGCATTTTGTTTCCTCCTTTATCCATATCCATAAGACAGCCTTGAAGGAGTTCAGTTCAAGAAGATTCTAAACCAGAAACTGATGCCTGAAGCTGCTAATAAAATATGGCACCCTATGCAACCCCCCTGTATACTGGACTAACTCACTGATATGGCAGATAGATACAATACACTGAAGTGAGCCAGCAGGAACCAAAAGGCACCCATTTTTCTAACCAGGTGTCAAAGTATTGGCAAGAAGTTGTAGAAGATAAATGCAGAGGAATATAAATTTGACATTATGCTGTTTCAAAAAGCAGATGTGCTGAGTGTTCAGAGTTTACTCTATTAAGGCCTGACTCATCAAGCAAACACAAATTTTAAAGATCAACAAGTAACTTAGCCAGTTATGACTACCACAGAGTGGCTTGTAGGTTTCATTTTCCTCTGGCTTATCCGTAGTCACTAAGCCTTAAATGTCATGTCAAAAACAAGATAGTAGCCCCAAAAAACACACAGGAGGAATCTACAGGAAAACTCACAAAATCTGAGCATCAAGTCTCAAGCACAGTTACTTCCCACTTTTACACACATAAATTGCTCTAATGTACAGAGCAATGTGGGTGGTAACTACTGCATCTCAAATCTATCCCTGCATTTTAGAATTTATTCCTGAATTTCTCAAGTGAAGCCTATGCATTTGCAAAACATCTATTACCTCTCTGATGCCAAAACCAGCATCTAGAAGCACTGCTACTCACTAGAAAGGTCTTAAATGAATGGAGGCAGAAGCTATTCACTGAGGTGGTAGGTAAAAAAAAAAGTAATAATAAAAAAATATATATTATGAAATAAAGCTCATTTTTCATCTAGAGGAAAGAATCAAGCCATTGCCACTAAGGTTGGAAAATGGCATGGGCATGGCTGCTGCTTCTTTTCATACCACTGGGGTGAAAGAAAGCTTGCAGTACGTTTCCTCCCTAAGCTCTAACAACTTTTATCCATGTTCTGAACCCTGTGCTATGAGGGAATGGAATTCTCCCCATGTACCACTGAATCCACCCATACAATTTTAAGATAAACTGATGAGTACACTTACACAAATCCATTTCTGGCACAAACAGACATCCATGAGCTAGGGGGATACTTGTTCCCATTGCATTAAGATGGTGGATAGAAGGCTACCATGCTCAGCTGCTCAATTTTCGTTTTAGATCAGACTGTGATTTTTAGAAAAGGTGTGAACACATCTGTTCCAACCTGCCAAAATGGGAATCCAATCTTGGACACAGTAACTCAATTTATTCTGTTTTCTCATCATCCAGGGCAAGAAAAAAAAGGAAAAAAAAGCTAAAGATGTGGAAATAAATCCAAGTAAAAAAAAAAACACCTTAGATTTCTATTTCTAAAATTCTTCTAAGCTTTAAGTATCTGTTCTATAAGATTCAGGAGACTAGCTTAAAGCTTTCTCCTTGTACCTTTGGCATACAAATACTCAGTATCATTACCAGTTCCACAGAGTATAATCCTGATTATTGCAAAATTTCACCACAATTTTTAACATTAGTTTTATAAAAACAACAAGGATTCATAAGATGCCAACAAAATCAGTCATTTTTACTATAGAAAAATTCCAGCTCATCCTTTCTAACTCCATATAACACAACTCTTTTGTTTTAAGTGAATCATGGAACTGATTGACATGGAAGTGAATGCATGGAAGCCTAATATACATTTTCTATTTTTGTAGCACAGTACTGTCATATCACCCAAGCACATACTTCCTTTTTTTATCACTTTGTATGATTGTCTGGGGCATCAATACAAAGATAAAAACATTTGTGTGTCACTCTCTCCAGTCAGGGTGTGAACACACCACTACAAAAAGACAACTTTGAATATCCTATTTATAAAAGTTATCCAGCATGATCAAATGCTACAGCCAAAATACTATTTTATACCTGGTATAGATCCTTTGAACTCTTACAGAATTCAGCAAACAAAACTATATGCTGAGAATTTTAATAAGCTGTTTCATCACCCTGTCTGCTCACAAGGCTCACAGGCTCACTGCCTCTTGTCTAATGATGAACTGGAATCAAACATGCTGATCTGATTCTCCAAAGTCATACTTCTAAAGCTAAGTGAGGTCATCATCACTTTAATGAGAAAAGTGGTATAACCATACTACAGCATACACAATTGTATTACCTGAGGTTGAGCTATGAGGGGTGGAAGGTACAAGAATCTTGACACAAAAATTGTAGTACACACTAGGCATAACACAAGGGTTTGCAAACCATTGACTGAGAGACAACTGACTCCTTATTCCCTCTAAAGATTCTAGGCAAAAAGACAGTTCTGCTTTATGTCTGTCAACAATACTGTAGAACATGAAGATATTGCTCAAAGGCAGCACAAGTTGTTTGTTTTCAACATACAAGAAAAAAACCTGAAAAGTAACGAATGGAAAGAGAAATCATACTGGAAATGCCAGTTTAATAATGCATTTTGTGATCCTGATTTTATATTGGGTTTTGTTTTTTGTTTGTTTTTTTTTGTGAGTGGAAGCACCTGGAAAATGACATTATATACCAGAGAATAGCTCTCCCCAGTCTGCACCAGACTATGACAAATAAATCTTGCCAGACAATTACTCCTCAAGTCCTTAATAAAATTAGTGAAGAAGTCAAAGACATTTGCTGTCAGTAACTTGCTTCTAATCTAGAAGACGACTTTGTATTCTGAGGGCTTGCCACAGCAAAAAAACCTTCCTATTAAAACAAGACCAAGAAAACAAGCACAATTGCCCATAAGAAATTTACTTCCCTTTTTATTTATGATCTCCAAGATACACATTTAATGTTTCTTGGCCTTCTAAGCTTTTTTGCACTATATTTACAGCAGCTACTTTTGTGATAGCAAATATCTGGGTATAACAAAGGCAGCTGCATTTGACAGCTACATTGCTCTGAAACACCAACTCACCTGCTTTTTTTTGAGTCTTCATGTGTAGAATAGCTACGCTTTGCAAAAGTTTGATTTCTCTTTAAAACTAGTTTTTAGACACTGATACCAACAGAATAGTGATTTACAGTTTAGGAAGAGAAAGATTCTTAGCAGCTATTAAGAGAGCTACGACTCCTATGTCAGATGCAGAACTGCTACAAATACAAAGACACGATCATTTAATAAAACATTCACTGTCACACTGAGCAGTGATTAGAAGTTGTTGCGTGTTATACCAGAAGAATGTATTGCTTAGCTTAATGGGGGGCTGTCCGGGAGATCAAAAAAACAAGCTGGCAAACATCAGGATAGGTTCTGACAAGCCGTGTGGGAGCAACTATAAAGCAATAGGGTATCCATTAAACTGATATCCTATTTCCAATCTCAGGCTACGTACAGACTTAATCTTTTCCCAGTGCTGGAGCTACCCCATTAGAGCTGGAGGATGACCAGAGAGCAAACCAGTCCCTGGAAGAGTCGGTGAGTCAGGAGGACAAAGTCAATTTTATGTGAGCAAAACAGGAAGGAGGAAATATTACCAGCTGAGGATAAAGGACCATCAGCCACACTCTGTGGTGGGTTCTGCAGGTCACTAGACCTACAGGCTTTCTGAATGGAACATTTTATGAGGTGTGAATACAGGCTTTAAAAGGGGAAATACTTTTTTTCTAAATAGACAATGCATTATTTTAAGATGGTCACCTGGGGGCCAACAGGGGTCCTCACTTATATTATTTCCGCCAGGTAAAAGATCTATTCCTAAGGCAAGTCAGGGAGGGTAATCACAAGTAGTTTCAAGCAAAACACTGACCAAAAGGTTGACCTTTGAGTTGGAAAAAAAATTAAAGGAATTCATCTTAAGAAAGGCTTATGATCAGCATCATTGACCTGGACAGGAGATTCCTGATGCTATCAAGAGTTATCTCTCCCAGATGTGCTGGAGATAGCACTTTGAAATATGTACCAAAATCAACTGTTGGTACTGCATTCTTTAACATTTATAAAAGTGTACCGATGCTGACAGGATGTAAAAACACTAGGTTTTATCCTGCACAGTTTGCCTTCACAGAAGTCAGCGATTTTTCAGGTGATACCTCCTATGTAAAGGTTGCTACTGTTTCTATCTTTCATAGTCATAGCAAGGCAGTGCGTTTCTTCTGATTCACTTCATCTTGCAATATGTCCATCAGAGCTAGCTCTCATTCTTCCTGTATCCAGTCTTCCTCTGTCTTTGACAGTATATCCAAGTGCTCAAAAATTCAGCCATTCACTGACTGTAATGTCATGCTTTTTCTCCTATATGCTGCTTTTCAAGAAGTGATCTTCTAAGTTCATTTTTCTGAACAATTTGTGCTTTTAGATATCCATCTGTTCTTTTAACACTTCTCCAACAGCTCAATCCAAAATGTTGCAGCTCATCTCATCTTATTCAGGATCTAGCTTTCATATCCTTCCTCCCTATGCACCATGCTGACTGCTGAAATGTGAAGTAAATGGTCTAAGTTTAAACCCTCCAACAGAGGGCATGGAGCTCATGCCAAAGGATGCTATATGCTAGCTGACCAATGCAGTATATTTTTTCCAATTGCTTTTACCACTAACCAACTACGTGACATCCTGAATTATTCCTTCTTTAAAACATATAATGAAATAATTTAATATGAAAATAAACCAAGCAGGAACAAACTCGTTTTAATTACATAGAGTCAGGGACCAACAAAACAGGATGAGATGTTTGAAGGTTGAGCCAGCTGAGACCTTATTATTTTATGTATTATTCTGTTATTTGTTTAGGATATACATCCAGGTAATGCTTACAGTTCTTCCCATCTACAGAGACCTAAGGTCCCTTAATGCAGCTCTCATCTTCTTTTCTTGATGCATGCAATCAAACTATGCTTCCAAAAAGAGTTGTCTTTAGGAAGAGAGTCCCCAGACACCACTTTACACAGTTGCCTGATTCATATAAATGTAAGTTGGGAAAAATAATCAAACACTTTTAAATACAGGTTTAAAATATCGTGATTGAACTTGCCTATACTATTTACATGAAGTATTCTGTTACTCTTCTTGTTCTCCCCGACCCATATTGGATTCCTGTTCTTTTTCTTCAGAAACACTTGTAAAATTCTTTTAAATATATTTTTTTTGATCCTGCAACTGTGATATTCCTTCTCCATTCCATCACTTTTCATTTATTTCCTGGATGGTTTAGAGAAAGACCCACACTGAGGCAGGGTAGTCATAGCAGCAGAGGCAAGAAGCCAGCCCCTACTCCTGAATCCCTGTGTACCTGTGAGAGAGTCTTACTGCCAACTGTGTAACATGCATGCAGGGAGCAAAGTGGGGCTCTTCCAAGAGCACACCTTCTGGAAAGTCTGTGTATAGGAGTAAGCATGAACTTATGGCTTTCACTACCAACATTGTTTCTAGCAGAAACAACCTATTCTGACACTCCTTGCAAAGTATTTTCACACACAAAGATTGGCACTGATAGAAGCATAGGAGATAATATTCTTTCCTGCTTTGGGGAAATCAGATTAGCAGAGAGCATAAAGGAGCCTACCCAGCAGCCCTCCAAGCTACTTTGCACACCACATTTTCTTTGTATTGTCCTCCCCTACAACAAACTATTTGTAGCTGCTGCAGGAAAGATCCAGGGCTTGATAGACCAAGTTAGTTCATCTGACTTGACAAATACTCTTTTCCTCACACAAACAATCAGTTTCTTCTTCCTCTTTCACCTTCGTCTTACCTATCTTTGAATGTTTGCAGTTCTCAGTGAGCACTCTCTGACTGCATGATGTGATCTTTGAGTGCACAACATGGGTTTAACTATGCATCTCACATTCAAACCACAAAACATCATTTAGCAGCCACTGGAGTACTTCTTGTTTCATCATACCCATGTTCACACTCTGAAGAGATATTGACATAATTTCCATTATTAATTTTTACTTCATTCTCAAAGATGTGCACTGACAGTCTTAGCTCCCCAGATATATACAAGGTACCTCAAAAATATAGGGAGCATAGCTATTTTAAATGGCAACATGCAACTCACAATGAAAAGCTCACGCTGATATAGCACTCAAGTTCTAAAATATCCTAAAGCACTTAAGCCCACATTTAAATAGCCTCAGTCTCACTAGTGACCTTCCTTTGCTCTGGTTTAGACAACGTCCCACTCAGCTGCTGCACTACACCTCTGGAGGCTGCTCCTTCTCTCCATTGAGAAAGGAGGCTGTCTAAAAACAACACTGCACAAGTTTAAAACAGTTAAATACAGGCAATTTGGAATGGAAGCTGGTCTTTCAGCAATGCAACAGAATTTTTTGCAGTCTGGCTAGGAAGCTCAGCTAGTATGCAATCACCAGGAAGTACCACAGCAGCTTTAAATTTTGCACAGAACAAATACATTGTTTTGAAAGGTCATGACAGTAAATTGCAAGGAATTCAATTTATCTCCCTTGGATGGATGAAGAACTGAGTCAAACTTAGAACAGTGGAAACCTCTGGCTCCAAGAAGTCTGTGCAGGTTCAAACCTGGTCTTGTGGCAGCCAAACCATCCTTTCAGCTATATGTTATTACAGCTTGGGATTTTCAACTGTTTTTTTTTCCTCAGCTGTGCTATTGCAGCAAATTGTGTCACAAGCATCAAAAGAAGGTCAATACATGAAGAATTTGTTTCTCTTTAACCAGGAAGTTTACAAAATGTAAAATGGTGATACAGACAGACATCATTATAATTGTCTCACACTCGTTTATCCACGTGTAAAGTGACACATGAAAAAGTACAGGGAGGTATGTGGGAGGAATCACCATGAGCACAACACAGAAAGTCAAATACTTTGAAAGCAAATAGGCAGAAGGATTAATTTTAAAAAACAGAAAGACCATAAAAAAACAATACCATGAGCCTCACATGTTTTAGCTTCATAGTATATACCTAGGAGGACAGTGACACACCAGTAGCACACTTGATTTAACAGGCTCCTTGCATGTAACTGAGTACAACAGAGCTAAGTGAGCAGATCATTCCTGATTGGATATATTGCACCATGCAACAGCTCTTACCTAAAGCTTTCTGGGTATTCAACAACAGCCATGTTGATGACATCCAGTGCATGTTGATAGTGCTTCTGAGCTGAAAAGAGGAGGGCCAGTAGATGAAGTGAATTCATGTCATCTTTGCATAGTTGTAGTGCTTCTTGAAGATGTTCTATAGCATCAGAAATCTGGGAAAAGATGCGGTAGAAATAAAAAGAACACATTTCTACTATTTGAACAGTTTTCCAAAATTAACAGACTGCACTGCTTGAAAAAAACCACACCTGCTAGAGAAAGGAGTTTGTGGCATTACTAAATCACTGCTTATAAATGGAGCAGCAGACCTGATTCAATCAATCCCGTCTTATATTGGCATGGTGCTTCCATGCTGTAAACACACCCATTACAGAGGCCCAATTCTCTACTCCATTTTTCTAGGATGGGTGGCTGGATCTTTACGCGGGTCGGACATTACACATTTCTGCTGCATTTTGTCTTTTGTCATGGCTGCACAAGGCCCTTCATGAAGAACAATCAAGAACATAAAAACTGAGTTTGAATTGTTCAAGGGTAAAGTCAGGATTCAAACGCTGTCAGAAAGAAAATACCTCTGCAAGCCAGGATATAAAGAGCAGCCCTAACACTCACAGCAGCAGTGTGTCATTTGAACCAAGTCTCGCTTGGTAGAAAACTTAACATCTATAATGCATGCAAATATATCATATGCTCTTTGTGATCCAACATCCTATTTTAGGCTATCCATTCAAAAGGGAACTTCTGAGATTTTTTTTCCTTTAGGTAGCACTAACTTTTATACGGAGGATTTTTTTTCTTTTTTAAGATTCTCTAGTGCCTGATATTACTGTTACTTAAATTATCCCAGATCTGTGTTTGACCCTGGAAGCCTGCAACAAACAAAAACAGAAAAAATGTAGAAATGTATTTTCCTCATATATACATTCGCCCTCCTTGCCTTTTAAGGGATGGAGAATGTAGTACTTTCTTTCTACTACAAGAACTTCCTACCTAGCAAAGCTCTGAAGATGTTCTCCTGCCTTGAAATACCACCAGTGTCAAAGTCCCACCATCTCCACAGATAATTCAGGAAAACAGGTCACTTGTAATTAAGGAAATCAACAATTACACTGTCTGCAGTTACAACAGAGGTTGCTGATTACCTGGATCCCAGGTATACTTCTGGGAACATGGTACATGTTCTGTTTATGGGACAACTTCGTCCTAATGTCCAACTGACATTTCACTCTTACTTGAGTATATGCAAGCCAAGATACTTAACTACTCCATTACTGGTGACTCCATGCAAGTCTGGAAGATTAGTACAACTGCTCCACAGGCATAACCCTGAACTGGCATCTGGCCCACAGCTTCAAAACTGCTGAATGTCCTGGCCTAGATTCAGACTGGGATATATGACTGAGTGCTTAGCTTTAATGAATTACTGCTGGTCAATGAAGCTACTTTAACCACATGTGTTATTACAGCCTACTGCAAAGAAAAACACATTGGCTTAAATGACCAGTGTCTCCTCAGCAGCTTACTAGGACCCATTTTCTTACCATGTAAAAACACTAGCAATGACAACTCGGAAAAAGGACAACAAACATGAGACCGTGGTGGGCCCAGATCTGCCTGACCACAAAGTTCTTCAGTAGGTATACGAGAGGTATCTCAATCTGATTTGCCTAAACAAAGCCGCTATCAAGAGTCTTCTTGTACTCAGGCTAAAAAAATCCCTTATTTTTTCTATTCCTCTGTCTCAGGCCTGCACAAGTACTTCTAAAGAAATTCCAAGTTTGGGGAAAAAGAAGTTCATCAGAAGAAAAAGAAACTCTGTAAAACAAACAACTGGGGGGGCTTCAAGCAATCTGTTCCAGCTGACCATGCTTTGAAGTGAGTGATCTCCAGATGTCCCCTCCAAACTCAACAATTCTATGATTCTATTCAAATACTTGGGAAGGTGATCCTAATTTGCTAGTATGAATCAGACAAAGAATAATACTTGCAACTAGTGTCTTTACTGAGGGGCTTAGAATTTGTAAGGATACTTGAATCTTTTTTGCATGTGAACATGCAACTCAGTCATTGAGACTTTGCTTTTTATGTGCAAAACTCCAACAACCACACAACTGCAAATCCACACCCATAAGATGCCAGCTATCAAAGCAGCTCTCTGACTCTGTTGCAACATATACAAAATAAAGCAGCACAAAAAAGTCAGTTGTGGTTGCTTCTGTCACATATTGTTGAAATAGATATAATCTAAAATAATTCCACCCTGTTCTGGAGCATGGGGCTTGCAATGGTTACATCTCATTTCAGTACTTCCCTCTAGTACCATCAAAGTCACAGGTAATGTCTGTTTTTGGAAGTTAACCATGCTTCCCTGACAACTGATTGTTTAACTTGAGCTCAGAAAGATTCCTTAGTGCTGTAACACCATTAGTAGCATACAGACTGCTGCATAATTGGAAACAGAGGACAAAACACAGTAAGAAAAAATACCCTTTAATAATACAAAGAAACTCTGTTCCTTTATGTGAAGCATTATACAAAACAACAACCTGCAACAGACCAGGTGCAACAAAATACAAACTAAAATTCTAGAACAATAAAGGAAAGATATTTGGCAGCAGTCAACATAAATGTATTTTGAAAAGCAGAGATCATCAATCTACTGATGGATGCCATAGCTTATTTATTTAAGTAACTATGTAATAAGAGAAAGATGGAAGAAGGCAGGCCAGATGGCACCCTGAAACTTCAGGGCTGTTCCAGAGGAAGGCTGCCAGTTTAAATTCCCAACAAGTGCTTTAAAGTAATCTTATTTCAGCTGGACTGCAGGTCTGAGTGGGGCCTGCAATTAGAAGATGCTACCTTTCCTCTGATTCATCTTTCTGTTAATAAATATACCACGTGTTCTGCATGGCACACAGGTATATCAGATCACACTGATTAGGAAGCAAAGATCCTGCAGTAAGCCAGAAATAACATCTTGCATCACTACCAAAATAATGTCACAGTATGGATTGTTTAGGCTGCCTCTTATATAATTTTATTTATTTTAATACTACATTCCTCCTTAAAAACAATGCTGGGATGTTGCAATTGTAGGTATAAAAAGGAAAACATTACTAGTGTTAAAAATAATTCTCAACAGTAGAATGCACTTGCATATTTAGAATGGTAAATGGAACAGGATCTCATAACAGAAGTTTTCAGGCCTTATAATTTCACATCAGGTCTGAGTTACAGTTAATTAACCATTGAAATTATCCCCACCATCTCTTTGTAGCATACAACTATAAAAAAGAGAAAGCTTTAATGACTGGCAAGAGCTTCCATTGAAAACAGACTTGCTACAGTCCACCCGAACTTCAGGAAAGCAGATGTGGACATATTTGAGAGTTAAATTATTACTTAATTCTTACTACAAGTTGGTTTGATCACCAGAAAAAATCTAGGCCAGGGTCCACACAGAAAAGCTGCATATTGCTGTTCAGCAGAGAAGGCACTAGCTGGTCTGGCAGAAACACAGACCGGAACTAGCCACATCCAGCAATCAAGGAAAGAAGGACCTCTCCACACCTGCTAAAACAGAGCTCCCTTCCTAGGGCAAAGAAAAGTCGGCAGTCTTGCCTTCTAGAAACCAGAATAAAAAACTGTGGAGAAAACAACTGAAATATTTTCTCTGCTGTCTTAACTGATGTTTATCTTATTTTTACATCCAGACAAGCTGGAAGGTGGAAGGTGTTTTTTGGTTACTGCCACTTTGAAACATCAGGTCTGCTGGCAGCCCATAGGTGAAACTGGTAAGCGAGAACTCTTAATTCTCAGCTGCTGGCCCCTGGCTGTTTTTCCCTTCCTATTTTCATGCAAAGAAAGGTCAAATTAAATCAAGTATTAAAATGGCACAACCCCCCCCATCTTGTTTTTATGTATCTAATACAGATTTATGTGGTATTCAAGGTCAGAAACAATACAACCACCAAAAACTAGAAGGGAACCAGCACTTAAAAATAACAAGAGTGCTGACTCTCTAGAGTCATTTCCATAGTAACTGGCGGGCTAAATAAGTAGGCAAGGCATTAAAACCAGTGAGCTTTAAAATGTTAATTCTACCTTGTTTTTGCTGATCCAAATGCTGTTTCCACAGAAACAGGAGAAGCAGCCGAACCAGCCGTCAGGAGCTGGGAGTTACAAGTCTCATTTGTCGATTGGCTCGGCCAGCTGCCAGCCAGGCACTGCAGGTGGAGATAACCACCACAGAAAGTACTGACCTTGGCCTTGTAGCACTTAACTCTGGAGGAAAACCAGACTGAGACACACCTTAAAAAAGAGAGTATACTCTATGCTTTGCTGAAAAATCCACCTAAAAGGCTGTGGGGCTAACCTAGAAACACTCCAGGAGGGATAGCATTCCT
>NW_009954543.1:734066-742902 GCF_000747805.2 Chaetura pelagica
TGGGGCAACCCAAAAACCACTCCGGGGTTGATAGCCTCCCTGCCAGTGACTCTGGTAGTCTTTAAGACACAGAGCCGCACACCTACACTCAAGCACAAAGCAGATCACCCTATTTCATTTTGGTTGTTGGTGGTTTTCAACTGCCAACTCTGTGAAAACCTTTTATAATCATTACTCCTCTTGTCACGTCCTCATTGTGCGTCAGAGAGAAGTTTATGCTTTTCCATTTCCCCTCTCCCTTGCTCAGTGCTGACAGAGACAAGAGCTATTGCAAATATTGTACACAGTCTTCTAAGGAAGATGAATTGCTCCAACTTTGCTTGGCACTCTACCAGTCAGCTGCCTTTCTTGCTTTGTTTCATGAAAATGCTCTCTTATCTATGCAAGCTGATACCTAGATTTTTCAGTGTTGGGTAAGGTTACCTCACTTACTGACCTTGACTATAGAAAAAAAAAAAGCGCCTGTTTGTGGAGAATAACACTCAGGTATTATAACATAACCTACTGTGTAGGAAAAGCCTGATTTGCTGGTCCTGTAGCATCGCCTGATGAAAGCCCTAACCATGTCGTTCAATAGTTAATGCACTCTATCCACAAAAGGTATCATTTATCTTTCAGTTAATCAGAAAGAGAATATATTAGATACTTTAAATAATTAAGGATATTAAAAATGCATTAGCAAATGTTTATCGTTAAGTAAACTGGCAAAAGAAGAGTAGGATATTTTACAGCAGTCTGAAAATAAAGATGTCTCAGGTATCTCCTCTGTCTCCAAGCATGCGTTAAAGATTTATAATTCACTAGATGGAGAAGAGCAGGAGTAGCATCACAGGGGTCAGGCTGACACTACATAACACCCTTGGATCACACATCTATAGTAGCAGGGGAGACTGGCAGAACATCAAGGAGGAAAATACACAGGTGAGGCAGACAAAAGAGAAAGTGAACATGAGGACAAGAGACCAAATGGAAAGAATGAAACATGAAATGAGACATACAAAACAGTGGTGTAAAGACAGGCTACAACTAGAAGAAAATAAAGGGTAATGAGTTAAAATGCAGTGGAGCAGCAGCAGTGAAAACAACAAAGAACCACATTTTTTACCACCAAATTCTTGATTTTAAGGATAGCAGCTGAAAAGCTGTAATGCTTTTTACTCATGGCAAGAAGCAGAAAAGGCAGCAGATCAGACAACCTCCCTAAAAGGCAGAAGCTGTGAGAGAAAGAAGGGTAGCTGGATATTTTTTAATGAAAGAGCCTGAGCAAACTGCATGATAAAGCAGCCAGTAGGTAGACGAGAAAGTTAAATAAGCCATTTTAATTATCCTTTCTTATTGCAGGCTTCCTCACAACACACTGCTCTCATTAAGGAAGGGTTACAATAGTGACATTATCAAGAGTGTTCTCTCATGGAACAACCAGTTTAACCTAATGAACACACAGCTCCCCTAAATAGCTCAGGGAAGCAAGAGGGATTCAACTGTAAGATTCCATAGTGCAGACTAAGGAGAGAAGACTGCAGCAAGCAGATAGCCTGCCAAAGAAGGACATTATGATGATGAAATTTTAAAGCATTTGAAAAATAGGGGCTGTTGCAATAAAGGCTTTGGCTTTTAAGCAGAAAGGACAGAGAAACAAAAAACATCCCAACTATAAAGAAAAGGGACAGAAAAATAAAGCACAGCCCAAATGTTATTCCTGAAAGGCAGTGAAGCGTATTTGCTGATCAGCTTATTTTTTATGAGTTAACACCTGCAGCAGCATTCAAATGCCAACTAATCCCACTCACTGCAGAGCTCCAGCACCCATCAAAGCCTAACGCCGAACGTGCCCAAGTATGGAATAAACCAATCCCAGCACAGACAGTGAGCGATCTGGCATGATACAGAACCAGGCAGTAACAGGGGAGCCTCTTGAGTGGCCTGCAGCAGGACACAACGTGATACCCGGGGAACAGGAATTAACACACCTCCCTCGTCCCACCCGGACAAAGCTGCTCCAAGTGGGAACAGCACTGCTCACCACTTAGAGCTGGGTGCATGCCCCTGGGAAGGTTGTCCCATGTGCTACAGAATATACTGTTGAAAAAATAATAGTTGCAAAATAACTTACATGAACATATTCTGATTAATTGACATCTGTTATAACGTAGGAAGGAAGGGACCCTGTTTAGCAAGGCTGGGTCTTGTTCAATTGGACTGCCCTTCTCCCACCCTCTCATGACTCAGTGGTTGCCAATTATTGCACATACCTGTCTGACAAAAGCCAGTTGCAGTGATAGGTAGAGGATGATTTGGTGATCTTCCGGGGCCAAGTCACGTGCTCTTTAAGGATGACCACACAATACAAAAGGAAAAGTGACTGTTAGATTGTGCTTTGCAGAACTGCTTTGCCACAAATCACACACAAGCACAGAACAAAACTCAGTCCTCTTCTAGAGAAAATTCATCCAGTAATGGGTGAACACACTGAAACTAGACAAAAAGCACATCACTGCTGACCTGGCTAAGCCAGGCTCACAGAACAAATCTGACAAACACAGCTGACAGTATGTTACACAACTTCCATGCTCCTTCATTAAATGCCACTTAATGTTTTGAAACTTTTAAAGTAGCTCTTAGCCAAACAAACCCATCAAACCATTATTTTAGGTAATTTAGGTGAGGGAGATGGTTGTCCTACTTGTTCCTATACTGCCACTTTTAAAACAATAGGAGAGGGTTAGATTAGTGCTGAAAAAGCAGTAATTGTTTCTGCTATTATCATGACTATGAGCGTGTAGAGAATTGAAGACCAGGAGCTCAGGATGGCAGCTGCTGTTCAAACACACAAAACATCCTCCACTCTGCAGCTTCTAGTCTAATTATCAGCAGTAGACTCCTAATTTGGAAAGGGAAGACACTGAGGAAGGAATGAGAACTTGATGGGAGGAGCTGAGCCTGGACCAAAACCAAAGTCCTTACTTCTCAAGCTTGAACCTCTTAGATATCACCTTCTAGTCCACAGCAGGCACCAGCTAGTGAAGGCTGCAGTGTCTCCAGAATCAGATGTGAAGGCTCTTCATACAGGCTTGTTCAAGGCAGGCAACAGGGATGGACAATCAGAGCAGAACTGTCCCTCTCAGACTATGCTAAACATGAAACTGCAGCCTGAGCTTGCTAGCCTGTGGAGAAGCCATTAACCAAGGCAACATGAAAACAGTGTTTTGGGTATCTACCCTAGGAACAACGGGGGGCACAGGCTCATGCCACATCAGCAGCCCAGCCCATGAACCAGTGAATTATCCCCTCACTGATCCACAGAGTTCTGTGGCACAGGGAAGTCATTTCACATAGGAGAGATGGGGAGGAGGAAGGTCCCTCATAGCCAACCAACATTCCCGACCTCTTTCTGGGCTGCATTCCAGGACACCAAGGAAGCCTGCACCTGCATTGCTCTGCCCAAATCAAGCACGATTAACATCCTTATGAGGGAGAAATGAGACTGGCAAGGCTGGTGGCTAAAAATCCTGCCAAAAGTGTTAATTTGCTAATAATAAACAAACAAACAAAAATCAAAATAATTACTTCAGGAAACAATCCACACACTATCTTAATGGCAGCCCCCTCTCAAATGTCATCTTGGCCTATGAGCAAGAAACTGTTGGAGTTGACAATACTAATTAATTTAATATGGACTGAATGTGTCTTGTAACTCTGCAAGTGAAGGATTCTGAAGCAATGCCAAAGGTGTTAAGATGCACTTAGTACAGGCAAGTCACTAATATCTCCTCCACTATAAAAAAATCCCACAAATAAAAAAAATAAATCCAACAAAATCCACACAAACAACCCCCCCCCCCCCCCCCCAACACCAAACCGAAAAACAAAAAAACAGCCCATGAACCAGTGAATTATCCCCTCACTGATCCACAGAGTTCTGTGGCACAGGGAAGTCATTTCACATAGGAGAGATGGGGAGGAGGAAGGTCCCTCATAGCCAACCAACATTCCCGACCTCTTTCTGGGCTGCATTCCAGGACACCAAGGAAGCCTGCACCTGCATTGCTCTGCCCAAATCAAGCACGATTAACATCCTTATGAGGGAGAAATGAGACTGGCAAGGCTGGTGGCTAAAAATCCTGCCAAAAGTGTTAATTTGCTAATAATAAACAAACAAACAAAAATCAAAATAATTACTTCAGGAAACAATCCACACACTATCTTAATGGCAGCCCCCTCTCAAATGTCATCTTGGCCTATGAGCAAGAAACTGTTGGAGTTGACAATACTAATTAATTTAATATGGACTGAATGTGTCTTGTAACTCTGCAAGTGAAGGATTCTGAAGCAATGCCAAAGGTGTTAAGATGCACTTAGTACAGGCAAGTCACTAATATCTCCTCCACTATAAAAAAATCCCACAAATAAAAAAAATAAATCCAACAAAATCCACACAAACAACCCCCCCCCCCACCCAACAACACCAAACTGAAACAAAAAAATCCAGAAATCAACCAACAACAAGAAGACAACACAAGATAGAATCCAGCTTTGGCCTAAACTAGGTGAGCAAGGTGAGCCACCTCTTTAGCAGGCAGCTCCTGTGAAACCTTCCGTAGCCTCTCCAACAATAAATCATGGGGGAAGTTCACATGTGTGGGAGAAGAGCTTCATGGTGCTTTTGGAAATAAACAAAGGGTTGCTACTTTACTGTTAAATTTCCTCAAAGGGTGTAAGAAAAATATTTGATCCAAGCTTCCAGCTGAAAAGGTCACTTGCAAAGACTGGTTAGAGGCCAAACCACAGCCTCAAAGGTCATACTCATACTTTAAAAACAGGTGAAAAACAAATAAGATATAGAAAAAAAAAGAAACCAAACTCAAGCATTTAGGAAGGTTCTAGTAACCAGCTAACAGTCACTGTTGGCTGAAGTTTGAGTACCTAATGTTTGGCTAGAAACTTGTCTGCTTCCTTGCTAGAGCTAAGATACTATGAAAACAAGACACAGCCAGTGGGAAAGGTCAAAGGATAAAAATAAATGGAGTTTCAAAGCACTGCAGGTCCCCAATTACATCAAAGTAGGGCAGTAGTGAAAGTAATACATCGGAGTCCAAAAACTAGTGTGACTTTAAGTATACTCCTGATCTCAAAAGTGACCAAATTAACGGCTTTTAAAAAAATATATTTTTCAGATGTTCATAGGGTAAATACCCAGAACTACTTACTACATGCTGTTGCAACTGCTGCAAAACAGATGTGTTGGACTCCTTGCTCAGCATCAGAAAAACAGCTAAGATCCATTAACATGTTCAACCTGCTACATCTGCACTTTGAGAGACTGAAGAACTCAAATTTTCTTCGTGTTTGTAAGGTATTTATGATCACACCAAACCCAGAATTATGTACTTCACCTCAAGACTTAGATGAAACAAACTTCCATTTAGTTGTCATCCAACATCTGTAAGCATCTGCATTTACAATGTTAAATGCCCAAACACCATTTAGTGTATTTTGGATGGTGTAATTTAGTTGTTACAGGATCAGGAAGCTCACATCTCATCTCTCCACCACAACAGTACTGACAAAAAATGGGTTTTAACCCAAGCAGTTCTGTAGTTCCAGAGGAGTTTAATTCACAGATACTTTCAAGGCAGAGCCATTGGATCAGACTACCCCACAAAACAAGAGTGGTGAAGCACAGCTGAGTGGTAACTACTCTGTACCACTAGCCCTTTTTTCATACAACAGCTCATGTAAACACTCATTAGGACAGCAATTATTCCTCCCCTATGCCCTTGGTAAGTGCACCAATGATAGGTCACCTCATAGTAGCCTAAAGCCTGGTGGTGAAGGTACTTTCCCACCATGAGGGAAAGTGGAGTTGAAGCCTGCTTCACGCAGGAATGGAGACAAAACCAGCTTTCCACATTTGCCTGCTGGCATCATGTGAGGAAGCTGTATCTTCCAGCACTGTAGATCACACTGCAGCTAATCTGGGGTTAGGGTTATTTCTGTTTAATGGCAGAACAGGTACTCTTACCTTGGATATTCAAGCAAATCATCACTGCAGTTAGCCATCACAGGTATGGTTTTGACATGACTACTGCTGAAATCTACTGAACTGTTTTAAAACTTCCATGCAAGGAAGCCATACACAGAAGATAAAACTATTAAAAACACAATTATCCTGAATTAATCCAAAGAAATACACAATGAAAGAATCTGCAAACTACTCACCTCTCCAAAGTCTGAAGTGCTTTCCTGTTTAATTCATCCTGAGTGCCCTTCAGAGTAGCTGTAGGAGAAGATACAATGCCATTTAAGAGTTGAAGTCAATGTTTCAGATTAAATAAACAGTTACACATGCACAGAATATTTCAAACTAGGTGCATAAATACTGTGGAAATCTGGTGCTGCAAGTGTTCACACCTAGAAAATGTGCCATTTTGTTTTTAAAGAGCACAAAAGCACTATTTTAAACTGAATTGTCAATTTAATTTTTCTTAAAGACTCTTCTGAATCCCTTGTCTGAAATGCCAAAGTATTTTTTATTTATATATGCCACTGAAGGGATCTGGAAGGAAAAGGGGACTAGGCTAAATAGATACTAAGAGTATAACAGGCCTTCTGCCAGGTTGGTGTATATGCTAAAAGCAGCAACTCGAGAATTTTCTGACTCAGATACAGGCTGTTTCCACCACCATCTTGATGTAGGAGGGTGTTGCAGGTTGAACAGGGAACACTAGGAGCCAAATTTTCAGCTCTATGACAAATCCCCTGACAACACACAACATCCCTTAAGACCACAACAGACTTTTAGGCTACTTCAAGTGTGGCATTTGCCACTAATGCTCTCTGTGGTGCTTGACTGAAGGATCCTGCCCACTATGCTCACTTCTCCACGTGCGAAATAATCCCTAGCCAAAACCACAACAGGAGAAGAATCAAGTCCCTCTTATGCCAGGATATCATAAAATACCATCATCAAGAGCAAAGGGAATGGAGGAAGGGCTTGGAGAAGCATGGCTTTCTCAGATCCAAAATATCTGGAAAGCTAGCAATAGTTTTCAGAAGTTCATTGTCTGGCTTGTTCTGGTCCTTGGTTTTCAGATTTTGCATAGCAGTTGTTTCATTTTCTGCCTATCCTGAATTTGAGAGCTGCTGATCAACAGCACAAAGAAGTGTTGAGTAGAATCCATCAGCAAACATCCACCTATAATATATTTGACTTCATACATCATATGTCAGTGTAAGCTCCAGAAGAGAAAGTAGTAGAACAGCAACTAGTATATACTTAAGCAACAAACCCAGATTTAAAAAAAGTGTCCTTAGAGGTTATTAAGAGGAAGGAGTTGTGTTCCTCTACAAGATGTACAAAGGTAACCACTTCCTTTGGATTCTGCAACACTCTAGTAAGTGAAACTTCGGAAGTAATTTATTTTGCCAAAGCAGTTACAGTGATCAGATCTTTTTTATTTCTGTATCTTTCAGCAGCTCTTCAAAACAACAGGTTCATTTGGGAGGAACAGGAATCTTCAGAATTTCTAAAATCATTTAGATCACAAAAAATGGCTTATTCCACAAAATCTACTCTAAGTAGTCAAAACTGAACAAAAAATTCTAGTTTAAAGAATAAATTTTAAGACATAGGCTTTCATGCAAAATGCAGCATTTATTAGAAGTAGCTGTAAATACTTGGAATAGCCTTAAATTGAGTATTGAGATCCACTGCCAAATATTGGAAAAGGGTAATAGAGGAAGAAAATGTACAGAAAAAAATTAAGAGTGAAGATCAATGTGAACACAAAAATGCTTAAAGAGACACTGGAAAGGATATGATCATAGTTATAAACCTTCATCCAGAAAAATACGTCAGATTCTGTTTCTCAAGGAAACTACAAGACTCCTCACTTAAGTTACATTGCAGTTCTGAAGATGCCACACAATGAGGAAGACTGTAAGAAATTTTACTGTTTGCCCTCAAAATAAACTCCAGTGGAAAAGCTAGGATAACTTCTAAGTTCCACCTGGTAAGACATTTGACTGGTGTTCAGTTTGTAGTCAGAAAGAGTACAAAATATGTCAGGGCAATGAAGTAAGTATTCTACAGGTAGCCAGCTTTGTTTCTGCACTACTGGGAAATAGCATGAGTCCTAATAAGCAATATCTACATTCTTATTTAACATTAATCTGTGCTATCAGTATACAGACTTCTTATAAAATCAACAAGGACCTATAAAAACAGTTTTGAATGCAGTCCCTGATCTGTGGCTGTACACTAAAATTCTTAATGGAAACAAGGATAGAGCACACACTTTTATCTCTGAAACAGTGAGGGTCTGTTAAATCTACATAGATTTCACAGGATATGCGGTGGTGATGTTAGAGCTCTTGTATTTCACAACACACTCTCAAACTGGTCTTTCCTCTTGGCATCTGTTAATGCCATCTCACCTTCCCCTGTCTTCAATGGATTCTTCACCAGACCTAAGGGAGCCAAAGCTGACAACATAGTTTATGTCAAAACTGCAATTACAAGAGGAAGAGAAAGGTTTGTTGTCGACATTCACTCACTAGGGAACAGATCTGCACAAAACTGAGCAGAACAATAGATGGTCATTCTCTACAAACAGGAGATTTGTGCTTCTAAGAGTGAGGCAAAAGTGGCAATGACTTCCTCTGAGGACACATCTTTCAGCTACTTCAGTGAAACTTATTTCAAGAAACATGTAATTAGACATTAAGAACAAGCTACACAAACTGCTACACAGCATCAGTTTCAGGAAGTCTTATTTCATCCAGGAATAAATCTAATAGTTGTAAAGCGACTTTTTATCAAATGTTTCACAAGTTA
>NW_009954543.1:742966-751326 GCF_000747805.2 Chaetura pelagica
TCACAAAGGAAAGGCTTTAATACAACTTCTCAGTGATTTGGTAACACAGGAGAAAAAAAAAATACAGAAAAGAAATTATTAAATAAGAAAGGCAAACACTGGATGGAAGGCATCTTGATATAGTGCTGTAAGCTTTATAAGGCAATTGGTCAAACATCTCTGAAACACAGAACACAGAATTGTCATGGTTGGAGAAGATCTCTAAGAACACAGAGTCCAACTGCCAACCCAGAAAAAACCCACCATGCCCACTACAACATGTACTGAAGTGCCACATCTACAAGCTTTTTTAATACCTCCAGGGATGATGAATGACTCCACCACCTCCCTGGGCAGCCCATTCCAGTGCCTGACCATTCTTTCAGTATAGAAATTCTGCCTAATATCCGGTCTAAACTTCCCCTGGGGCAACTTGAGGCCATTTGCTCTGGTCCTATCATTATTCACTTGGGAGAAGAGGCCAACACTACAGCCTCTTTCAGGTAGTTGTAGAGAGCAACAAGGTCTCCCATCAGCTTCCTCCAAACTAAGTAATCCCAGTTGCCTCAGCCTCTCCTCACAGGACTTGTTCTCTAGACCCTTCACACGTAGCTACCATTGAAATGCTGAGTCACTGAAGTCAGCTCCAGTGGAAAGTTACAGAAGTCATATCTACTCACAGATGCTTGACTATGTGTCTGCATATGTTACTATGAACTGGTATAGACACAATGATAAACAAAATGGACAGTATTAGGCAGGATTCTATAGGAGAATTGCTCTCTTCCTTTCAGTATGCTTTCCTCTTGCTTTCTCGTTATGAAAAGCTATTTTTAAATGATGCTACTGAAAAATGTCTCATTAGTGCAAATTTGACATTTTCTATTGAAATGGTGCTCCATATTCATGATTATCATAAGTATGCTTTTGAAGGACTTTATCTATTTCATTAAAATACAAACTGAAAGATGGATACTCTTCAGATTTCCCCCAAATAACTGAGTGCCTGTCCCTACTGACTTAAAGGCTACAGATATGAGCAGAAGGAAGATATTCCACTGTTTCACAATATAAATCAGATGCTAAACTGAAAAAAAACCCAAAGCAGTTGTTATGAAGACTTGTTTCTTTTACATTAAAAGGGACACCTATTGCAGCATCTGAACTAATCTCTTGAAAACTCAAGAGATGACTTCACTTCCAGAAGAAGTTTCCAACTCACATTTTGCTGCACCAGATTATGTTTAAGGTCAGACTACAGAACATGCCTCTACAACACCATCCTGCTCTTTAGAAACCACCTTCTTTCCATAACAAATAGCTTGTTATGGGCTAACAGACAATCTTCTATCTCTGAAAAGGGTCTCTGGGATCTTGTATAGCTTTAGGGACAGCTTAAAAAAATCTAGGAAAAATGCCTAAAAAGCTAGGCTGTTAAGCAAACTCAGTGTATATTGAAATGTAAATACATATATATAGGTGAAAGCTCAGACTAAGAAGGACATTAATTTGCTTGACATGAACTTTCTAGGGGGAACTATTCTGAGGCAGAGAAATTCCAAATTCAGAATTCAGAGAAAGAGAGCTACAGTGCCTGTTAGACTCCATGTTGGAAAGGAGTTCTCAGAACAGCTATCAAGTATGTCTGTCTAGCACTACTTCCACTACTGAAGAGCACAAGCCATCTCCTCATACACATGCCTTACTGAATTCTGGTGTAACCCATATCATACCTCCATGACACCATGCAATCATTTTAGCTTTGTTTCAGGCTCATTTGCTGGAGGAAGTTGGTTCATTTCAATGGGACCCATCTGACACAAAAGCCATAGCCTGCATGTGGGCAGGACTGCCAGGCTGATTAGGAAACACACTAGCTCAGCCATTATCCAGATGTTAGAAAGATTTCTACCTATGTTAGAAGAAACAAAGACTTCCCACCTGTCAGCTTGATGAAGGTCAGAGCTAGAACCCTCTCAAACACTGGGACTTCAAGCCCTTCTTGCTACCGCGCACCAAATCTGCTGGAGCCCATTGTCCAGTCATTTAAAACCCAAGCAAGTAGCATAAAAAAACCCCAACTTCTTGCGCTCAGTGGTCTGTGTCTAGTCAACATTCACACGTACCAGTGAGGTAGATATTTTTATCCTGTTTACTTCTAAGCAGAGAAAGAAACGACATCAGAGAGGCTGAATCTCTGTGGGGAATCAGTATCACGCCAGGAACTGAAGTCAGGCATTTCTGACTCCAGTTCTTGGACTGTATTTCTTTATATGATTTATGAGTGGGTGACAAAAATATGAAAATAGATGGAAAATCTGACTTTTTGTTGTATAAATAAGCAAAAGAAACGAATTAAAAATATCCAAGTAAAGCCCCCCCAGCATTGTTGGCTACAGAGTATCACCTCCTAAGTAATTATTTGCATTTCTTCCTTTACCTAAAAACTTCACTTTTATTACCATAGAAGACAGTTCTCTGAGCAAGTGAACAGTCTCCATTTGTCTTGCAATCTGATTGTTTTCTGTGTCCAGTGAGCATCAAAACCAGAGCTTCTAACAAATATCCATTGCTTGCACTGAAGACCGCACAGATGTTTTCTGTACAACATACTTGACAAACAGGGTAACTCACCATCAGTAGCTTGAAGACTGTATGTCAGGCCCAGTGCCAGGTAACCCTTTGCTAGGAACTCTCCAGCATCCTCACCCAGGTCTATCACCATTTTAGCAAAGCTTTCTCCTTCTTCCAGCTGCAAAAGAGACAGGCTGAGACTTACACACATGTCCTCTATACTTGCTTCAGTAAGATGATCCCATTAAACTTACCTGTAAGTGTTCTGAGAGCCATTCAGTGATCACAGTAAACAGTGCAGAAAGGAAAATGCAGAAGGTCAGATTAGCAGACCTTGATGCACATGGTACTGTTTTGAGAAAAGTTTGGGCTTTTTTTTAAGCATCCATCCTAAACTATTTCCAGATGTTTATGGTTAATGAAGGACACAACCTAATTTTTATAATTCCCTTTGGACATGCTTCAATCATGAAACCTTAAATACAAAGTTTGGACCAACTGACTGCTTATATACTATTCTAGCAGTACATTGAAAGGTCTAACAAGTTTCTGCCTTCAAAGGGAGGCCATCTAGTTTTGCTGTACAATGTTTTTAAACCTTAGCAAATTTTACTTCCTTTTAAAATGTTAGAAGAGTAAACCAAGAAGGTACTTCACTGCAAGTTGAGTTCAGCACTGCTTGAAATTCTGCTGCCACAAGAAACTTTTATTACATTAAAACTGATTTTCTGGGATGGGGTTGTTGAATTTTAAGGAAATTTTGTTTAAAATCCAACTGTTTTAGATGCAAGTACTGCAGATGTAATGGAAATGCACTCCTTTAATACTCAGCTTTGTCAGGCTTCAGCAGCTTAATGTTCCTTAACATCTAAAAGAAGTCACCTGTAATGAATGGGAATCAAAGCATACCAGCAGACCAGAAACTGCCCTTCTACAGTGATCTGTTAATATGCTACCTAAGAAACCTGACTTGAGGTAGTGTCCTGTCAACGGACTTCCTTGTTACATCACTTGAAGACATACAGGTTAAAACATTAACCAACAGTTTCATAAACAAGGGAGTCCTTGGTATTAGATGATATCATACTTAAGGAAAAAATTACCATTAAAGAAAGCATGAAGAAAGGCTGAAAAATGAGTGAAGAAGCAATCTCCACTGCTTGGGTCTTTTTCTCACTTGTACAGCTCCTTAAGGCCATACAATTCAAACCAGATGTAGACCAACAGTTCCCAAATTTCTGAAATCTCAGGTCAGCCAGCCCAATGACCAGTGTATTTTTATCATCAAACTCTTCCCTGAAAATACTATGAAAGCATTACAGTCTTGCTGATTGTCTAGTCAACTATGAATCTGGAAACTACTAATTGAAACAGGAATATGCCCTTGGGGCATACCTGGGGCTACTGACTAAACTGCAAGGACTGTCTTCAACAGTATAATCTAAAGTCTGCTGAAAACACTAGAAATAGTTGCACTGACTTCAATGATGCTCAGATGAGACCCTTTAAACTCTTATCCCATCAGAAGGATTAAGGTTTGCTACAGGAGATGTCTTAATCCTAGTAGTCAGTAGCTCTACTGACTTCTCTGCCACATACTGCAGTGTGTTCTGGAGCAGAGCCTAGGACAATGGAAGAAGAAAATGTCCCATGACTTGCCACACAGAAAAAAAAAATAAAAATAGCCCAACAACAAAAAAATCTTCCCCCTGAAACAATAACTGAGTTCTTCAGCTCTCAGGAACTTTTATGTAAGACATGAAAGCTCTGCAGCCAGAAAATAAATTATGCACCTCTTTTGCCACCATAAGTGGCTATAATTCCCACTCTCTTTCTTCACTGTTTCTCCTCTTCTCCCCACACACACTTGTCCAAGAAGTCTCCATTAGATGAAGAAAAGAGCAATACAAATAATTCTAATGACTAGTGAACAAGACTAGGGGTGTGTAGAGTGTATGAAAAAAGAGATCATATGAAAGGTTTGGAGTTGAAATGGAGACATTTAAAATGGGAGGGATTTTGCTCCAGTTTCTTTGAATGGTCATCTGATGGTGTTTCAAGTCTCTGATGGCCTATGTAGCATAAAGCAGCGGCACACCATTCAGCTTTCTTGCCTCCCAGTTATCCAGGGCCACCTGTGAGTGTCAGATTAATCTATCATATGAATAATTAAAAACATAACTTTACAGAATGGCTAAAAGAGCACTTCTAGCACAAACATTCTTGTAAACATTTATTCATGTGAACAGTAAAGGCACTCTCACCAGCCACAAAAATTCTTCTGAATGCAAACGGTCAGCTGAAGGCTGCTTTGAAAATAAGTAGCTTTGCAAACTCCAGCACAGCTTGTTTTGTTTATGAGTGCATTTACTTCTCCTTACAGCACTTAGCCTCTTCCCGTGCCAGCCCTGCTGTGGGTGCCATCTGCCCCCTTTTCTCCCATTCTCCTGCTCTTCATTCAGGGCAAGTGTAAAAAGCCTAACCTTTTACTCCCATCACCCACTGTGAGGTTTCAACTCTCCCATGTAAACTTCTCTTACTGGATTGTAGTCTGCAAGTACACCCTCTCCATACACCCAAGGGAGGGACCAGTAGCAAGTCTGAGCTGTGATCTGCCACTAAAGCTGTGTCCATGGGGGTCCTAAAGCATTTAAGATGTCTCCACTCTGTGCTGTAGTGATTCCCACTGGATACAAGCCATTCCCAGCTGCCCGCAGCTCCTGCAGGCTGCCACATGACCCGAGGCAGCAGGAGCTGCTTCCCCTTTCTCCTCCCCCTGTGTGGTACTGGGTATGTGAAGTCTCATCCTGTGGGACTCCGAGAAGCTGTGAGCTTGTGGTCCACAGAAGTCAGCTAAGTGGCAGAAAGCTTATCAGGAGAATGAAGATGTCTATTCCCACTCTTAAGTGCATTGCCAGGGACCAGCATCAATATAAAAGGAAATTAAATGGTTCTTTCACTTCAGAGGAGAACTCGAATGTTAAGGTGACACAACACTGCACTGAAAAGGCAAGGAATGTAGAGCAAAACTTCCGGTTGCAACTTACAGGCCCTTGCTAGTAAGCTCTAAGCCACAGGAGGCCACATGTCCTCCCTCACAGTGGGCATGGCACAGCATCAGCTTTGATGAGGAAATGTAAAACATACTGCTATTACCTGGTCACTAGACATGCCAGCTCCCTGGTCACTAGCCATGCCAGCTCCCACCACCACAGAAAAGATATTTCTTTGGGCATTGAGAGTGCTTGAATTCAGTTTCCTTAAAATAATAACTTGCTATTCTTTCAGAAGCAAGTGAAAAATAAAGTCTCAAAGCCACACAGATATACCTCTATTCTTCTGCATACTTTGCACTGAAGAGCTGGTGGAGAGAAGGGCAGCACCACAGGCTGCAAGGAGAGGTTCTCTGCCTCCAAGACCTCCATGGAAGAAAGCTCAGGAGCAGGTGTGGAGGAAAAACAATCTAAAAGGAACTGCTGTATAAATTGTTGGGAGGCACCTGGAAGCACTAGCTAAGCCACCTCTCCACTACACCATAAACAAGCACACACCTGGCACCTGGAGAGAGACAGGCTGCCAAACTGTGAACTGACACTGATAAGATTGTAATACCATGGAGTTGAGGGGTTTTGTCCCCTTCCACTCCCTCCATCATCTCTGATGGAAAAGGAACAGTTGTTAGCTTTGTAACCCTGAGGGATGTTTTCCCTGAAACAAGAGTGGCCGTTCCAGCCACCCCTGTTATTTGACTGCAGGTTTTGGAGTGTGCTTGAGTCAAGCCCAGGGACATACTGACAAGGGAGTAGGGAACAGCAGGTGCTGTCCTCTGGCTTATGGCCACCCAGCTGGCTCCCAACTGCCACCCAGCTTGTTTTTAGAAAAAGCTCAAGCATGCCAGCTCCCACCACCACAGAAAAGATATTTCTTTGGGCATTGAGAGTGCTTGAATTCAGTTTCCTTAAAATAATAACTTGCTATTCTTTCAGAAGCAAGTGAAAAATAAAGTCTCAAAGCCACACAGATATACCTCTGATTTGACTCTTACCTTTCCTCTATTCTTCTGCATACTTTGCACTGAAGAGCTGGTGGAGAGAAGGGCAGCACCACAGGCTGCAAGGAGAGGTTCTCTGCCTCCAAGACCTCCATGGAAGAAAGCTCAGGAGCAGGTGTGGAGGAAAAACAATCTAAAAGGAACTGCTGTATAAATTGTTGGGAGGCACCTGGAAGCACTAGCTAAGCCACCTCTCCACTACACCATAAACAAGCACACACCTGGCACCTGGAGAGAGACAGGCTGCCAAACTGTGAACTGACATTGATAAGATTGTAATACCATGGAGTTGAGGGGTTTTGTCCCCTTCCACTCCCTCCATCATCTCTGATGGAAAAGGAACAGTTGTTAGCTTTGTAACCCTGAGGGATGTTTTCCCTGAAACAAGAGTGGCCGTTCCAGCCACCCCTGTTATTTGACTGCAGGTTTTGGAGTGTGCTTGAGTCAAGCCCAGGGACATACTGACAAGGGAGTAGGGAACAGCAGGTGCTGTCCTCTGGCTTATGGCCACCCAGCTGGCTCCCAACTGCCACCCAGCTTGTTTTTAGAAAAAGCTCAAGCCCTACCTCACTGAATCAACACCCTTCAGGACTGTAAGTGAGAGTTACAGTTCTCATCAGCATGAATTTACAATTGAGGACAAGCAAACTGATCATGTACAGCAGCATGGAAATGGCAACTTACTGCACAGAAAAAGAGGAGTGCACAAGGGAGGAGGCAGGAAACACATCAAGTGACACTGGACTTAGAACAGCAGACAAGGTTAGTGAAGCAGGGGAGTTTAGACAGCAGTGAGACTGAGTGATACTCAAGCACATCAGAGTCTCAAATTCTACAGAAATAGTATCTACACAAAATTATGCATGACATTAATTAGCTGGATTGATCTCTTCTAATAATTTTCATTATACTGGGTTGTGGGTATAGAGACTAATTCAAAGAGGAGAAAAAAAATAAGTATTGGGAAAAGAGAATGAGAAAAAAAATTACATATTGGGAAAAGAGAATGAGAAGAGAAAAAAAGATGTGTAGGAAAAAAGTGGCCAATAAGGTGTAGTAAGGGAAAAGTTTTGTCCCACAGCTGTTTACAGCATACAAAATTAATCACGTTACCTATATCAGGAAAAAAATCCTGTGTTTTCTACTACTGTCTGGTCAGCTTTTTCTGCATGTGTCGTCAGCGCTAAGACCACAACTCACTCTTCATATAAACTCAGCCCCACCATGTAGGAAAATTTGGGCCTCTCCTCGACCCTAGCAAGAGTGGTGTGTTCACAGGGAGGTGTCTAGAAGGCAAAACTCTTGGTCATTTTTGTGTCTAAAACCCTTGGGGTTTCCCCAATAACAGTAGCTGTGAGGTAAATACGAGTGTCTTAAAAGATGGCAGACACCTCTTGTAGCTCCTTCCCATTCACTGCTTTCTCAGAAGTCTCTTGACCTAGTGATGTCAGCCCTCTAGACCACCTGCTCAGCAGGCAGAATAGCTCCAATAATGAGACTAGATTTGTTCTTTCAATAGTGTTCACACTGCAGAACAACATAAGCACTTCCATGCCACTTCAGGGCTCCTAGGTGACTGGGTACAAGCACATGCACAGCATTTATTATCTATAGTGACAGGGTCAAGAACGGACAGGAGGAGAGAGAAGACCTCTTGGATTACTGTGAAAGTAATGAATGACAACCTGTTACCTCAGAAACATGCAGCTCTAAATCTTCATCCTGCAAACACCACCCCCCCCCCCCCCCCCCCCAC
>NW_009954543.1:751860-790319 GCF_000747805.2 Chaetura pelagica
CCGCAAACCCCCCCCCCCCCCCCCCTCCCCCCGAATGCACTATTCTCATAGTATGTCCTACTCACTATTTATGACTCCATGCATGGTCTGGCCTGGCCCAACCTCACTTTTTTCTCCCTTTCCCTTACTAATGGCATGATCTTGGTCTTCCCAGAAAAGTGCTGGAGCAGAGCACTTCACTGTGCACACTAGGATCGGTGAGTTAACAGAAGTGAGGGAAATGTCTGAGAGCCACTGCACCACCTTGCACAGCAGCTTTCGCCATAGGGTGAAGCCTCTCTAAAAGCTCATGCCAGCCGATAAAATACCAGCATCATTTCATTCTACACAAGTTTAACACAACAACATTTTTTTTTGTGATATCAACTGTGGGGCAATGAAAATAGTGAGAAAGTGCCTTGTATCTTCCTAATCTCTGTTAGACTAGAGTCCTGGAAGATTCAAGCCTATCCTAGAACTACAGTCCATTTTTCTCTGAGTATTTACAAAGCTTTTGATGTGCCTTCATTGAAATCAATGGAGTAAAAGGCACAAGAAAGCATCATAGTAACCCAAAATGCCTTTAAATAAGGCTCTTAAAATGGAGAAATTCAGTATTTCACACTTGTCTGTAGGCAGAAGTTCTGGTTTTAGTAGTTTCACAACACCTGCCATTACAAGGTCATGGAGAAATTAACAGTAATGTACTATTAAAATATTAAAAAGAACAACTCACACTGCAACTCAAAGTCCCTGCCAAAATAGGCAAGAGAGCATTCAGCTGAGGCCATGCCAGGGAAAGCTGAGTGAAAGAGGAAATTGCAGCAAACCTTTTAGTAAGTGGAACTCTGAAATTATAGTGGACCCAGACAGGATATCCTCAATATGCACATATCCCACTGTAAGCTACATCAACTTTCCAATGAAAATTTAAAACAATACTCTGAACTTCAAGAGTAATAAATTCATAGTGCATTCTAGAGAGCTTAAAGGCAGCTGGCTAAACAGTTCCAGGTTTTGTGTTCACTTGCTAGTTAGTTCAGCAAACTGTTGTGCTGAAACCACAGCAAACTAGAAGGCTGGGCAGCACGATGCCTCAAAATTAATTCTGAGCTCATTACAAAGACACCTGTGTTATGGGCTAGATACAGCATAAAAGTTTCAGCTTTCCTGAAAAAGGTAACAAAAACATTGCATCTATCACTCAGTTGTTTACTGCAGGCCCAATCCTGAAAGCTAGTGGTTCATGGGGCAGATCATCCGCTGATGTAAGTCAGCATGGTGCCAGTAATACATCTGTGGAGTAGTGCCAACTTACATTAGCTAATAATCTGGTCATACTGTCACAACAGAAGCTGGGGGCATTTAGTTCTTTTCTACATCAGGCTCTGTTACATATTGATTTGCATGGCACAGTATGAACATATGCATGTTTTTACTTTGATTTGTTCTGCATTGAGAGATTATTTCATAGACAAAATCTGAGCATCCTCAATGTTGTAAATCACTATGGTACAGTTCAATTATTTTTTCTGTTTTCCCTGGTTCTTAAAGTCAGCTGAGACACCATGTACAAACCCAGCAAAACAAGTAAAACGACAACTAGATTAATCAGGAAAAACACTGTTCTATGCTCTTCACAGCACTCTTAAATTATCCAGCTGCATAAATGTTTTTGGGTTTGTTTATTGCTAGCAACTTGAGTAGGCCTACAGTATTGCTTGTCCATGGACCACAAACAAACAGAGTACAATACTGTACCAAAAGCACATAGTACATAGATGCAGAATATATACATTAGCTATTTCATTTGGATAAATGGTGATCTTATTTCACCCTTTTCCTGCCTAGCCAGAAATCAAGTACATAGATGTATTTCCTAATTGAGAAATTAATCATATTTTATTTATTCTGAAAAGCAATATATATTTGAGTATTTGTAATTGTTAATATTTGTCTGCTAGACTGTTCCCATGCCATGTCTATCCGCCTTTCTATTTATACTGGCATTGATCAGCTTGTTCACTTCCAGTTTAAATGACTCAATTCTGATTTGATTGCCATGTAATTTAAATGCAAATAATTACTGTAAGGATGACATTTAGAAAAACAGCTAAGCAGGAAGGTCTTTATTAGGCAAAGGAGTTTGCCCGTAATATCAGAAGCATCCCTTTGACTATGAGGTGTAGGAACCTATCATTTCAGTTCTTTTAAAAGATGCTCCGCTTAATTAAAACTCTTCTATACCATCATCAGGTTTGGTAACAGGGTAGAGCATAGGTCATAGAGTGAAAGTACAAGAGGGAGGAGTATTTTTATTTTGGTTTTAGTTAATAAGGTTGTACTCTAGGTAGCTGCAGCAAAATTATTCTCTTGTGAAATCAGGTTTGTATCTCATACTGCACCCCAGTTCTGAGCCTGAAAAACACTAAGTGTTTCACACAATGAAAAAGCAGTAGGTATAGGAAAAAACACTCATTTTGCAATAAACAAAACCATTTCTCCCTTCTTTCCCCTATGTTTTAGGGTTAGACTGTTGTTTTAGCAGCTCTGCCATGTATAGTAACTCTGGGCATCCTGGAATACCTGAGGACGGAGTTCTGACTGAATCAGTCTCACCTTTTCTAAGTGTCTCTATAACAAGGTATTCTTTATATGCTAGCTGTGCTAGCAGAACCAGAGATGTTGGGAAAAGCACCAATGAGAAGGACAAATTCTACCTCTGCCCATTTCCTGACATAGAAGCATCTGGGCTCATAATTTCACACTCAAATCCTTATCCATGACAATCTTTAAATGGCACCATTTGGAATTTAGTCCTCAATGGTGAGAGCTACGCAAACACCAAGGTAGCGCATGAAAGAAAAGGGATTCTATGACATTTCTTTTCTCACAGTACAGAAATCTTGTTCTTTCATCTCAACACACATCGGTGTTTGGTAGAGTGCCTCTTCACTACTCCTGCTAAACACAAAAACAACCCAGGTTTCTTGATTTTAGCATAGATTCTCACAAGATGCATTCAGTGTATTTCAGTTTTGTCCAAAGGCTAGGCGTGGCAGAGATCACATTTAGCAAGTACCAAGAAACAACAGCTTTACTGAAGTCACAGTGTTTAGAAGTGGTCAAAGTCAGAGCACATCTGAACGGAACATTTTGCAATTTGTCTTGCCACCTTCTCTTAGGATCCTGAACTTCCCTACCTCCTAGTCATTGCAGTCAAGGCTGCTCCCAAACTTTGTATTTCCAGATGTTCTTCCTTGTTTTTAAGTATTGGATCCAACAGAGTGTCTTCCCTCACTGGATTCCTGGCTCTAGTGCTGGGAAAAACCTTGCTGGTTTCATGGGATTCATGTTCACAGAGCAAGAAGGCAGAAGATTAAAAGATTTATCTGCATTATTGAGATTCCAAGTTTGCCTCCCATAGTAAAATTCAGGCTCCTAGACAAAAACTAGACTGATCTCTGAGAAAGATTTTCCTCACATTTAAAACAACTGTTCTGCTGGGTTTAATTTTATTTTTTTTCCTTCTGTCAGTCACTGAGACAGCAGAATTGCCAGGGCAAACTGTAAGGGTCTTTCAGTTCCCCACTATGTCTCCAAGTGAATGCAGGAATTTATCCCATGAAGCTCCTCTAGATTCAGGCCCTACAGAGTAAAAATTATCAATATATTTGCTGATGTTTTAGACTAATGACAAGATGACCTGGCTTTGAAAACTTCATCAGAGATACTAGTAAGAGTGTTCAACACAGTTGTAATGCCTGACATTCATATTGTTTTAACATCTCTAAGAATCAGGAAAAACATTATTTGCTTTATTAAAAAAATAATAACATTCATAGTAACTGTTATTTTATATTACTGAATGACCTTTAGACCTCAACATTTATATACTGAGCTAAGGGTACAAGAGGGTTTAATTGCTCTGTATAGAGAATAGAGGTAGGTTGGGTAGTTCAGGAAGGAATCCCTCAAGGCCCTCAGACCTGAAACACTTTTCCTAGATTAAGATACTTCACAGTTTTTGCTGACTTGCATGTGAGTTTAACCATTACAGACTGAACAGTATATTTCATTCAAAACCATACATAACTGGATCTTCCTTGCTGAAAGTGGGGTAAATTGATACAGCTCAGTTAAATTCAGCTGACTGCCAACTTTCAGCAGATCAGGATGTAGAGGACAGGGAGGCAGGAAGAAGGTGCACACAACAGCAAATCTAGCCACTACAGTAACCTTTAATCAAAATCTGGGTAGATTTTTCTAGTATTTTCTTTCATGCTTTCTTGCATCTTTGTTTTACTTAGACTACCAATTATAACCCTTCACTGACTGCAGGGACACCTCGTGGTGAGGACAGGTGAAAACAGCAGGCTGCAATTCCATTAATTAAACCAAGCAGCAAAATACTGACAGATGTTTCTGCTCTTTGGGATAATCAAAATTTCACAGGCACATACTTCCACTCCCACTCTGCTTCTGGGGCATACATTAACACATCCTGAAGGAGAGGAAATACTGACAAATCAACCTAAACAACAAAGGACTGAGCTGTCCAGCAGATCTGAGCTGTCTAACAGTCCACTTAATTATAACTTTTGTCTTCCAAGGGCTACAAGAGTTGACATTTCAACTTGACACTCACTTGAAGCAGCAGTCCCCAGAATGGCTGTTATGGCTTTCCCCTCTCCTCCTTTGTTTAATGTGCCAGCAAAACACGTTTTAGTGACTCGCCACAAAATTTCTTGATAGGCTTTTATTATTTTTTTAAAGCGTGCGTTTATGATTTTTAACAGGGATTCCCCTTCTCTGCACTGTAACTACACTGTGGCACTGTCACTGCAGCACCTGATCCATTACATAATAAGAATTGCATCAGCTTGCTTACCCAGTGCAGGGACCCAATGCAGACCTTGGCAGCCAGAAGAGGAACGGTGGGATCTGTAGGTCGTAGCTTAGCACACTCTTTGAGCACTGACACAGCATATGCTGACTGGAGGAGGAGGAGGGGGAGAGAGAAGGAGGAAATAAAAAGGATGATTAGACAATGCTGTTGAAGAGTCTGAGCAAGATATTTCAGTGAAATCTACAAAGTAGTGCTGGGAAATAAAGAATCACATGTCAGCAACAAGTTAGGAACTTTATTCCCACCTCCACACATGCAGACACATGTGTGTGCACCTGCACATGCAAACACACCCTCTTCCCACCCTCTGAGGAAACATGCCAAAGAGCCAGCCCTGGCTGTGCACTTGACAAGAAACAGTTTTCCTTGGCCATAAACACGCTGATTTTTTTAACTCTGCTCTCCCAATTCTCAAGAATTTGGCCATAGTTTTCCTTGCACACAACCATCTTCCAGTAACCCAGAAAAGATCATAAAGAGCTTATCCTCCAGTAGGTTAACATTTTAGGCCAACTCTTCTTAGAGAGAGGTTTGTGCAGCCAAAGTAATTGGCTCTGTAGATTTTCTTCCTGTCTTTTCCTGTTTCAGAACGTACAAGAATACAGCTGGAATCCCACCATGCAAAGGGCAGAGCAGGCAACTGCAGAGCCATACACTGGTGGTCCAAGTAGCATACAGTAGAAAGAAAGCTCATAAAACTTTTTGAGTCTTGCTGGTGTTAGGTTACCATTAAGGAAAGACATTTACTGAGTTAGCAGTTACATAGGCCCTCTTGGTTCAATGTGCTCCACAAACATTGAGTTTTACAGCACATATTCAAGGCTGCCATATTTGAGAAGGTTTAAAGGGGAATGAAGAAAGCTCTGGTCTGAGATGATGGTGAGAAGGTCTGATTAGCTGATGTGGAGGTGGCAGAAATTGCCTTGTCACAGTCTCATAGCCCCTCCTAGCTGGACCAGAGTTTCTTTCAAGGTTTTAACCCTCCCCACATTGGATGCCCCCAAATTCTGGTCATCCTTCAGCTCAAAATGAAGTTTCTTCTCCCAGAATTTCTCCTTACATACCCTACTCCTTCCAAACTCTTCCACACAGTCCTAAGACACACACAGGCCTCTGTCACTCAGTGTTTCCTCTCAGAAGCACATTAAATAGTCATAGCCTTTCCATATTAAAGGAGAGCAGTAACATAATCTTGCATAATCAAACTGCTATTCCTATCAAGTCCTGGCCATCTCCTCCTGACCCTGACCTCCAGGGGCTCTCCCCCACCAGAACTCTGATCAGCCCAGGTGCCTGGGTGTGGTGCCTGCTACAAATCCCTGCAGCCCCGCATTGCAGCTTCATGCTCCCACCAGGCATCAGCACCTCCCCTCTCACTGCACCAAAGTGCCTGCCACCTCCTTCTGCCACAGAACTGAAGGTCCCCTTTTGCTGTGGGATTCAGAAGCCTGGATAGGAATTTGCTCAGAAGAAGCCTGGGAAAAAGGGGAAAAAGAGATGTACAGCAGCCCTGCCCATGCATAGGCAAAGATGGATTTTGTAGCCAAAGAAAGCTCCACAGCAGCTGAGAGAAAACCCTCCTGCTTGAAATCCTTGACTACTTGTTGTGTGGTGTGAAGAGAACAGCATGCCCTAGTTCTTCAGGCCACTCCCACCTACCTACAGCATCAGGTATCATCAATACAAGTAAGGAAGTATTTGCTGTTTCACAATTCCAAATGCACAACTTGCCTAAAGCCAGAAGGCAGCTTGTCTCAGAGCAAAGATGGGAATCAATAAACTTTGTCCTAGAGCTTAAACCATTACCTCAGCCCTCTCAGAAACAAAGACTTAGGTAATTCAACCCTGAGATACAGGAAGAAACACGTCACTGTGCTCTGCTGTCACAAGGTGACTAGAATCCTGCATAATGAACCTCCCTGACACCTATTTGTTCAGAGGTAGTGTGTTAGGTTTTAATGGCATCTCATTCCTCTCTCTCACAGAAGGCTACCTGCACTACAGGCAGCTGGTATTCCCAGTAGCACAGCTGGAAGTGCTGGATATGCAAGCATAACCCCTTAAGGGTCCTAGTCTGGCACATAGTCATCCTGCCCTTCCGCCTATATTCCAGCCCCATGGGTGTTTCCAGACAAGAGAAACCCAAAGAGTAGAACAGGACACCATGCACCTTGACAGTTGGTATATCTGCAGCTGAACCCCCTCCCCCCACAACCCTTGTCACCTCACCATGCAAAAGTGAACCGAACAGGCCAGGTATGTAAGAGACTGTACACTGTCCAGTGCCAACAGCTTCAGAGACAGGTACAAATCAAGCCTCTTGGTGGTTTCTCAGATCCCCACTGGCAGTGCAACTGCAAGGAAAAGAGGAGGCACCTGGCAGCTGATGAGAGCCTTCCCATCAGCCAGCACAGCCAGCACTAGCACAGACCAGAGCAGTGAGAGGTCTGTTCTAATTTGAGCTACAACTACAAGACCTTCCAGGGTCTACACATAACACCAGAGGAGAAGTGATACAACCCAGCTCCCTGCCAGCTCCTCCTGAACTCCGATCCTTCCACGCCCACAGCCTGTCCATTGAGTAAGGCTGGCCTCTCAGGGCACAAGTCAGCCCTTCAGCCTCTGCTAGCTTCAAATTGCAGAATCTGTTCAGAAAGCAACTGCAAAACAGTGACTACTGAATACCACAAAGAAGAAAATCCCACCCTGTGCCTAGGCCCAAACACATCACGCATGGAGTCACTTTATTATATGCACTCAGGAGCTTCTGAACATTCATTTACAGAGCTACAGTTTCCACACTGCTTCTAAAACATTCACAAAGTTATGTCACTTTAAAGAAATCTGTAACATTTGCAATGAAAGATATGGAGCAGAAGTGGCTTTAGAAACAGAGTAACATGAAGCCTTTCTCCCTAGTTGCATTTTAAAAATTCAAGAAGTCTGTATAATTTCATCTTAAAAATTTTACTTAGCAGAAATTATATATAGACGATGAAAATGTTACCAAAGAATGACGGTAAGAAAGAACACCCCACTCCTGCACTGACTTTACTTAGGGGAAACTGGCATGGTATATAATATCAAGGTGTTTAAAGATACTAATTATAGATATGAACATGCAAGGAACAAATATAATCTATTCGGTATTGAATATAGATGTCATTGATTTGTAAAAATATTTAGTATGAAACAGTGTTTGTGTAATATTGAAATAATCTGATAATTAAAATGTACATATTATTCACTTAGAGTGGGTGGACCAGGCAGCCAAGCACATTGTTTGTGAGATTCACTGTGAGGCAAAAATAATTAGATTAATTGGTGAGGCATGTTTTGAGAAGAGGAGAGCTTGCACTCCAAGTGAGTGCATGCTTCCTACTCATAATTCTGAGATTCAGAGGGCCTCAAATAAAAACTGAAGCCAGGGTTTAAGTTCTTTCTGTTTAGCTTGCTAATTGCTAGATTAGAACAACTGTACTGGAACCAGTTCCCAAGGATTTCACAAAACTAGGGATTTGCCTCCAGGTCTCATTTGGCCTCTCTCTGGGAAAAAGGCTTTTAAGCCCCTCAAACACATACAAATCCATTAAAAAGACATGGTTTAAAGAAATGGCAAGCCTGCCAACAGCTGCCTCATGGGAGTTTTAACTTTGTTTATGGGAGGTCTAATTGGGAGTTCTCAGCCTTGGAATCCTCATCAGGTTTAAGGAGATTCATGACTGTCCTCTCTTCATTACAACCAAAGCACAAAGCTGATTTAATGGGAATGTTCAGCCATCAAAAAAGATTGAAAAAAAAGTGAACTGTGTAAGGGACTTAAGAACTTCAGTTACCCCAGTTGAACATCTCCATCCTTCACATACCAGCACATTTGTGGTTTTGCAATGGAGATGGGGGAAGGAT
Source organism: Chaetura pelagica (assembly GCF_000747805.2). Classification (NCBI taxonomy): domain Eukaryota; kingdom Metazoa; phylum Chordata; class Aves; order Apodiformes; family Apodidae; genus Chaetura; species Chaetura pelagica. The sequence goes on from NW_009954543.1 coordinate 760,655, forward strand.
ATGGTACTACTGTTCCATATGTAAATCCAGTATTTAGAGGAAGCTGGTTTTCTCTGGCAATTTTTTCCTCATCTAATCTACTTGCATATAATATTTTTTCTTCCGCAGATATCACAAAGATGATCCACAATACTTTATGAAACAATATTTCGGCAAGGCACTTTCTGGGAGGTAGCAAGCAATACTGATTAATGGCTACGTTTGAGATGGTCTTCTGAAAGTGCTCTGTGCACCACATCCAATGCAAGTGAGGGGAGGTGGGGGGGAAGCACCTCTCTATCTGCAGTGAGAAATCGCAAGCAAGCTATGGGGTGGAGGAGGATGGAGAGGACACTTCTCTCCTTAAGTAATTACAGCAGCCATGGTTTTGAATCCTGTAAGGGAGTAAAATTTAACGAAAAACTTCTGCCTAAATATGAGACACAATTCCCATTCCCCACTTGCTAACTATCTAACAAAGCATGCAGACATGCTCCTCAACGATGCTTGCACATGAGCAGTGCAGAATGAAGAACAGTCAGCACTGAATTATCTTTCTTGCTTTTCTGAAAGGCTTAGATCTTCGCATCAGTTACGGTAAATGCATAAACACTGCCTGAATGCTAGTCTTCCTAGCTCACTCCAACACAATTTTCATTCTTTCTCCTCCTCGTCTTTCCCACCATACCAAAATAACAAAAGGATGTCAGATTCATTTCATAATTAGAAGATAAAGAAACCACAAATATAAGTAAAAGGATGAAGAATTTTCAGACAGTAAATCATGCCATGCAGACTTGACACACCATAAACAGTTGCTCTTCTCTTGCAGAGGTTCCAAAAACCCTTCTACTTATTTTCTTCTTTGGTAATACAGCCAGAGAGAAAATGTTTCTCAAAGTGGTGGTTTTGGTAGGCAGCCTTATTCCCAATTCACCTGGCAGTTCAGTAGAGAGATGAATCTCCACAACTAGTACTGCTTTATTTCTAGTGTCAGCTGTCTGATTTTTAAAAAGTGCACGCTCTCAAAGGGACTGTGGGGGAGGGGAGGAAAATCTTTCATCATTATGCAAGAATTAGTACTCCTGTATCTTGGGATTCACAGCTACCCAGCTATCAGTGACCTTCAAACAACACAGGAAGATGACACAATGAGCTAGCAATTGAGAACTCAGGAATTGGTTGTTTTGGTGTTAGCTTTTCACTGAATTTCTTGATTTCTGCAAATCTCCCAGCATGAACATTATTCCCTGAAGACATTTACTTTTCACAACACAGGGACCAGTTCTCCTCCTCCTCTTTTACCCTGTGTTTAGCAAATTAGAGCACTGGATTTAAGCAGCTTGAAATAATTCACTTCTTTTAAAAGTACCTCCTAAATTCTAAGATCTATAAGCACAAATTTGTCCTTGCTAATGTGACAAACATCCCACTTCACACTTTCTGTCAAGAAAAGACAGCCAAGCCTGTAGACAATTATACAGCCCACCTAGGTATTCTGCTTGACAGCCAGGCATCTTTGGAAATTTCCATTTTTTGTACTATCTACAGCACACAGGCACTCTCCCTTCTAATCTTTCTTTTGCACCAAGGAAAACCAAACTATTGAATATTCCCTAGATAGCCAACCTTTGTAGCAGGATCTTGAACCAATGCATGTTCAATATTTTAACTTTCATTCCCCAGCAATGCTATTTAAGGAGCCATCAGAGGCCTCTGCTGCTCCCAAGGTTCCTGCCTGCAATGCAAAGAGAAATGCACTTTTTTTTTATGCCAGTTGCCTAGCAACCAGCCTAAGCTTTTGTAAGGAAACCAAAAGCAGGAACAGCCTAAGTCATAAAATTTGTCTGCTGTTGCTGCGGAATTATGTATCAAATATATTTATAACTTTCCTTCTAACCTTCTGGAAAGCTGTATGTTGGCAGTACAAGCATGGCTGAGTCAAACTTGAAGCTCCTCAAAACTGTTAGAGACATCTGCTTCTGCTTCACTGCTTAAATAAGGGGAAGCATTCATTTTTTTTGGGTACAACACAGATATGAGCAGCTCAGACATTAGGTTGTCATTATTTGGCTATGACCAGTATGTATCAGCAACTTGTAAAGGGTTGCAAAATCAGAGTTCATGTCTGTGTAAGACTGGTTTCAAAACCCTAAAAATGTTGCCAGCATAAGCCCTGGGCAAGGCTGGGCAGTATCTCCAACTGCTGAGAAGCCAAGGGGAGCACAGTGACACTGCAAGACTGGCTCTGGGAAGAAAAACCCCAGAAAAACAGCTGAATAACAGATGCCGAGAAGGACAGGATTATTTTCCTTTGTATAACACCTGACACCTCCTGAAGCATTATGCTATTAAGAAAGCCATGCTGGTAGGCAAGCATGACTCTTCCTCTTGGCCTTGAAAATGTACAAACATGGGATAAAAGCAAAGAGGAGCATTTTGTGTAGTTGAAAAGAGCTTTAACTGCCTGGCTTTTCAAGGTACCATGCTTGGAGCTTAAATCCCCCTACAGCTAGCCTATCTTATGCTGACCATTGTCCCTACAGTGTCCTCAGCAGTGGCTAGCAGCGACTGGGGGAGGATCAGCAGCAATGCAGTTGTTTCTAAAGTAGTTCAATCGCTCTCCTCAAGGAAGGCACTGGGCTGATGGTGTTATATAAAAACTGGACAAGAGGAGCTGGACACCATCAGCAATCCCAGCACAAGGCCTGCTGAGCCCTTGCCTCTAGGTAACTGCTTCCAGCTCCACTGGGCTCTCACAGAGGCTCTTCTCCATAGCTCCTTCAGTTGCTCCTGAGCTCTTCCTTTATGCACATTTTGCTGCACTTCATCCCCTAAATGAGTATAAGGGGTCAGGGGTAAGAGTAGATTATCATCTCCTAGTAGATGAACCAGACTTCATGGAGCCCAAGGCTTCTCAACTGGCCTGAGACAGTTTCACTCCCGAACCATTCTGTCAAGAGACACATCCTTAAAGCTTTAATTCACTACCCAAGCTGTGTTGTGGGCGGTTTTTTTGGACAGAAACATTAAATAAGAACATGAAAATGGTTTTATGCACTGCAGATACTACTACTAATAATATTAATAAAAAACATCCACTGGATATGATAGATTAGTGCAAGACTGATGTGAGCTGAATAGCTCTATGACAGTGCCCAGCACTTGATTCATAGACTTATAGGTTTAGGTTGGAAGCAACCTTAGAGATCATCTAGATCCAACCCCCCTGCATGGGAAGGGACACCTTCCACCAGCTCAGGTTGCTCAGAGCCCCATCCAACCTGGCTTTGAACACTTCCAGGGATAGGGCTTCCCCAACTTCCCTGGGCAACCTGTTCCAGAGTCTCACAACCCCCACAATGAAGAATTTCCTTCCAATGAGGAAGTGAGAGAGGGAGAGGAACAGAGAGGGGTGTGCAAGGAAAAGTAAGGGGTGGGCAAGGGGCATGCAAAAAAGGTCAAGGAAAAGCGAGGGGCAGGCAATGAAGGTGAAAGAAGGTCATTCTCCATCATCAAGGCAAGGAAGGGCAAGCAAGGAAGGGCAAAACTAAGTAGACTCGGTGTTCAGAGTAAATTTCACAGCTATCCTTGAAAAATCACTCCCTCACTACCCTTAAGAAAATAGCACATCATTGTCACTAAATACAAATCTTGTCTCCTTGGCAGGTAGGGAAGAGAGGCACTAACATTGCCTCATGTTGTTCAAGGCACATATTTTATCAGTTTATTTTTCCCTTTAGCTGTATGACAGGTAAAAAAGATACTCATGATGCAGATCTAGAAGACTTTCTGAAACACTATCAATTTAAGCTAGATCCCAGTCCCATGGTGTACTTCTTAGTCTCTACTCTTGAGAGAGCTCCAGCAACAATTGGTGACACCCAGGCTTGGTCCTGTGTGAGGCTGTTAGGTGTGGAAGGGGACAAAAACTTGAACTAGGGAATGTGTAACTGATCTGACTGGTCCAAGGCCAGGGAAATACTTGGAAGTGCACAAGGACCCTATTTTACATCCCTTGTGCATGTAATACATCATCTAGACACTATGACAACTTTACCTCCAACTTCAGATAACTCAGTAAAGCTACTCCAGTCTGGAGGGGTGGTGTGTGCTGGTAACCTCCACAACCCCCAGTGGAAACTGTTCATCTGAAAAGCAGCAGCAGAGAGCAAGTTTGCTGCAAACAGCTGTCTGTCTCTCCACTATTGTGAAGACTACAAAATCTCTCTACAACATTTTGGTCCTTTGTTCCCCCATGCTTCTGAATACAGGTCACCACTTTTTCAAAAATCATGATATAAGCAGACACAACCTACGGCACTCGTTAAACTCTGGCAGCAGGACAGTGGCTCATCTCATTGCCTGAGGACTCTGCCAGATGGCATCTGGCTATCATACCACTCGCCACTCAGACTCCAGCCTGTCTATGGATAGCAGCAGAGCCAGGGAGCTATGCCCGCTCAGCCTCTGGCTGTCTTATTTTCACATTGTGAAGGTTATTACCAGCAGAAGCAACTTAAAGCAGCTGTCAAAGAGTTCAGCATTCAGTTTTCCAGCACCAGTTAAGAACAGGGGTGCTGCATTAGACTGATTCAAAATTTCCTCTTGCCTATCTAGAACCGCATTTGGTGGCACAGGACATCTCTCAATACTTTCTTTAGCAGGCACACCTTTGCCATTATCTAGTCTTTCCCAGCATTTAATCTAAAACAACAGCTTTTCAAATTTCATGGTGGATTTTAATGATTTAAATAAACATGCTCTTTTTGTTCAGAAAATATACAGCTCAGTATACGTGCTTCCCCAAGAATGGGTTAAAAAACAAGCAGACCACACCATCTTACTCATTACGCAAGTTGTGAAGAAGCACAGGAAAGTGAAATTGCTGCCACTCCATTATTTCCACCACTTAAGTGGATAGAAGGCAGGCAGGAAGGTTATGCTTCTCTGAGCTTCTTCATTCATTGTTTTATGAAGCCCTAAGGCCTCGCTTGCTCTGTGAGAACTTACTGAAGCAATGTGCCTATTTTTGTTAAGACACGTGGTTTTTAAAATAATGTGTAAACTCAAGCATTCATACAATAAACAGCCTAGGTTGCTGACCTGACATTCAGCCTGATTACTTGTGAGAAATGACAGTCACCATTTTGCAATTTTTTGGCTGGCAGAGGAAGAAAATAGTTTGAATTTCAATTTGATTGACTTAACCCGAAGATGATGAATATACAAAATAAAAGTAACACTAGTCAAAGGCAGTGTAAAATAGAGGGCAAGATTAGATTTTAAAGAACTTTTAAGAAGATGAGAGTTCACAAATCCTAAAAATACATTTAAAAAATAAAGAGACCAACATTCACAGGTTGATTGTCTTACCCAGAATTTATAAGCATGATTTGCTGTACTGCAGAACAAGTAATGCTGCAGGGTGTGAGATTTCATTGCCAAGAAATAAGAACAGGAATTGGCAGTGACTGAGACAGGTGAAAACAGATATTTTACCTATAAAAGCTCAAGTGCACTCTGCATTCTGCAGTCTAGACAGACCACATGGTTTTCTCATCAGTTCTTTCTGCTACACTGGAGCATTTACTTCTAAATGAACTCTGTCCTGCTATCAAGCTGCTAAGCAGTATAAAAATGTATTCCACATCTCCCATTAGCAAGATGACGCATTGCAGAATACACGAGAGGAATCCTCAGGGAATGCTTTGGGATTAGAAGTGGAATAACTGCACAGATGGGATTGTTGGGTAAGGGAATTCCCTCTGCCCCATATAGGACTCAGAACATTTAAAGCTTTTACATCAATAGGCAAGATGAGGCTTTATACCTTGTACAAATACAGGCAAAAAGACATGACATACTTGAAAATATGAAAAGATAGGACTCTTATAGATATACAGATACTGCTGTTTCTCTCTTCTTCTCTTAAGTACCAAATATTCAATAACTTCTAGGGAAGCTGAAGAGGTATGCAAACATACGAGGATAAGGACAGAGTTCTCATGCAAATTGTCAGAAACTAAAGATTCTCTCTGTCCCTGTTTCTCTCCTCCATACTAACCTAAGATTGAACCACATTTACTCTCTGGATACACTCATTCTCTCAACCATCAGTGGTTAAAAATCTAGATTTGTTCTCTGACAGGTCACAAGAGCTACAGCAGTGTCTGCTGTTGAGAAGCAGGTTACACAACCTGTAAAGTCAATAAAGCTCCCAGGTAAGTCCTCTGTGTGTTTATGGGAAGACTCTCCTTTTCCATCACAGCCTATCTAGTCATTGTTGTTCTCAGCATCAAGAGATCAGGTATCGGAGGATTTGCAAAGGCACAGAGGGCAGCAAAGTGCTAACTCCAGCTGGACCTGACTTGTAAACCCCCTCATCTGACATAAGCCAGTGCAAGGTTTTAGCACCATAGCACCAAGCTCATTGTTCAAGTATTCAGGTTTCTCTACACATGAGTGGGTGTAACCATCATTTTGATACTTGGGATTTTGAAATGCTTGTATAGATCTTATATAGGAATCTGTGAGCCCCTTTGTCACTAAACATCTCCCTGCTGATCAAATATCCTTTGTTACATTTTTAATGTCTCCTTTTGATTGTAACAGATCTAGCTGATTTATGAGATAAGTATGGAGTTCCAGAACAGAGTCAGAGCTTTAAAGGTCTCACCAAGCACACCCCCAGTGCCTCCCAGTGGGGTCAGTGCTGACTGACACTTGCCTAGGGAGTTCCACAGAACCCCAGTGATGCAGGCTCCAACCAACCTCTACAGGCAATCTTTCTTTAGTGTAGCACTATCATTTTTTTGCCTTTTAACAGGAAACATGGACTTGTGTTGCTGCAACTGGAAGCCATCATGTCTAGACCTATCCACCACAGACAACATTAACTCCTTCTAAGAGCCCTTGAAGACTCAGACTTTTTTCTCCCCTTCAAGGTACAAAGAATTATATTCTTTTAACCTACCCAGTCCTGCTTACTATGCCCTTAGCCATCCTCGATGCTCTTTATTAGGCTCTCTCTTGTTGTTCTCCCATTTTCTTGAAGTATAATGTATAGCAATAGACAGACTTTCAAGACAAGGCTTTGTCCTATGATCACAGAATTGAAGGAATCCCTTCAGACATCTTCCAAGCTTTGCTGTCACTTATACATCACAAGATGACAACTTCTTTGCAAAAGCATGCCACTGTATATTCATCTCCAAAAGCCACTGTTTCATCTCCAAAGTCACTGTTTCCAAGTCAGCTTATAGCCATAAAAGACCAGCAGTAAGTTATCATTTGGAAGATGGCTGCTAGCTGGAGATTTCTGCCAAGTTCCACGTGGATCCCCCTACATTCCATGGGCACAGAATACAGGACCATATTAAATGGTCTACTACCACACAGCATTAATTTGCTCACATCTCCTGAAAGTGTAGGTGGGGATCCTCAGAATTAACAGGCTAAATTTTGTACCATCCACATTCCGTGCATGAAATTAACTCTGACGACTAATAAATAAAGGCTCCCTCTGCCTAACTTTTTGAACTAGACTTGAGCCATCTCAGTGGTTGACTGGTAACTTTTGACAAATCCTTTACTAATTTAAAAAAATGTCGGATAAATCACATGTCCATGGAAACATTCACAAATTTAGTTTTCTACCGTATCTTTTGCACTGAGCACTTAAAAAATATTAGTCCCTGCAAGCTGTCTATGAAAAAGCATTAATATCTCTCTGATCAGATGGAAAAACCTCAACTAAAAGAGAGGTTAAGTCAACTGCACAAAGTCAGTGAATTAATGACAGTTTGCTATATCAGTATCTTTCTTATGCTAAACACATTTATGTAGAACCTGCAGAGCATGGACAGTTGTATAGTGATTTTCCATCCTCAGCTATGTACAAAATTTGTTTGCTCCTTGATTAACAAGAAGCAAACACTACACGGAAAGAACAGTACTAAATACCAAATGCACACACCTGATCACAAAGTGCAATTAAAGTCTAGAAGGAGAGCACTATCCTTCCACATAGTTGACAGCATCCCAGCCCCACAAAATACATGACTCTGCATAGTCAAACAAGTAAGCTAGACAGACCCTGCCAGATGAAAACACAACCTTCCTAAGCCCTTTGGTTTGAACCTTACCTTTCCACAAGCCACCATGGACAGAGCAAGCTGGTACCAGAGGTGAAATTCATCAAATGCAAACTTCATGGCTCTCTCTAAGCACTGAGAAACAAATGGTGGGAGAAATATCAGATTATTTTTTTTAACTGCTTTTGTCAAGACTTCTAACTGGCTCAGTAATCAAATCAGAGGAGACAATCTGTTGTCGTCCAGAACCCACGTGATTTTTTTATTTTTTTAAAAAAATAATGACATCATTTTCATATTTTCAGTTAATGGGGCTTGCTAGTATACACCATCACTTCAAATCAGAACCACTGTGCTCAAGCGCCTACATACAAATTACTGTAATGTCTCAAATGGTTCTGTGTACATTTCTGCCCTGTGCTGCCATAAGTCGGTAGCTGGTTTCACTCACTGCCAAGTCATGCCCTTTATTTTCACCTTCCCCAAAAAGTTATGGCAAAGACAGGCTTTGCTTGCACGTTGCAAGTGGAAGTTCCAGCAGAAGCCAGGGAGCAGGTACCTCAGAAAGCATGACATACTGCCCTCTTCTGCCCAGCGTGATACTGAGGAGGTCGTAGACTGCAGAAGCATCCCGGAGGCTGACAGTTCTGTCAACCTGCTGCTCTGGGGCTCGGCTGATCACTGCGTCCCGGTTTGCCTGCGCAGAGACACAAACGGAGCATCAGACCCCAAAGGGGCAAGAGAGAACCGACTTCTCCATAGAAAGTTCCACCCATCATCCACGGCATTTTGTTTAAAATAATATTGAGATTTTTCGTCTAGCTCACCTCAAAGTAAGGAAGGTATTTTCATAGTTCCTTTTTTATCTACATGAAGCAAACTCAAGAAGCTAACTGTATATACAGAAAGAACTGCTAGAATACCTTGTCTGGATTTGTTTCAGACAGCTAAAGCATTAGGAAACAGACCTACCAGATCCCATTTTCTCAATAATTAGAAATTCAAGGCCATCCTTAAACCACATTCTTTATTACTTCAATTGCCTGCAACTGTTGTAACTGCTTCCATGGTTGACATTTTCTCCTGTGTGTGCACCTGATTTCTTCCCAACAGCACGTGTTTTAGGTCTTCTTTTCTGCTCTTTTTATTTTTTAATTTGAGCAGGTTGCCTTAGTAATCAGATTTGCCTGTCATAAATTTAATACAATTAGAGGTGTGGGGAAGGCAATAACAAGTTGTTGCGGTTTGTTGTTAATACCTTATCAGTGCTAATTTTGCATAATCTATCAGTACATTGCTCTGCCTAGATCAAAAAGAAACACTACTTTTGACAGAAAATTAGCAGGCTAGCAATTTGTGAGGAAATCCCAAAATACCTTATGTCATAGACTCAGATTTACCTCAGGATTCCATCCTCTTTGTTTTCTAAGCACAAAGAAGGAGATTTCAATCCAAGAGTAAACAGAACAGTCTCATTGATTTCTGAACTCAGAGGACTTCACCCAGACTGCCCAACTTCTGGGAGAGGTAGTGATGGATGCCACTGAGCTCTAGCACTGACTGACAGCACAGATACAGCTGAAAGGAGTGCAACATCAGACACTCAGATCTAGACATCTACAAGATCAGAAAAATTAGAAGACTGCCAGCAGTTTCACCTGAGGCAAAGACAAACAAAATATTCCCTCCCTGAAGCAGGAAGGTTATGAAATCTATTTTATAATACTTACTCCTGTAATCTTACATTTATTTCTAATTACAGGGAGATTTTTTTTCCTAAAAAGGTTAAACATGGGAATTAAGTGTAATAAAAATTTCCTGAATATGCAGCCCTTAAAGCCCACGCATATTTTGTTATGATTAAGCTGCAGCTGTTTCCTCATGATATAATCTGTGTAAGGCCCAAGTTCCAAGCACTCTTCATCACAGCCTCTGCAGCCCAGACTGCAAACACAATTACTGACAACTAACACAATCACAACCAAGAGCTACATGGTGACTGCAGTTAAAGGCAAACTGTCAGGTCAGACTCAACCTAATGTTTGTATAAATAAACTTACACCAACTTTTGTAGTCACAAAAGTATTCTTCTTTGGCATGTTACTGCTAAAGATGCAATTTATGATTTTCAAAAATAGTTTAGAACAATAGGCTGCATGAGAGAATGAAATCAACTTCAGATGAAACCCTACAACCTCAGTACAGGAGCACAGATTGTCTACCCTTGTTAGCAGAACTAAATATGTAAGAATAAAAAAGATATAGATGTTCAAACTCTGTTTGGATTTAACCCAAGACTCCTACTTTAAAAGGAAAAAAGGACTTAAAGGCATATACAGAACAATTCTAAGATTGCTACTTTAGAGAGTTAAAGAAAAAGCATATAAAGAATCATCCTTATTGCCAAGTGAATCCTCCTACATACATGTAACAACATTAACTTTTTTTTCAGCACTGGTTACATTGTTATGACAATTGTTTGTAGAAAATAGCTGCTGAGATATCACCCCCATGCTCTGTAATCTCATCATCAACCTCCCATTACAGTCACCCAAAAAAGCACCAGGCTACAGCTTTCCATCTAGTACCAAGCAAGCTGTAATTTTTAAGTTTACACATTAACACAGAAAATTGATTCAGAACTGGTGAGTGCCCATTAATGCCTGCTAACAGATACTGGTACTAGAGGAAAGAACATGCCCAAATACTGGAATAAGAAAGAATATGAAACATACTAACATTCTAAAATTGCAGTCATACCAGACATATCATACTTTACCTAAGTAGACAGCAGTTAAAAACAACATATGCATAGGCATGACTAATATTCTTTCCAAAAAGGTCATAAACCTGCTTATTTTGTTCAAGCTTTCAAATCATAAAGCGACAGAAGGCGTCTGCAATCTATCATTCCCTAATACTTCCATGCATAAAAGTTGCCAATGAGCAAATTCATTGTAATTTCTAATCCAACAATTTTTTTTAAATATTGAACCTCTTTGTAATTGCTAATTCCAGCTGCTCACAAAAATCAAGGAGTTCCCACCTTATCACAGAGATATAAAAAACCTCAAAACCAAAAGGCATAAACCTCATAAAAAATTGACTGAAAGCTAGCAAGAACATGGAGTGTGTCTACTGCAATAATGTAAATCATCACTCCAAGGTTCAAGGTATCATTTCCTACTGCAATGTTACACACAGAAAGGTGAAGAAGGGAACGCGAATCACTATTTTTTGAAACAGACTCAAAGAAGTTGGCCTCCCACTTGCAGGAGTAAGGGTGCTGCCTCCAGATCACCACAGACATTTTTTTTTTCTTTACATTTGTTTATTTTTGTAAACTTCAGATAGGCAGTGAAAAATCCTCACAGTCACTGGTTAAGTACAGGAGCAAAACAGTTGTGGAGTTACTGCAACATGACATACATCAATTCTGTCAGATGGAGAATTTTACTTACTTAAACATACATGGAGAGAGAGATTTAATTTTGCATTTGCAACTACATAAATTCTAAGCCATTTACACCAGCATTTTTTTTCAATACCTGTGGTTTCTGTTGTTTCAGACCACTAATTTTCCTGAGCACAAATGGAAAAAGGGTTATTTGTAGAACACTGATCTCCAACCAGTGTTATCAATAACATAAAGCAATTCCCAGTTTGTCCTATGGCAGCATTACTTCCTCCTCCACCACTCTAAGCAGCAGTAAAACACAGCTACAAATACATTTTCAACACCCCCAGCATGACTCTTCCCTTTAAGCTGTTCCCATTGTCACAAAGACGTGCCTCACAGCACACAAGCGGGATGCAGAGAGATGGTGACTCACACCATTAGAAGAACCTCTGTTCAAGGCTGTTGTGTGGGATGGGGAAGGTCACTAATGCTACCAACAGAGTTTCACCATCAGTAGCTAGCATAACTTACATGAAACAGAGCAAAAATATACAAACAATGCTCCTTCATTTGAGGTACTCCTACGTAATGGAGCAACCCATAGGAGCACCATATTTTGTGGCCAGCAAGTCAAGGGAGATTCTCCTCCCCCTTTACTCTGCCCTAGCAAGACCACATCTGGGGCACTGTGTCCAGTTCTGGGTTCTCCAGTTCAAGAGGGATAGGGATATGTCCAACAGAGGGCTACAAGGATGATTAAGGGACCAGAACACCTGTCATACGAGGAAGAGACCTGGGGCTGTTTAGACTAGAGAAAAGACTAAGAGGGGATCTTATTCATGGCTATAAATATCTGAAGGATGGATGACAAAAATGGGCCAGTCTCTTTCAGTGGTGCCCTGTGATAAGACAACGGGAAATGGCACCAAGCTACAACATGAGGAGAAACTTACTGTGAGGGTGACGGAGGATTAGAACAGGCTGCCCAGGAGGGTCATAGAGTCTCCTTCTCTGGAGACTTTCAAGACCCGTCTGGACATGGTCCGAGGTGTTCCTGCTGCAGAGGTCCCTTCCAACCCCTCTGATTTGTGCATTTTGGGATGCATTAGACACAGTTGCCTGTGCAAGCAAGTAGCTCAGACACAACACCAATCATATTTGGGCAGATAAGACACGTCCTGTAAACAGCCCAGACTGAGCAGGCAGACAGGACAGCGAGCACCTTCAGCCCTCTCTTTTTGCAGCCCATGGACACAGGCCACTTCCAGGCCACACACATCCAAAAGGCTCCAGCACAGGCTGGTACCCCTGTGCTGATCCACCCCTCAGCCATGCTGATGTCTCTGTATCATGCTTGAAGCCAAATTCAGGTGTTCATTGTGATGGGGCACAGAACCACCTGGGGCTCAGCCACGGTTTCACGTCTGGCTCCAAATGGCAGCAATATATATACAACAGCATGGGACATTCAGATCCATGTTGGTTCTGACAGCCAGATCTGCCTTTCTGGGGATCCGCAGGTTAAGTAACAACCCTGCTGAGCTACAGACAGCTTGTGCTTTCCTATCCACATATATACTATACTTACCTACAAACTAGATGAGCCACCTATACAGGGAGGATTTGCTATACATCGATGACCCCAATAATTACAGCTTATTTATGGCATGTTTATTACACATAGAAAGGAAGAGAGCCACCACAAATCCAACCAGCCATTACTTCAGCAGGTATTATGCATGCAGTTACACTGCAGAAAATTAAATTTTACCACAGCCCAAAGATGTGCTTCCTAATGAAACGTCAAGCAATCATATGAATTACAACAGAGCATATTCCACATAGCAACCCCTTCTCACAGCAATTAGCTATGAAATATCCTTTAATTGCTAAATTTGAAACATGGCTCCCCCTGCTTTTTTTGCTTTTTTTTCAAAAAAAAAGAAAAAGAAAGCAATTAAAATCTTTAATGAGTGCCTGCTGCCTGCCCCCTAATTCATGGGCATTCTAATGTTCAACTTGTGTCTCTTCATAATAGATGTAATTGGCAGATCCAATGCAACCCATCTATATAGAACAGCAGTGTGTTTTACACAGTGTACTGTAATAATGTAACTGGTGTGATTCAATACTAGCATTAAAAGAGAAAAACAAATGTTATGTGTGTAAGATTGACAACACGCCTTTGAAATCATGCAATTGATGCCTTTACTGCTAAGAGCTGGGAAACATTCAGCCCATGCCCTTTGGCTCTCCATTCTGGTTGTTTTGCCTGTACTGCCAACAAAATGAATTCTTTGCAATGACAAGGACCCATTCATGTGGAAGAAGCTACTGACTTCTCACCTAAGTTGATGATCTTTATGCAGCACTTTAAGGTTCCTCTCACTAACATATACAAAGAAAATATTCAGTCTTGACTGCAAAGCTGCTGTGAAATCGGGAAGCAGGTGAAACAGAGGAAATACCATACCTTGGCCACTCCCAAAACTGCTCCTAGAGAGATCACGCAACTTGCTCTACTTCAGACCAGAAGCACAGCAAATGAAAACTTAATGCCTTGTAAACTGTGTGGCATCTATCTCATTTCTAATAGGCAACAGATCACAAGTCACCAGTACTCCATTCAGATGTCTCAGCAAAACAGCCCATTATTACTGATTATCAAATATGACCATAAAGATATATCTTATCTCTCACCAGGTATGGTGAGGAACATCTGGAAACATCACTAAAAGACAGACCTATGCCCCAGCCAAAACAGCCCAACAACCCTATACAAAGGGAGAGGGAGAAAGTAATTAAGTTTGTTCATGGATACTGGCTTGGGTAATAAAATCATGTATTTGTTATCAATAATCTGCATTTAGAAAGCTATCTTCCAAGAATTTGTATCCTCCTTGCAAATTCAGAAACAAGACTGCCTACTGCAAAGCAGAAGGAAAAAAGCTCTGTATCCTGTCTCCACCAACTTGCAGTAGAGCTATTTATTAAAGAAAAATTAATAGAGGTGGTGTCTTTCCTATTAGAAACATCTCATAGTGCACGTCTGCAAGTCCCAAACACAGCTTTGCCTTGCAGACTAGTTAAAGAGGCAGTCGGGCTTGCTATCCTAAGTGCATGGTGGGCTTTGGCAGGAACCAACAGAGCAAGCAGTCCTGTCCCCAGTTGTCTCTTTCAGCTGCCATAGTCCTATAGCCCTCAAGAAAATACTTATGGCCATCCAGCTGTTGTATCATCACTGGGCTTCGCGTCATCAAAAAAACCCCCAACAAAATCCTACAAAAGCAACAAGAGATTCTTGTTCTTTGCCAGTCCATTTGCTGGACAACATTATTTTATGAAGCTAGGAACTGCAGAGTTAACTGGTTTTAATTACTTCTATGCTTAAGAATACAAGGGTTTAATCTTCTTCCATTAAAGGCATGCTCACAGCCATGAGTTTGCTCTCACCCGTAAAAAGAATAGGACAAGCCCCAGTATCCTGCTTCCCCCCTCACCATCTGTTCTGTGCTCTCAGGCTCTCCAAGGTCAAGTCGCCTTTAGGGATTCAAATCAGAGATAAGACGAAGCTGACATTTCTAATCTTTGTTATGCACGCACAGAACTTATTAGTTTTGGATAGAAGGAGCTTCGTTTTCAGTATGAGTGAAGTGAACAGAGCCCAAAAAAATAATCCATGTTACCTGGTACGTCTGATGAACCACACCAGCCAGAATCCCCAGTTGGAGAAGCCAGCATTGCTAAGGGCTGAATAAAGGGATTTTAGATTGTACACAGGATCTCAGGTTCAAGAAGGCAAGGTTTCTAAGTGTAAACAAAGAACTCTTTTTCTTTCTTTCTTTTTTTTAACCTCCAAAGTAAACACAAAAAAGTAATAGCAAGTGTTCCATTCCTGGCTCTGAGAAACTTCTGGGGCAGTGCAGTCAACTCGGAATACTCCTGAGAATAGTTATTAAAATAAACATCACTGCAGCTAAGGGTTAGTCCTGCCAAACCTCCCTTGCCCTGCAGCACAAAGCACCAGAGTCCCTGATGGCAGAACCAGTGCCGTTCCCACTGGCAGCATGATGCAGAGAAGCCACACTGCAGCAAGCCACAGTATGCCCTTGGTCCTCCTCACAAACACAGTGCCACTGGTTTTGAAGGGTTAAATGAAGTAAGAGAAAGGACTAGTGGTTTAAAAATAGGTCAGTCCATTTTTTCCAACATGTGATAGGAACACATCATTCTACCACAGCCTTAGCTTGGTAAGGCTGTCACCAGCTGGCTGTCTCCTTGGTCTGAAGGAGTGCATTTTCCTCCTCTCACAAACACAGTGCATCCATACCATAGCTCGGGCTGTGCATAAGGCATGAGAATTTAACTAGGAGGCCACAACCCCCCTTAAAGACAGCCCTGACTATTCGTAATCTTCAGGCTGCCTGATTTGTTTCACTAGATTCCTTCATGAGAACTCTACAGCCAACCACTGTGACTAAGTAACAGCTGGCACAGAGGAGGAGCACTTGCCAAATTCAACAACTGGGATGCTTTTCATTGTTTACTGAGATGCCTTAGTTAATGAAAATAGGTTCCTATTTTCAACAGAACAGAAAGAACACAGAATCTAACTCCGAAGACTGCCATCAGGAAAGAGTCCCTGTAAGTATTAATGTATCCACATAAACATCTTCAAAGCTATGAAAGAGGCTATCATGTTATTTGTCCTTTTGAAAAACTTTTATATGCTTAGGCTGAGGCAGAGTGAGCAAAATACTGAAGAAACCCTCAATTACCCCTTTAGGAGATACTCTCATTTCATCCCATCAGGACATGCAAAGTGGCTCCTTCCCAGTGCAAAGTAAAAGGCTAAGAAGAAAAGCTGGGGCAGCATCACAAGCCAGATTTCAGCACCACTAAGAGCCAGAGGTGTGTTGGAATGTATAGTCTGGCTCACAACACCTTAAATGCAACATATTTTCTTCCTTTCCCCTTACAGGATCAGTTCTTTTAAACCAAATTCCTGTGAAGTACATGTTAGCTTCACTTTAGGAAGGCAGGCCAAATAGAAAAATAGAGTTAATTTCAGAGACAAACTACCTAGCACTGATCTACTCCTTTAATGTATGGCTTGGGGAAAAAAAAATTGTGATCCAGAGGTATACTTCTTGAAGAAGCTACCATGTTGTCTTTTCATCAAATGTGTCACATATTTACTTTGAGGTTCTCTGATGATTTATGCTCCTCCCCAGTACATCTTTGCTCTGTATCCCCTCCATATGCTGACTATACTTCTGTCCCTCCTTCTCCCAATTTTGTCTCCCTTGAGCTCATTTTGGAGCGGCAAAAGTCAGGAACAGGCTTATGGAGCAGCTGTTTGACTTTACAGACCTGCAAAGGAGTAATAATGGCATGGTTTCTCTTATGTCTCTTTAAAAATCAGTCAGGAAAAGAACCTTTCTGGTGAATTTTGCTCCAACAGAGCAATGAAAGTGTCAGAGAAGCTGGAGAGCTCCCAGCAAGCCAACCTAATTGTGTATTTCTGTTTCATTTTAAGGCATTCATAATTGTAAATACTGAAAGAACACCTAATCCAGCCAAAATCCAGGAACACCAACTATGTTGCTTACCGGCCTAAAGAAACATATCATTATCATTTGCCACTGACACTCTCTCCAGGAAGGAAAACATGTTTTATTCAGTTGTTAACATTATATCATTAGGGAGCCCGCAGCTGAAAATCTGCTTCTTGTTAACTCATTTTCCATGAGCTTCAGCAAGTTTAAAAAAAAACAAAACAAACACAAAAAAACTTCAAACAAACAACAAATCTGTACTTAAGAAAACTCATTATCCTGCAACAAAGCTGTTATGGAAAAGATGTTTCATGTCATAAATTAAACAAAACTTCCCCTTCCGAGCACCATAACAGTAAAACTACAGGAAAATATTTATGGATTGCAAACATACATACGAATCAGATTGTTCCCTCTGCTCCTTCACTTAAGAAGCACATTCCTGTGGTTCCTAAGTGTATTTCTATACACAGCTGTATTCCTATATACCTGTCCTGTGTTTTTGTTAAAGAGAGTCATGACAAGCCTATCACTGATGCAAGAGGAAGCCTCAGATATTCCAAGAAAAATGGAAAGACAGTTATGTTTCCTGCAGTGCTCTACTACAGGATCTATGATTATTTAAGTACTTTATAAGCAGCAGATGAAAAAGCCTTGCATGTACTTTCAGAAAGTTCCTATATTTAAGAGACAACTCTTAAAGCAAATACAAGCTTACTTATTTAGCCTTGAAATCAGCACAACAGTGCGGGTCCTATCAATAGCATTTTCTCACTGCTTCATCCATAACTAAGTGACAGGACCAGTTTGCCATTTTATGCACTACTGGATAAAACAGGGATAACTTTGATTCACCTCAGCAGAACAAAACTAGAGAGTTCAAGGTAGCACAAGTCCTTTCTGGCTGCAAGTCCAGATCCAGAAAAGGCAGGAGAAGCCAGTACTTTTGCTGCTTCAGACCCCGATCCACCTCTTTCTTGCAACAGCCCTGATAAGCCTCACTGATAAGAATTCTTCTGATTTTAATAGAAATGCCCTCACTCCTGGAGCCTCCACTTCCAATTTTGAAAAGCTCTTCTAACTGCAGAAAAGCCCTTGAAAACACAAAGTAGATGTACTGTAGAAGATCAATTGAGAAAGCAGTAAAAAAATTTAAATAAATAAAAAAAAGAGAGAGAGAGAGAAAAGTATGGTAATACTCAGATGTATGTGATTTTTAAGTCAATTTAATATTTCGGGTGGTTCTACCTCTTCAGCTTTTCCCAAAATTTTAAAAGCAAACAATATTAAATTGCCATGTTCTGAAGAATTTTGCAGGCAAGGGGAAGGACTTGAGCCAGAAGAATCAAAGAAAAACTGAAGGAAGCAAAAAAACCAACACAAAGCAAAGTTTCCACGGAATCTCTCATCAATTTGCCTGAAAGCTGCTTAAAAGTTCCTAAGGGGGTCATTGATGCTTCAAGGTTTTCAAATCTCACAAGTGACCACAGAGCATTAAAGGCAAAGTAACTTTCCTTACACATTTTCAGAAAACATTCCTTACACATTTTCTGTATGGTTGCATCTTTTCAGAACATGAAAATAATCAAAGGTTACTGTGCAGTTTTCCATGCAGCTGTTTTTCTCCACCTTTTCTCCTTCCTCTTAAAGGGATTTTTTTCAAAGCGTCTGATGTTATAAATAGAAAAAATCTAATTATTTTGCTGTAGCTCATTATGGGTGTTTCGGCATGTGACAAAACTCCCTTTATCATCAGTATCAAAGATCACTCCTGACTGCAACAGCTAAAATATTATTCCTGCAGACTAAGGAATGCAAGCATGATATTGTATCCCACAAATGCCAAACAGTGAGTACCACCACCATGCCTGGCTTTAGGCAAGGCTCCCCTTCCTCTCATACTTAATCCATAAATCCACAGATGTTTTGAGCAAAAACATCTGTATATTGACCATATAGCTGGATGTCAGAACCTGCATGCAGCTATGGTGAATGCAGTCAACCCCTCCTGACAATTCCCAAAACGCTTCACTGACGTTCCCTTTAATAAACGTGGTGTCACTAATAAAGGAATAAATAGCATTTCCTGTTCAGCAGCTGAATCCTTGCTTCTGTTTATTGAGGGAAGATTCTATAAACAAAACCAGCCAGAAGACTTGACATGGAAAAACTAGATATTCCTTTGTGCTATTAGTATTACAAACTCTTTTTTGGCTTACCATGGATTCACTGATTAAGAGGAGAAGAAGAGCCTCTTCTACGTTGTCTTGTGGGCAGTATGCACTGAAAGACAGAACACATTTTTCTGAGGAAGGTCAAGAATTATCCTGTCAGCCTCTTTCTCATTTCACAAGAGGAGCAGTAACTTGAAACATCTCATGCATAATTCATTTGCTAGGCAATACCTTTCTTTACAGGTTCACACAATTAAAAGCTCTGCAATATATCCTAGATGAGCTATACTGAACCAGAAATAGATTATTTCAATTTCATAGCAAAGACAGCTATTTGGCTGGATTTTCTTTCTTCCTGGGAAAAAAGAAACATCAAATATGCGGAGTTTAATGTTTTGTTTTTCCAGCAGGCCTTTTGATGGCAAGAACACACAATACTACATGAATCAGTGACATAATTAGCAGTACCGAAGAGTGTTCAAACACTCTCCTTCCTCCTGCTGATAAACTGAAATAAGAACAAATGCTTACTTCTCTTCTGTGTACAGCTCAGGCCTCCGACAAAGAAGATTGCTAACATAAGACTGATCTTCCTTGTTCATGAACTCAGGAAGCGGATCAGATAAAGGGCTCCAGTAACAGTCTTCGCTGAGAGAATGGAGAAGCAGCTGGGCCAGCTGTTTGGCTGCAGTCTAGAGATCAGTACAGAAAAAGACACATCAGTAAAGCCTTCTCCAACACAAAAGATTCACCCCTCCTTATGTTCAATCTTGGAAAGGAAATGTACCGGGAAACATGGCAGTACTCCTTTTCAGAAAGCTAGAGTAGGTAAAAGAGCTGCTAAAATGTCTCCTGCAGTGGCAGTCTCTTCCCTTCTCTCAAAAGACCAACGATCTGCATTTACATGGTTCTAGTTGCAATGTTGTAGGAAAAAGGTATCAGAAATCCCTGACAGCAAAGGGACTCTTCGGTGAATGAAGACAACGGACTGACACATGGACCAGAGACAATATTACCAATGTTACTATATTAGACCATGACGGCACTCCACTGTGTTCTCAGCCTCACAATTTTGTATGCAAGTCTCAGCCTGGAGGCTACTTTTGTACTAGGTTTAAGAGATCAACCCTTTCTTTGTTAATATTCCTCTTCCTGCAGCCTTGTATAGCTTTGCCTTGGTACCACTTCTCTCTTTTTGTTGCAATAATAGAGGGATGAGATAGGAAGGTTATGAAGTTGATACTCAAACAGCAACATCACATGCACATTTTTGACCATGGAGTGATCAAGGATCCTTAAACACTTGCTTTCTGGTTCACATGCATAGCTGGCAAGGTGGTGCCAAAAGGGGGTAAGTTAACATGACTTTGCAAAACTACTTTGCCAAAAGGGGGTAAGTTAACATGACTTTGCAAAACTATTTTGGCATTTGACCTGTCCCCCACTCAACAATACTTAAGTTCTTGCACTGTGAATAGATGAACATGCAAAAAAGCACAGAGGTGTAAAAATTATAGTATCTTCTGTGAATTCTAGGCAGCACAGCACTCTAAGTTGTAAGGTAAATACTGTACAGATCAGAGGCAGGCTGAATCATAGAATCATAGAATGGTTAAGGTTGGAAGGGACCTTAAAGATCGTCAGGTTCCAATCTCATTGCTATGAGCAGGGATATCTCACGCTAGACCAGGTTGCACAAAGCCTTCCTACCCTAATGTTTGTAAATATTATTTTTTAATTTCTGACTGCTGCATATGTATTTTATATGCAATTTATATTTTGAGACGTGTTATGAAGTCACCAAGAATAATTTTCTTTTAAATACCAGGATAGTTATGATTGGTAAACTGAGGAATCGCTCCACTGGAGGTATGACATCTGTTGGACCAAATAAATCATACTGAGGTTAAAGTTCCTGCTACCAGATTCTTTTGATGCAGTTCTCATACACCTCACCAGACATTAATTAATTGAATTACGTCTAAAATACAACCACACTAGCATGCATTGTTTCTTAAACACCAGAAAGGGAGGTTTCATAGATGTACCTAGCAAATGGCAAAGCCATCTGAATGAATTATGGTGCCTCAAAGAAATGTCACATACAACTCCCTGGAAACCCCAAGACCTTCCATGTGCTCCTACTGACAAGTTATAGAAAACCTTCTAACTAGGTTTTTCTATGCTTTTTATAGCAAGTAACCATGAGCAAAATGGCCTAGGGCACTGCAACATTAGCCAGTATAATTTTATCGTTTCGGTGTGTAATTATTTAGTCAGTTTTACCCTGAGGAGACAAATCTCCTGTATTTTTTCCTATAGTCTGAGAGGGGAGGGAAAAATAATATACCAGCAACAGAAAGATCTCTACTGGTTCACACAGAAGTATGAGTACAGCTTGTGATAAGCCTTTCAAAAGGCAAGCACCAAATACTTTAGTGTCTTTAACATACAGTACAGTAGCTGTGTAAATTAGCTTCACTCTTGTTTTGAATAAGACCAAACAAACCAGAACAGGCCAAGACTCTGATTTATGTTATTACAGCCTTTGGCTAAAAAAACCATCATTATGCTTGAAGAACACTGTGCTCCCACAAATCAGGGGAAAGAAAAATATTTTTTTAAAAATCACGTTTCATTTTCATGCTTGAAAAACTTGTTTAATTAAGCATGTTCCTTCCTTTGCCCTCTTGACAGTTCTTTAAAATTAACTAAGAAAATGAAAATGCAACCTCCAGCAAAATAGAAATCCCAGAAAAAACTACTGGATGAACACCTGCAGATTTCCCCTTCAGGATAAATTCTTCATAGGTGTTGTACAGCTTTCCCCTGTTGCACAGGGACAGGAGCATTTGGGTGCCATGTTCTGTCATGTTACAGGGAATAGCAGATGGTTAGACTCATTTCAGCAAAACGATAAAACAGGAGAGCAAGAATAATTCCCTGAACCCTGATCTCAATCTGGAAAAGGACACAATCATTTTAGCGTGACTGTTATTTAAGTCACCTCTTCTAATTACTTGCACAGACTTCCATGTGCATCTGTATCCTCCATTAGGCATATAAGGCAATCCCAAGGCAACAAGAAGATTCATTTCCAGAACACAATTTCCAAAATACAGAGATGTGAGGAATCTAGGCAAAAAAGCAGCCAGGGTACCCTTTCTGCTTGCACTTTCATTTTAGCCTTGCATTTGTATGTGAGCTAGACACACAGTCAGTCCATCCATCGGAATCTGGCACTCTCCATCTCCAAAAGGCTATCCAAACCCATGCCCACCTCCCTTGCTAAACTTCTGTGGAGTCACACAAAACACAAAGCTGAACTAAGCACAAAGCAAGTTTAGTTGTATCAACATCAATGCTTTTAGAGCTGCAAAGTTCTCATTCATGTTCTCAAAATTGCTACTCCGCATGCTGTTGACCTTGTAACCTCCTGAGTAACTTCAGGACAAGACCTCTTACAGGGAAGACAGGGAAGAACCAGTGAAAGGTCTAAGAACTTAAATAGGCACATAAATAACTTTCTCCATTACTTATTTACCAGAGATACTCAGAATAACAGGATGCAGAATGCCAACACCACCACCAAAAAAAAACCAAAAAAACCCCCCAAAAAACCCCATCATTCTGTACTGTTTTGAAGGGAGTTTTACAGGAAGAACACTGAAGCCCTCAAGTCTGAAAAAGCACTGCTTGTTGCAAGAGCCAGAAGTACTTAATGCTTCTACCTGCAAATGCAATAAGTTGTGCGTTCAGACACCAGAAGAAACCGAGACACCATCACCTCAGGACAGCACTGTCAAACTAAACACATACCTATTTCTACTAGGGCTAGAAAATGCACTGGGGGAAAAAAAAAAAAAAAAAGCCAAAAGTAACCCACATGCTCAGGTCTGAAGATGCCTAGGTCTGAAGGCTTGGAGGTTTCAACTGGGCAGGTCTTTGAATTAAATGCATCACTTGACACATCACTTACAAAAGTGGAAAGAAAAAAAAAACAAGTAAAAAAAAAAAAAGGAGCAATCAATCAAGTGAGGAGAAGTACATTTTTGTCCTAACTGCACTGGCTAATAAACAGAGAGAATTCCTGTATAGCAGGTTACCCCACCTTCCCACATCCCACTCCCCTTACCATTTTGAAGGTCTGAGTAGCTTTTGTTTCCACAGTCCGTAGTATTTCCCGCAGGCTCCTCATTCCTTTCACAATATTACTATAAGGTAGGCAGAAAAAAACCCACAATAAACCACATTATAAAAAAAACGGCACATTGGAGACAAAATATTGTTATGATGCACCAAAGCTTGGCAACAAAATTCACATTCGAACAAGCTCATGGAACGATCACTAATACTGAGTGTGCAGTAGCGAGACAAGTCACTTGAAGGCACAGATAGGACAACGGCACCGAGCGAGGCAGCGACTGTGGCATGCCTACTCCAGATGGCTTCCTAGGAGAAGATCACATTCACATTTGACGAACAGAGGAGGCATTTGGAAGCCTTTCATAGCTCGTATTTATGAAGCAGATGCTTCTTAAAAGCATCCACATCTCCTCTTCATACACACAGATTGTACTTGTTTCAATTATATTGAGCTTATGTGATGCTTTTAAATGACGATTCCTTTTAGGTGGTTCTTAAACGCCTTGTGTCTGATGAACCAAACACATGATGAAATTACAGTGGTTTAAACAGTTTATTATCAGGCAGCTAAGTTGCAGTAACTGTCTGCAAGCACAGCTTAACCTGCAATAAAAGAGGGTTAGCCTTTAAAAAAAAATAATAAAAAAAAATCACATTACTCTACATACATCATCAGCAATTAAAGCAGACTGGTTGCCAAATGGTATGTTAACCATGGGTCTGAGCACTAAGAGAGATAAAGAGAGGAAAGATTAAACACTGAACAGACATGCCCTACCACCACAGTACCTACAAAATGATTCAAGCTCACTTTCATTGCAGGGTGGAAGCCACCCAAAGAAATACAAGCTATCAGAAAAAGAGCAATGCTGTACTGAAATAAAGACAACTAGATAAGCAGTTGTACTGGTACATTAACTGCCACTTCAGCTTATTTCAGGACAATTTTCTGTGCAGACAAAATCTAAATTTCATTTTTAAAAGGCTATATACCATAACAACCTTTTCTATCAGTCTTACTAAATTTTGAAGGTAAGCAATACAGACTTGTGCCAACTTTCATGCACTGCAAACCTTCTTGCACTCCACAATCAATGGCAAACATCTGAAGAAGTCAGTTATTTTCCAATCAATGCTAATCTCAAAAAAAAAGGAATCATCAATCAAGTGAGAAGTACATTTTTGTCCTAACTGCACTGGCTAATAAACAGAGAGAATTCCTGTATAGCAGGTTACCCCACCTTCCCACATCCCATTCCCCTTACCATTTTGAAGGTCTGAGTAGCTTTTGTTTCCACAGTCCGTAGTATTTCCCGCAGGCTCCTCATTCCTTTCACAATATTACTATAAGGTAGGCAGAAAAAAACCCACAATAAACCACATTATAAAAAAAACGGCACATTGGAGACAAAATATTGTTATGATGCACCAAAGCTTGGCAACAAAATTCACATTCGAACAAGCTCATGGAACGATCACTAATACTGAGTGTGCAGTAGCGAGACAAGTCACTTGAAGGCACAGATAGGACAACGGCACCGAGCGAGGCAGCGACTGTGGCATGCCTACTCCAGATGGCTTCCTAGGAGAAGATCACATTCACATTTGACGAACAGAGGAGGCATTTGGAAGCCTTTCATAGCTCGTATTTATGAAGCAGATGCTTCTTAAAAGCATCCACATCTCCTCTTCATACACACAGATTGTACTTGTTTCAATTATATTGAGCTTATGTGATGCTTTTAAATGACGATTCCTTTTAGGTGGTTCTTAAACGCCTTGTGTCTGATGAACCAAACACATGATGAAATTACAGTGGTTTAAACAGTTTATTATCAGGCAGCTAAGTTGCAGTAACTGTCTGCAAGCACAGCTTAACCTGCAATAAAAGAGGGTTAGGCTTTAAAAAAAAATAATAAAAAAAAATCACATTACTCTACATACATCATCAGCAATTAAAGCAGACTGGTTGCCAAATGGTATGTTAACCATGGGTCTGAGCACTAAGAGAGATAAAGAGAGGAAAGATTAAACACTGAACAGACATGCCCTACCACCACAGTACCTACAAAATGATTCAAGCTCACTTTCATTGCAGGGTGGAAGCCACCCAAAGAAATACAAGCTATCAGAAAAAGAGCAATGCTGTACTGAAATAAAGACAACTAGATAAGCAGTTGTACTGGTACATTAACTGCCACTTCAGCTTATTTCAGGACAATTTTCTGTGCAGACAAAATCTAAATTTCATTTTTAAAAGGCTATATACCATAACAACCTTTTCTATCAGTCTTACTAAATTTTGAAGGTAAGCAATACAGACTTGTGCCAACTTTCATGCACTGCAAACCTTCTTGCACTCCACAATCAATGGCAAACATCTGAAGAAGTCAGTTATTTTCCAATCAATGCTAATCTCAAAAAAATTAAAATCTAGGTAATCTGTAGATTATCTAGTTGTGGGCAAACTACAGACAAGCAACAAATCAAGGCGAGAGCAAAAGTGCTGAAGACTTGCCCCTGTAGAGAAAGACAGATGCTGTCCTTTTTTCCTTCCACTTTCTGAAGGTCTAGCAAAGAATATATCCACAAAGATAAAAGTTCTGGATCTCAAACTGAGAAAAGCAATGAAGCATGTGGTGATATTTATGCACAGAAGTAGTCACACCAATTCAACAGAATTGTTCACATGCTATTTATTATCAGATAGTCAAAATCAATAAATTCACCCATCTGAACAAAATCATTCAATGTTAGGGGTTGGAAGGGACCTCTAGAGATCATCTAGTCCAAACTCCCTGCCAAAGCAGGACCAACTAGGCCAGGCCACACAGGAATGCATCCAGGCAGGTTTTCGAAGTCTTCAGAGAAAGAGACTCCGCAAACTCTCTGGGCAGCCTGTTCTAGTGCTCCATCACCCTCACAGTAAAGAAGTTCCTCCTCATGTTGAGGTGGAACTTCCTCTGTTCTAGCTTATACCCATTGCTCCTTCTCCTACTACTGGGCACCACCAGAAAGAGACTGGCCCCTTCTTCTTACACCCACTCCTCAAATATTTCTAGACATTAATAAGATCCCCTCTCAGCCTTCTCAAGACTGAACAGCCCCAGTTCTCTCAGCCTTTCTTCACAGGAGAGATGTTTAAGTCCCTTAATAATGCTCACAGCTTTCCATTGGACTCTCTCCCATAGATATCTTTCTTAAATTGGGAAGCCCAAAACTGGATACAGTATTCCAAGTGTAGTCTCACCACAACAGAGTAGAGGGTGAGGAGAACCTCTTTAGACCTGCTGGACACACTTTTCTTAATGAACCCCTGGATACCATTAGCCCTCTTGGCCACAAGGGCCCATTGCTGTCCCATGGATAACTTACTGTCCACTAGGGCTTGGGATTGCCCCAACCCAGGTGCAACACCTTTGCACTTGCCCTTGTTGAACTTCAGGAGGTTGGCATGGGCTCACCTCTCAAGCCTGTCAAGGTACTCTGGATGCCATTCCTTCCCTCCAGTGTGTCAACCTCACCACACAGTTTGGTGTTGTCAGCTTACTTGCCAAGGGTGCAGTCAATGCCACTGTCCATGTTGCTGATAAAGATGTTAAAAAGGACTGGTCCCAGTACAGACCCCTGAGGAATGCCCCTCATCACTGGTCTCCACTTGGACATCGAGCCGTTGATCACTACTCTTTAAGGGTGACTATCCAGCCAATTCCTTATCCACTGAGTGGTCCATCCATCAATCAAATTCATATCCTTCCAATTTAGAGACCAGGATGTCATGCAAGAGAGCATCAAAAGCTTTGCATAAGTATACATAGATTACATCAGCTGCTCTTCCCTTGTCCACCGATGCTGCGATCCCATTATAAACGACCATCAAATTTGTCAGGCATCATTTGGCATGGTTGCCACCAACAACCTCCACATTTTCCATGTGCCTTAGCAGAGCTTTCAGGAGGATCTGCTCCATGATCTTACCAGGCACAGAGGTGAGACTGACTGGTGCACAGTTCCCTGGGTCTTTCTTTTTTTCCTTCTTGAAAATGGGAGTTATGTTTCCCCTTTTCCAGCCAGTGGGAACTCACTGGACAATGGTAAGTGTCTAAATAAAAGTGTCAACAAAATCCACTAACTAGCATCAGAAAGATTAGTGGTCACTTGCAAAGCAAATCAACTCATTTGGCACATGTGTGTCTAGCTCACACCTAGAGATTGTGCTAAAGAGAGACAGGTTTGTCCCCAGAGAACTGGAGCACCATTTCAGTTCCACTTTTCAGACAAGCTAAGCTTCATGGCAGAAGCTCTGGGAGAAAGAGAAGAGGAAAAGGAAGGAATTTTGACACACTGAAGTAAATGAAAGAATAAATAGCAAATTGCTGCCCATCTGGTTGAAACCATGAACTGCATGGCAAATGCATAAAAACACCATCAACAGAAGGCAGGAGTACAAAATGGGCATCATGGGAGGAGCCCCCAGCACTCACCACCTCCCAGATGCTTGTGTGGTCAGGGTCTCTCAGAGAGCATCTGAGCTCTCAACTATGAAACATGCAAAGCATCCGACAAGAATACCAGTTCTACAGGACTGAGGATTTGGTTTGGTAGCTGTTGTATTTTGAACTTCAGCAATTATTATTGACAGAAGACAGATCACACCTTCCAGCAGTCTGCAAACATACCTCACTAGAGGAGTTTGTCTTTCCACTCTACTGTTCCAAGCCAGGAGGCCATCTGAGCACACATTTCATTTTAAGAATCTGAATTGGTCTACTCATAACGATAAGGAACTTACTGTTTCATTAACAGCTGTCCTTCATATACTAATCATGCACTAGAGTTTTATTTAATTAGGACTTGAAGAAGCTAACAGAAAGAAAAGAATGTATTTGAACAGAAATACATGAATGTCAGTAAGTGAATGAGGATGCAATCACAAGGCCTCTGGCAATCCACGCTGAACTCATTTGATCTTGTCTATATCAGAAACTAAGCAACCTTGAGCCTCTGCAGGACTTGGATAGAAAGCTATCTGAAAATCCCAGGTACTGCTGCCTCAAAGCCATGGCATCACAAGTGAACATCAGATCATGGAAATTAAATGTGTTGGAAGAGTCCATGGGCCCCTATTGCACTGCTAAGATGCCAGAAAAAGAAATTAGGAAGAACCAGAAGGGAAAAGCACATGGTCATTAAACTGCATTGGTTTTAGCCACAAACATGGCAAGGGAGGCCAAAAAAACGTGATGAAATGCAGCTTGGGATCCGATTATAGGTAATCTAATAAAAGGGAACACAAAATCATGGGCACAAACTGTGACAAAGAGCATCCTGAGTCCAATCAGCCCAGCTTGGCATGAAAATCTGTTTTGTTTGTACAAGTACCCTATTAATACAAGGTAATGAATTATCCGTCCATGAATCAAAGCAGTCATATCACATTTATGTCATATTGTCTAGCTAACACTACACAAAATTTTAATAAATAAATAAATAAATCGCTGTTTCCTATACAAACTGCTGGAAAAAATATTGATAATGGACCAGAGTCAACTGTGGGTACAGAGGTCTGCCAAGTCAGTTCCGCAACAACATGGGTACCAGAAGATCATAAACTTATCCCTTACTCATCAACTGTTAAAACAGTTAGACTCTAGCATATGGAGGAGACCACAATGAGATGACTACATGGCAGTCTGCAGAGGCACCACTCCAGGGCAGCGTGATACCCAAAGCACACAGTGATAACACCACTGCCTCTGCCCAACTTCTGCATCTTTTCATCTTGCCCAAAAATTCATACTCTCCCTTGTTGTTCATGAATAGGCATAAAACACACCTGAAATAAGTCTCATATTCCTATGAATGAAGATATAAGACAAGTAACCACAACAAAGCATATCAGGGCTTCCTAATGCCAGCTTGTCTGACAGAAGAGGTGTGCTCAAAAAAACCCAGTACAAACCAAAAGCTTAGCAGTTACCTAGATCCATCTAGTCAGCACTTAGACTTGCTCCCATATTAACAGCAGCAGTGCTCTAGTGTCCTGAACAAGGTGCTAGATTGTGAGGACTGAAGAAGGGATAAATGACAACAAAGCCCACATAAATCCCTCAAAAGAGATTAATTGTCAGGCAAAGACTGTCCAGCCTGCCTTTGTACATTAGATTCTACTATAAAAAAACCCAAACATATAAATGAAGTTACTCTTTCAAAGTGCCCTTGCAACAGACACCTAGAAAATTTCAAAAAAGAAACTGTGCACTTAAAAAAAACTACTTTTCTAGAGAAGAAAGGAAGATAAAGAATTCTGAA
>NW_009954543.1:790330-813852 GCF_000747805.2 Chaetura pelagica
GTCCTAACTTGATGGATCATAAGGAAATAAATTTCTAATAAGTGCTTAAGAGTTATTTTTTGGAAATCCCTTTTTTTCAAGCATCCCATCTAGAGCTTCCAAAACCAACCACATCCTGTAGAAAGCTAATTTTTTGTCTTGCAGGTAAAACCCCACACACAGTTCAAGTGCAGCATACATACAACCATTACTTCACAAAGGTGAAGCCTGTTTGCCCTGAGGAAACACTAAGAGCATCTTGAACGAAGCCCCCATGACAGAATAAGGTAGCAATACCTGTTCAATACTCTGAAAGGAAAGGCAGTAAAAAATAATCCTTATCTTCACACATTCACATCAGGAAAAAACAAACAAAAACCAACAAAAAACCAAAACAAAACCCCAAAAAGCCAAAAAACAGTGCATATGCTAACATGAAATACAACCTCCTGTCTCCTATAGTAAAACATTGCTCACTGCAAGAATACAGAAATCTTTCTTGGGATACAGCAGGACAAACACTGCAGGAAATGTGTCTTCAGTAACACAAGATTTTACATAAACATCTTATTAAAAGCATCTGGGACTTGCACACCTGCAATACTTGCTGGTCCTTACAGCTTGCAGCTCAACATCTGAAAGGGAGACCAGATATATTGTACCAGATATATTGTATTCTTTCCATTGCACACTGCAAGAGAAAAGGGCAACCCTGACTGCGTTCTGAGAGAAGCACACCTGTTCCTGCTAGCAGGAACAAAAGCATGACAACACCATTCATATCCCTCAGCTCTTCTGCCTGGCAAGACAAGAATAAATCACTTGCTAGTTCTTTTGTACTTGTGTGCTGCCGGGGAAGGACATCACACCTGACAGGACCCACCCCCCTGTCAGCTTGAGCATTTATCATCCAAGGCTTATTTCCTATCTGGACACACTGGAAGCAATAAGGAGAATAAAAGCATTCCTTTGAGCTGTTCTATATCAGGAGGAGAAATGTATTACACACATGGAGCACCCTAAGAAACTTCTTCCCACTTCCCTCCGCTTTTCTTAATATATCACAAAGCTGCTTATGCCCTCTCGTGGCAGAAACCTCACATTAATATCAGCTATGGGGAGGGGGATGCAGAGACAAGCTTTCTCCCCCACTGAACCTTTCATTTCCCTGGCTGGTGTTTCTCACTTGCACTGGAGGAGGTGAGGAGCATGTGGGGCTCTGCTCCTGTCTCAGCCACCAGAGCACCATCCCACCAGGGTGCTCCTTTACCTGAAGATGGCTACAGACAGCCTTTTGTTGCTGTTGCATCTATTTGGCTTATAATCAAAGTGCTGCTTAATTCACACACGTATTTTGATTCCAAATTGTTTTTCTGTAGGAATTTTGTTGTGGTGTTTTGGGGGTTTTTTTAAAGGGTGTCATTAAAATAACAAGGGAAGAGAGCAAGCAGGACCTACAGTAGTAGCTAAAACAAGCCACTGGATATATTTAACTGATGAAGACTGAGTTTAAAATGTTGCTGAATAAAATTAACACGACTGAGTTTGACACTCAAAAGGTGCTTAGAAGACATCAGCACCGTATGTTATGAGATTTTATTTTATTACATAGTTAATGAGTTTACTAGCAAGACCTGAGCTTTTTGCTTGCCATGAGAATAGCAAAAGGCTAGTAAAGAACACGCTGTGCCACAGCTGGTCAACCACCATCTCCTCACCCAGGAAAACCACATACCTGCTGCCAAGGTGATACAGACTTTCTCTATACATAAACATGTATCCACCTGACTACAGGGTTCATTTCATGACATCTGGGGTTTGTATATTTGTAAGCCTTTGGGTTAAAGAAGACTAACCTGAAGGCACCTCTCATGTATATGCTTACAAGTACACCTTTGCTGTAGACTCAGGCTTTTAATGAAAGAATAAGGAACAGAGGCTATTCACAGTTGCATTTAAAGTCACTCCTGGGGGAGGGGAAGAAAGCCTTGCAAGAAAGCCCTAAACAAGAAGCAAGGCCTCCTCAAGAGTAAAAAAAAATGTATCAGCTTTCTACAAAAGAATTTAAACTGATAGTTGCTGTGAAAATTTTTTTCAAGTTTTTTTCTTCTCAAGTCCCCTCATTTTTTTCTTTCTTCTCCATTTTACTCAACATGAAAAAGAGGGAAAGTGAGGAAAATGAGGTAAAATTTCTTTGACTGAAGTTGGAAGTAAAAAAATCACCTGAAATTAAGAACTTTCAAATATGGTTTGCTTAAAAACGTTTATAAAACTTAGACCAGTAATACTACACAGAGCAGTGAGAAATTCAGTATCCAATGCCTTGAGAACAAACGTAATATGGAGCAAGAACAGGACTAGGGAAGGATGGATTCTTACAAGTACTGTTTACACACAATGAGGAGAGACTCTCTCTACCTGGCAGCATCTCCATCAGCTAAACAGAGTTGATTATGCTTTGAAAACACAGCATATTTCAGGGGAGAGTGTGCCCTTACCGATGGCCTTTGGAAGTGGGCATTTACAATGTCTTTTTTAATTGTACATGAAAAGGTTTTCCTCGAGTGAAATTATTTGTTATCTTGTAGATACCAACTCCTCTTGCCCTTCCAATGTTCATCAGGACCTGTATTTCAGAGGCATAATAAATACCCTGGAGAAGCACTGTTGCTGCATGCATTCACTCTAGGAAAACCACACAGATTTGGGGTTTTGATTGGGACATTTAAGACCTTAAGTAAACAAACAAATAAATGAAAGGAACTACCCTTAAGACTTCACCAAACCAGGCTGTGTGGCTGCACACTTTAAAAGCACACAGCAGTGTATATTCCACTCCCTCTTGAGGGTCAAACTCCTCTCGTCTCCACAGGAAACACAGCTGAGTCAAGACAACAAAATTGTTCTAACCCACTCTACTTGTAGGTCTGGAAAAAGAGGCTTAGTACTCTTTAAAACAGACAGAGGGACAAACAGGAGGAGGGGAGGGACCTGAAGTGAGCCAATAGCAAAAAAGTCACAACAGAACATGTACAAAGAAATAAGCCTTCATCTGTTCTGAGACAAAAAAAAGTGATATTATATATTTTTATTAACACCTGCATCCACCTACCCTCTCTTTAAATGAGTCACATAGGCACTCTGAAGAGCTGCTTCCAGGAAGCAGGGAAGTTCAAACTAAGAGTAAGTCACTTACCTTCATTAGCTGTTCAAAACCCTTTCCAAGTAAACTTTAAAATGAACTGTACAGGGACTCACATGAAATATTCTGCATGCAATGTGCTTTTAAAAAGTATCCTTTATTACTTCCTGATCTTTAATAAAGTAATTAGAAAGCTACACATTAGTAACAAGGGCTTCAGAAGTACTATTCCAACCACATAGATGGAGCATCTTGCACAGAAATATTCATGCAATGTTTGAGTAGGTATATCTAGCTTAACATGACATAAATGTCTTTTAAGAGTTAGCAAGCTATAAGGAATCCTAATGGCACAATCTTAGTCTTTCCTCTGTTTGTCCTGTCAAACCTTTCCTGCCTTTGCTTCTTTACTGGCAACAAACAGATTTTACTGCTGAAAGCTGCCCTGTGTGGACAGTCCAAAGCATCATTTTACATCCAGGACTGGAGAAGGCCTATAGACTTCTAGTACGTCTATCAGTAATTCTGTGTCCTTGTCTCTGTGTCCATGCGATGAATGAAAAACAGTTCAAACTCTTTCTCTTCTTCACAGACACAAGATGTGAGTAAAAAATTTTACAGTACCCAGTACTGGCAGGAACTTCCCCACAAGGGAAGGACAGTATATGATTTTAAATAAAAAAGCTACTCAGCTTTCCCCTACAAAGAAACAGACCATACGAGTTGTTAGCTGGCTTTCCTTATGATTTTTTATATATGTACTAAGCTAAAATTACTTGGTTTAATGCACTTACATGCAAAACTTGTCACACATATCTTTGCCGCTGAGAAGAGCAGAAATACCTGATTCAGAAGATCAAAGGCCATGAAGCTACAGAGGAACAAGTAACATGCATTGTCCCCAGTGCTGCTAGTGTCTAGCATAACGTGTGGCTAAGGCAGGCATGGAAGTGCATGGTGTGCACTGTTAAACTCAGCTAGGCAAAATTACAGAGATAGAGACCACTAAGCACGTGCCCAGCAAACTAGTGGCACATATTACAGCTCAACAGAGGGCTCACAGTAGTCAGCATACTCAGCACCCTAGCCAACTAAGCAGCTACTTGCTACTAATGATCCAGGCTCCTCCAGCTTCACTTGGAGAAGGTTAAACACTGTCAGTTAAATGGCTGACCCAAAAAGGTTACTTTCAGCTTATTAGACATCTCAATATCCACTACTGTGTATCATTTACACTGCAGGTACAGAAAATATCTCAGGTCCTCCATGCTGGCACTTGCTATGCAAAGTTTGTAACCTCTCTTCAGCAAGAGCTAAATTTGGATACAACCTGACTGTATCTGAAGTGTTCAGTGCTTTACCACAGGCCAAACTGGTTTCTAGACTTCATTCTCAGAGGAAACAGGGAGAAACGAGATAAACTGCTTTTTGCAACTTCTTATACCAAGGCACCTCACTCCTTCAAACTCTTCCTCATACTTGTTAGTGCTTATGATCACTTGGCATTTCTCTGCCATTTTGCTGTCAAAATCTTGGAGATTCTAGCCAGGCCACCAGGTAACACCTTGAGCACATTTCTTCTTACCTTTTCAAGCTCCTGCAAGTACACCTGGGCAATGACACATGCTGTCTCAAAACAAGCCATGACTTCCTCCTCCCTTTCACACAGTCGAGCACGAGAGGCAATGGAGTTGGTTGAGCGCTCGAGTGAGAGACCTGCAAAATAGCAACACCTTCGTTAACTGGAGCCCACCAACAGCAGCATGGCTGTGTTATTCCTTCATTTACCAGCTGACAGGGAAATTACCCTCTTGCTTTAGTGACTTTCAGGAAAATATATTTCCCACAAACGCAAGGCCTTTTTGTCATGCTGCTCTAACACACAGTGCCACTAGACGCTTCTACAGTGCCTTCCAAGTATTTTATGAAGGATATACAATCCCTCTGGTAGGGATGATCAAGAAGAGAGACTAAGACCTTACATCTCCCATGATGGCTACAGATTTTGGGTGCTGCTTCATAAATATCCTGACACTGGGTTTGAAAATTTTTGAGCATTCACTATTCCAAGTGAAGCTTTCAGTAAGCAGCAGTTTTGAGGGGAAGAAAGAAAAACAAACTGGAAAACGATACCAAAACAAAGTCAGGAAAATCTGAGGTTTCTTGGAAAATCTGAGCACACGCAACTTGCACATGGACACACAGCAAGCTCTTGGCAAGGCAGAAGAGACTCTTAACCACAATATCATCCCTTTTTCCTAAGAAATGAAAAAACCCTGTTTTTTTGTACTACTCAAACTTTTTCTTGTATCACTATCCAACTCCTCTTACAAACTAAGAGCATGTTAACTGCAAACCTACAGCTATTGTCCCTACATTAGTATATTCTATTATTATCAGAACCTTGTCTGGCATCACACTGCGGCATGATTTTTAGTCTCTAAACCTGTTTGGAGAGGTTGCCTATCCACATACCAGTTCCACTCTAATCAGTGACGCACCAGATCTCTACAATACACCACTGCTTGGAAACTCTGGTCTTCTACATCATATACAAATGCACAGTAGCCCAGTAGCCCAACACAGGTTCCAAAAAGTTAAGCACATACTTCCCCAAAAATTTCATACACAAAAACATCAGTGGACAAGGGAACACTTATGGATGTCATCTATCTGGATTTCTGCGAGGCCTCTGACATGGACCCCCCACAACATCCTTCTCTCTAAGTTGAAGAGATATGGGTTTGATAGGTGGATTGTTCAGTGGATAAGGAATTGACTGGACGGTCACATCCAGAGGGTTGTGGTCGATGGCTTGATGTCCAGATGGAAAACAGCGACCAGTGGTGTCCCTCAGGGGTCCGTACTGGGGCCATTGTTGTTTAATATCTTCATTAATGATATTGACAGTGGCATGGAGAACACCCTCAGCAAATTTGCCAATGACACCAAGCTGGATTGTACAGTAGATATGCCAGAGGGACAGGATGCCATCCAGAGGGACCTGGACAAGATGGAGAAATGGGCCCAGGTGAACACCATGAAGTTCAACAAGACCAAATGCAGGGTCCTGCACCTGAGCCAGGGCAACCAGAGATAAGAATACAGGCTGGGGGAAGACATGCTAGAGAGCAGCCTTGTGGAAAAAGACCTGGGGGTACTAGTGGGTCAAAAGCTGGACATGAGCCACCAATGTGCAGTTGCAGCCCAGAAGGCCAACTCCATCCTGGGCTGTATCAAAAGAAGTGTGGCCAGGAGATCAAGAGAGGTGATTCTGCCCCTCTTCTCTGCCCTGGTGAGACCTCACCTGGAGTACTGCATCCAGCTCTGGTGTCCCCAACACAAGAAGGACGAGGACCTGTTGAAGCATGTCCAGAGGAGGGCAACAAAAATGATCAGAAGGCTGGAGCACCTCTCTTATGAAGACAGGCTGAGGGAGTTGGGGTTGTTCAGCCTGAAGAAGAGAAGATTCGGGGGGGACCTTAGAGCAACCTTCCAATACCTGAAAGGGGCCTATAAGGAGGCTGGGGAAGACCTGTTCACTAGGGCATGTAATGACAGGACAAGGGGTAAAGGTTTAAAGCTAGAAAAGGGTAGATTTAGGTTGGACATTTAGGAAAATGTATTTAATATGAGGGCAGTGGATCACCGGAATGGATTGCCTAGAGAGGTGATGAAGGCCCCATCCCTGGAGACATTCAAGGTCAGGCTTGATAGGACTCTGGTACAAGCTTGGGAGGTGGCTCCTCACTCTCCCAAGTCAGAGGCGCATGGCACATTCCCTCAAGGAACTATAGTTTGAAGGTACATGTGTGTTCCTCACCTTTCACCTTTGAAAATTCAGACCAGAGTAGAGTAAGGGGAGTGAATTTCAAACCGACAGTGATGGGGAACAGGGATGATGGTAATTTTGCTGTTTTTAACCAATGCCCATTTCTCTCCTTTCTATTGACATACACCTTGTATAGCATCCAACATGTAACAGATTTTGTCTTCCAGTCCATGTGTGAAGTCTCTGGCTTTATATCACCGGTTGTTTCCCTAATATTTCAAAGCCTCTATTTCCTAACCCTGTTGCAATGTAATGGCAGGGAAAAGAGGATGTTAACTCTCTATACAGAAAAATAAATCATTCAGCACTGAAGCTAGAACAAATATTCTTCTTGGCTCTGTCTCAGTTTTATCTACCTCTGAATTTCCAGTCTTTCCCCTTAATTGAAAATAAATTTTAAGTGTTGCATTTCAGAGTCACCATCCCCTTCAGTGCAAGGTGGGCCCTTGTCCTGGTTTGAGCCAGGATGAAGACAATTTTTCTTTTTACTGATTTTTTTTTCCTTCAGTAAGCTTTCTTGTAACTAGCAACAGTGTGTTCAAACCAGGCTCAAACCAGGACAGCCCTGAAAGAAATCCTGTACAATCTGCTGACATTCAAACACATGCAGAATCTAATCAAACTGCAAGAGCAATCCTAGCACAGCCTGTATGAGGGTGTTTATCGTGGGAGATGTCACACAGAGAAAACAGACTGACAAAAAGCCATTTACATACATGCTGCAGCCCACTGCAAGGAGCAGTGCACTCTCTAAGCTCTGACGTGGGGGAGGAAAGCAAGCAGCCTTTGCCAGCACCAAGTTCTTGTACATGTCTGACAAGAAATGTGCCCATTCATGTGGTCAGAAAAAGAGAGCTGGGGCTGATCTGAGATGGGGGAATGAACACCTCCAAAAAGGTTCTTGCCACAGTAAATACAGAGCAATATACAGATACTATGCTACATTGCACACATTTTTTATTTGTAAAGGGCAAGAAGGAAAATTGACCCACATGATGTCACATTAGTCATCATTCTTTCTGCTAATACCATATGCACTGACCTGATGTCATCGGAGTATAAAATCTTCTACAGAAGCTGAACAGAGCTGTTCTTCTCTACCACAGAAATGCAATTGAAAATAAAAATTAGAGCAAGAAAACTGCAAATACAGTAGGCAAAGTGAAGAACAGAAGAATAACAACAGAAGCTCCCTACTTTTGCAGCCACCAATTCAGTTCTCACAGTGCAAAGCCCTCATAAGTACACATTTGCTCAGGGTTCAGTTGGACAAGACTGTTTACAAGCCCTGCAGTCTTGAGAACACAAATTCCACTAAGTCTTCTCCATCTCCTCAGCACAGGAAAATCTTCACAGCACAACATATATTTTAAATTCAGCTCAGTTCCCAAAAAGCATCAGAAAGCCAAGAAAGTGCATGCCCCTTCCAAACGGGATTTTGAAAGAAAAGTGTAGTTCTTGCTAAACCAGAATTAGCCTCAGAGTAGGGCACAAAGCCATATGCTTTCTTGGTAGCTGGTTAAGGTAAAGAGACTTGAGTATTTTTCACAACCCGTTATGGTAAGATAATGCCAACTTAACCTATTATAAGATTCTTCTCATATTAATTGAGTGCCCAAATTTAAATATATGCATACATTTATACCATAAGAACATTTTTATAGTGAGGACACAGATTTCTAATAAGAGTATGGCCCATGATCAAGACTTAAAGAGAGACATCCTTCCAGATTATTCTTTTTAAAGGAAGAAACTCTTTTCTACCCACATTAGAGGCAGTAACTTTCTATGAATAGAAACACTGCTTTTCTCTCTTGCATAAAGATAAGGCTTCCATTTACCTCCTCTGGTTCTACCTACATTCATCTCTAGCTCTTGATTTCTCTATAATCTTTGCCCCGTCTTCTCCCCTTTGAAAGCTAATCAGCATTTATATCATAAAAAAAAAAAAACAAACCCATAAGGTTTGTAATAGGTATCACTGAACTAATTTCTTCCTAGAGCTGAAGTGCACTGGTAACAGGGAAACCTGAAAGGGGAGATTTTATTAACGCTTATTTCCACTTTCATCTCACTCAGTCCTTGCCAAGAGAAAACAACACATCATGTAGCTCCAGTGCTCCGAGGTGATGTTATTACCAGAACTGGAACATACATGTGCACATGGACATGCAGTAGCAGATTCTCAGAAACATAAATGAGACAAGCATTTATGCTGGAAGGGATATCAGGAGGTCCATGGTCCAACTTTCCACTCAAAGCAGGGCCAGCTCAGGGTGTTACCTCATCTGGTCTTGAAAGCCTTACAGCATAGAAGAAGCATAGAAGCATAGAAGAGAATGCACAACTGCTAGGGAGGAGGCCAAGGTAGCTTTTACATTTTCCTCCAGTTCCTAAAATAAGTTCACCTAACAGTAGCATTCCTCCAAGCAGGAAGAATATACCAAACCACTCACAGGTTCCTCTTCTTTGCTTTTTGCACACACTTCCAGCCTCCTGTATTTGGATGAATTTACACAACTGGAGAATGGTGGGTTGATAGGGGCAAGAATTCAGGGTCAGAAGCAACACACTACTTTCACCAACAGCGTTAACCTGCAGCGGCTAAAACCCCACAGCCCAGGATCACCAGAGCTATCTGGCACTCTAAGAATTAATCAAAGAAACACAACAGCACACAGAGTGTTTAGTGTACCTGTTGTGTTGTGTTCTGGTGCTGCACTTGTGTTGAATACAGCTATGGGAACATAAAGCCAAAGACAGTTTTATGTGGAACTTCCAGCCTTGCTAACAGCATCAGCCCGTCTGCAGAGCAAGGTAATAGCACCTACGTACCACACAGACAAGCCATCCTGGCCAGAAGCCAGTGTGCTGCTGAGCTGAGAGCATGCCATGGTTTTACTCTAGCCACAGAAAGATACAGAATATGTCTTGAGGTGAGCTGGGTGTGAACATGTCTCCTGGCAACTGCTGCAAGGAAACTGGTTGTGTACATGTCCCGACCCTGTGGTAAACAGCAGGTTGTTCTGGGCAGCTGTACCCAAGGGGAAGATGCACTTCATTTCTAGCATGCAGCCTTCAGCCTACTTCAGAAGTGTAGCTCTAGAAAACCAAGTAGCATTGAAACAAGGCTATTTTTAAGACTAGCTTTTCCAAACATGTACACATGCATGTTGGCTAATCAAAGTTCAGCAGAATATTCAACAAATATATTCAAAGGCACAACCAAACCATTTTAAAGATGGTATTATAATCAGCCTGCCCCACTGGCTAAGGTTTGAACCTAACAGCAGGACCCTCAATCAACATGTTAATTCAGTGTCTTGGAAATCAAAATAGCCCTAACATCAACAAGCCAAAGCAACAGTTCAGATTATGCTGACATAGACAAGGGTATTCCAGGGTAAATCAGCATGTGGCAATCTTCCCTTAGTGACTGGACATGTCATGCTATACAACACAGCCCCAACATGGGACAGCATCATAGCTACCTGAAAGCTACCTCTAGCTCAGGCCATCTGAAAGGACATTTATATTTGTTTTCTTTCAGTGAAAATCAGAGTGTAGCATGTTGTCTCATGT
The DNA here is from genome assembly GCF_000747805.2 of Chaetura pelagica. Lineage (NCBI taxonomy): Eukaryota > Metazoa > Chordata > Aves > Apodiformes > Apodidae > Chaetura > Chaetura pelagica. The sequence goes on from NW_009954543.1 coordinate 800,866, forward strand.
TACCATGCAAACTTTGTGTGCTCCTTCTGCTTCCTCTGAACAGGATGTGCAACTGTTTTTGTATGCCCTGATGCTGCTGACCCCACAAATCATAGTGCAAGAGGTGGAGAAGGTTTTGTGCGTATGTACAACCAACAATGCAATTCTGTGTGGAGAAGGAAGTGGAACACTAATCAAACCTTACCATCATAGAAACCAAATCTCTTTAACAAAAGGAAGGAGAAGGTATCTTCAGCTATTTGCATTTAGTGGCCCGAAGATAACTCTCCTCAAAGGTCTAAAATCACACCCATAGTGCATTTGTGCATAGATGACTGTGAAAAACAAACTACCTCTCAAATGCAAACAGGAAGAAAAAACTAAACTACCATATCTAACAGCAGAGAAGAGCTCCTGGTGTGCAGCAACAAAACCTGCTTCCCCAGCTGCCCCAGGAAGCCTAAGTGCATCAAGAACAGCAGGGCTTGGCAACTCTTCCACACCCCAGCTTAAGAGCAGTGGCATTGACATACACAATTCACCAACAATGCACCAAAGTCATCACTGTCACTATCTAAGTACAACTCCAAATTCTTAAATCATATTCTGAATACCCAAGTAAGGCATACTAATACTAGGCTCTTTTATCAAGACATCAGCATCTACAAACTGAGGCTTTTACCTATCAGACAGCTATTCTGATGGCAACATAATTCAACAGCATGCTTCTGTCTAGCTGGCAAAATTGTGAACACTAGCACTTTGAAGTCTATACCAGGTATAGAACAAAGTCTTTCTCTTTCTTATGTGAATTAACATTTAAAAGATGCAATTTTTGTCAAGCACAAGTGAAAACAAGTTCTGCCAACAAAATGCCTTACTCTCAGTTACTTGGTTTTTAATGCTATATTGCATCCTATGTCCTTATGGCTGGGACTCAATTTTCCTAACAGTCAGGCAAGAAAACTAGTTTTATTATTTTTTTATCTGTTCAGAGGAGTGCAGCTCCCCACAGACCTTAATGCTCAGAAATATGAATCTCAGCTATTTTCAGTCATCAAAGAAGGATTCCAATATAAAAGAATTTGTGTCCTGCCCCAGCAGACCCTTTTTTTTTTAAAAAAAAAAAAAAAAAAAAATGAAAAAGCAAACAAACTCTTTCTTCCTTTGCAGTCACAGCAGCAGCTGAGAATACTGATCAAAGTAACTTCATTGAGTAGCTGCCAGTAGAAGAAACAGCAGTTAAGGAATCTGAGGAGACTAATGCAAGCCAGTGTATAATCTCAAAAGCTTTGTTAAAACTTAAAGGTTAACACAGCTGCACATCGTCAAGTGTCAATCATCCCCCTGAAGCCTGTTACCACCTAAGAGCAATATATTTGTACCAAAAAAGTGAAAGCAAAGTTTTAGATTACATTTAACTACAACTTTCACTGAAACATATGCCCTTCTTAACTTTACAGCCAGTATAATTCTGGCTCTTCACAACAACTTTTCCTAAAGACTACAAGGAATGCTGGTGTTGTCTCTAGGGAAGTTTTAGCTGCTCTCCTGAACACTACAAGTAATTCAAGCACCTCAGCTAGCATTGTCACTTCCCAGGTGGGCAGGATCCAGACAATAGTGAACTGGGGCTCCAGACAAGTCAGCACTCTAAGTAACAACTCTTCTGGTCTAAATTGGATGATTAGGGTAGAGAACACTTAGACTCTCAAGTAAAAGCCTACAGCAAGCATGCCATGATGTCAACAGTGCCTAAACGACATATCTGACACTGAAACTAATGGAGAGAGGTAAGGAAAGAATTCAGGCTCTAAGGATTTTCCTTGCCCCTTACAGCCTACTGCCCATTTCTGCCAATGGGTACATTACAGTACGTTGTCCCCGTGTCAGGCAGTAATAGCAGTGTGGGCAGGATGAAAACAGCTTTTTCAGAGGGGTAGCTGTGCTAGAAGGAGGCGAGGAAAAGCTGGGTTCCCCTCCTATGTTATCATCAGCAAATCTGGATGTTTTCCTTGGAGTCATGTGGCAACTGAACAATAGAACAGAAATGGATCATCTTTATCTTGACATGTGCAATTACAACAATGCTTTTACTTTCCCCCATTAGTGCCCAGAAAGGATATAATGAAAATTATTTGAATATAGAAAAATGCCATCAACCTTCTATTAATCAATTTCCCACACTTGTCTCAGTTGACAAGAAAAGATATGTCCTTTCTTAGTAAGATGCCTCCACTATCTCTTTTAAGGTATTACAGCAGATTTTTTCTAAGAGATCTTCAAGAACTCTTAAAAATCAGCCTGTGGAAAAGATTCCAAGCACAAGAGTATGCATAACCACAGGGAAGGGTTTTTGGCACCCAAAAAGGCAGTATACTATTCCAAACACTCATTCGGAAAAACAGGAATGCACCTTGCAAAACATTATGCCCTCTGAAATGAGGAGCAGGCTCAGAAAGTTCATGTATAGCCTCTTAACAGGTTTGTAAAACATAAATTGATGTAACAATGCTTCCTGAAAAAAAGAAATTAGAAGTGAAAATTCACTTTCAAAAGAAAAGTATGAAATAAGTTATAACCCTGCAAAGCTAAATCATGTTTCCAAATTCAGTTTATCTGTACTTGGAAACATTCAAGCTACTGGCACTCAAAATCATTCCATACAGTCTGTATTCCAGCACAGACAATAGTTTTGGTATTGCCATCTCATTTATCAAAAACTAAATGGACAAAAATCTCATCCCAGAGAAGCCAACTGGAAATTCTGTTTTCAGAAGGACTCTATTTAGAAGTATGGCTGCTTAAGTTCGTAGCACACAGTAACTCATTATCTGTATGGAATACATATACTTACACTATCGGATCAGTAGCATTAAAAAAAAAGAAAAATGAACTGAAGAAGTTACTGGCTTAGGATCTGAAAGAAGAGTTTGATAAAGCACTGAAATGAGTCTTTAAAATAGAGGCACTTTCTTCCAGGGATGACAAAAAGCATTCTCTCTTTTAGTTCTCTCCACTAAGTTAGTTCAATTATTAGCTTTTCAAAGCTGATGAATCAACAAAACTTTGACTAAATAAAAATCAAACAGGATACCCCATTTTAATCTATGAATTAAAAGGTGCACAATCAACAAGAAATCTACCAGTTTTAACATCAGAAACACTGAATTAATACTTGTCTGTAGCAAGTGAAATTAATTTAATATTTTCTTAATCAAATTATTTAAAGAGAGAAGAAAAACGATATATCAGAACTCAGCTTTGTAATAAAGCTATCCCTAACCGTACATTTTATTCTAATTTCCAAACACTTGCAGTTGAATACAAATCTTACCTAGGAAATTAATCATCCTGTAGAAAAACAAATTAGAAAAATTAATGACACATAAGCAAATGTCAAAATTAAAGACTCCAATGAAGTATATGAACAAGTGGGTGATCTAGCCTCTGATTAGCTAGACTGAAACATTTTAATACTAGATTTATGTTTACTGAATGCAAACCTGCATGTTTTAAATAGTTCTGCAAACCAACAAAGTAAGAAATTACTAAATGGTACAAGCAAAAAGGAAGACTGAAATAGATAATTCAAATTTCAAGGCTTCAGTTGGTCAATTCAAAACTATTATTAAAACCAAACAGGTAGTTTTCAAACTAGCCAAGTAAAAGGTCAGTTTTCCTGTTTTTCATCTCTGTGTGATATTACCATTTTCCTTTCACAACACTGCCACAACCTCCAAACAACCAAACAACCACTTCCAGCATTACAAACCCAAGACAAAGATTTAATGTGGGGAGAAAGCAGAACAACAGTTCCAAGCAATACTGACCTCATTATCTTTTAAGTTTTAAAATACACAACCACTAAAAAAACCTCGTAAGATCAGCTGTTTGTCCTAAAAATGAAGAAACAAGACCCCCTAAAATCCCACAAGGAACTGGACTGAACCCAGAACCCCAGATGCAGGGTCCCAGCTGTTTAATATTACCAAGCTCAGGAAAAACCCTCCCATGGTGGATTCAGAGTTTTGCTGCTACAGCTCTCAGTAGGACTCTAGAGACCATTGGCTTGATCCAGCAGAGTTTCTCATGAGCATTCAGTTTTACACACGACCAATCTTGGACATCTCTGAATTACTTAAATAGGTTTAAGAAGAAAATAAAGATTACTCCAAGGCACTGACCTAGTGAAGTCTCATTTCCTTGTAGGTGTGACTTGTGGTTGGCCTTGCTACAACAAAACAGACTATAATCAAGGCTTCTTGATCATAGACAGACAGAGTTATCACCTTGTTCTTTTCCAGATGGGTTTTGCTAAGGCCTGAAAAAGCCAAGATCACTCTGCAGGCTTTTGATACAATGCATCTCTTTTGTAAAGTTAAAAAACCCCCCAAATTTAGAAACAAATGCACAAGGATAGTCACCTCACCCATCTTTAGACGCCTGCGAAAAAGGCCACAGCCTGCTCTCACCATCACCAAAGGGGAGGCTGTATTATACAGCAGTACACACTTCATCTGTATCAGATGCCATTTGAAGAAGTGATGAATCACCCCAGAACTTCCAATTTCTGACTGTACAGAGAGTTCATACTGGAACTGCACAAATCAAACCCATCCTGAGTTGAAAATGCCCAGTAAGAATACAAAAATTACTGCAGAATGAACTGGAAGGAAAGGAGGAAAAGAAGCCACGGGACTGTTAAAGTTTTAACTCACTACGGAATCAGGCAGATACCATATCCAATCCTATGTCATAGCTACACAGATTTAGATTGCTAGCTATTTGCAGGCTACCAGCCCTCCAGGCAGAGGGAGTTCAGCACCTGGCCTGACAGTTGGTCTGATGGACAGAGGGAGCTCCTCTATATGGGGCTGCCTCACCTTGCAGCAGCTCTGTTATCACACATCCTGACTCCAAGCACTGCTGCACACCAAAGTATTTTGAAATTCTTTTGAAAACAGCTCCATGAGCTTCTCTCTGCTGCCAACAGCCTCACTGAGTAAACACAGCTTTCACACAGTGAAGCAAGGAAGGCTGTGCAACAAACATTGCAAAAACATAGAAGCCTTTCTACAAACTTGAAATTTAGGTATGTTGAAGCCCTGGCTAGAGCTATACTTTGCTTTGTGAAGAGTTAGGTTGTGACATACTCCAGTACCAGGAAGATTTATCCTCTGGGAGTGGTCACACCTCCACAGGGCGTCTGCAGCAAGTACAGCCAGAGGGAAACCAATGGGCTCTGGCAGTTACATGTGCTGTTCTGAAGTCTTTCTTGTTTGCTTGTTGTGAATGGACAACCATGTAACGAAGCCACGACATGTCCCAAGGGAATTAGAAGCAAAATGAGAGCAAGTCTGCTTTCTCAATACTGTTCTTTGCAACAGACAGAACTGCTTGCATCAGAGATGACCTGCAGGGTTGTGAACAGAGCAGAGGTTTTAAGGAGGAATTAACTTAATGGAGGATGGGGAGGAAGGAGACAAGTACAGACCAACCGCCTATTAACTAACAATTTGAGGTTAAAATTAGTCATCATGAAAAAGCCAGCTGTTGTCAGAATTCCACTCACAGTGCACACAGAACTTCTCAAAATGCAGAGATTTAGAAACAGGACAAGCAGAAGCAGTCAGTTGAGAAACTGAGTCTTTCCCTCTCTGCAATTTCTCCTGTGACTTGCCAACTGCTCTCATTTATAAATAACTTCAATGCAGTAGGCATTGAAGTTATTACTGATACTCACATGGGTGGAAATCTACTAATGAGCAAGGCAAGCAAGAAACTGTTCAACTTTTGCAGTCCAATCACAAGGGTGGAAATCCGTATTGCTTCCCACCATAATATGAACATACTACATGCAATAGACCTTCATATGAAAACCCCAGAATTAGCTCTATGTCCATCCTTCAGTGTTGTGAAGATCAAAATGTGGTCTAAAAAAAACAAACTCAGTTTTGTTGTTTTACATTTCATTTCTATCACTGACTTTATCTATGCAGCTCCTCCCAGCGTATCCCCCTATCTTTCTCATTACATTTTTGTTTGTTTCCAACAGTAAAAGGATAAATGAGTGCCTGTGATTTGACCTTTCTTCCATGACTTTTCCAGCATAATCCTGAGTACTTGAGAACCTACACTGCCATGCTGCATAGAGACACAACCCACCAGTACAAAACCAAGGAGGTTTCATGTTCGTACTAAGGAAGTGATAGAAAGTTCTGGTGTTTAACTAATGCAGGATAAAGAGGGATATGCTATTAAACCAACTGCTTTCTCCCATTACTGAAAATCAGTTTAAGAAATTAAGCAGGGAACCCAAGCTCTGCCCTGAAATAAAGACAGGACTTGGGCTTTTCTGGTCTGTTGGCTAAATAATTCCTGCAAAAACTTTAGTTCCAGCAATGTTCAAGAGTGCCTTTAAGTAAGGTTTCAGCTTGCATAAGTTAACAGTCATTCAACTAAAAGCAGTAATATGGATGGATCAAGAGAATTTCTGCAAAGATAACAAGTGAAAAAGGGGAATAAGAAAAAAACTTTAGCATAATGTATAAAATAATTTTAAATAATTCAACTCCATGCTGTTACTTACCCTGCAGACCTAGCCTGGACTGATACGCTTTGAAATGAAAATTTAAATCCACACAGCTATTGCCGTAATTACCCATACAAATTTCTAACATTTAAGGGCTTATTTCTTCAAGACTGGAAGGTCAAGGACATGGCATAGGGGAACAGCAATCCTAGCAGCGAGTGCCCTCTCTAAAACTCAGCTGGACAAGCTCCACTCTCTTTTCTCTGTCAGAAACTTTGGTAGCATACTAAGTGACTTACTACACCCTTGATATCTTGACTAATCTGAAAATAATAATCATGGAGGACAGTAACTGTGGAAGAGTAGTAACAGAGAGGTTGCTCTGCAATGGCAGGGGCTCCTTACAGTTTACACACAAACACAGGGGCCACACAATATTTATGTTCTGTGCGAAAACATATGGGGAAAAAAAAAATATGGCTTGATCCTCTGAGGCAAACATCTCCATGCCCAATATCTTCATATGCAAAAGTTAGGTAGTCAATACCATAGAACAGGCCTTACAGGAATAGGGTTATTTCATCAGTGTTCATGCATACCTTATTACATACACACCTCACCAAGGGCCTTATTCAGTTCCCAGTGAGGACACTGCATCTCCTTCAGACTCTGGAGTGCACCATTAGTTGCTCTCAAACACAGTGCTATGAATGTACTCAGTTACTCACTCCTTGGCGCCATGCAAATGTTGGTGTGAGTTACAAGTAAATTAGTCCTGCTCCACAAAAACTCGTTAACAAGGCAGATTCAACCAGCACCACAGAAAACAAAATCAAAGCAAGCAAAGCAGCACAAACAGGTTTTTAAAAAAGCAGAATGGCTGTGTGAGATCGTGAAATGATTATCAGTAATAGTAGCAGCCCAGTCAAACAGTATTTTGGGTTGATTTGGTTTCACTCTTTTACATACCAGTTGAAGGTATCTGATCATCAGAGTTCTCATTCACCTAATTAGCTGGTGGACATGCTGAAAAGAGTAGAAAGCAGTAGATAGGTAGCAGTACTTGAGCAACATTTATAAAGGAACTGAAAGAAATGAAGGAGAAGATTACTGATCTTTTTCCCCCCAAGTCAGAAACTGACTAGGGTCTTCCTTTCCCCCACTCAAAAAAGGAAATGCAATTTCACTATCCAGAGAGGCAGTTATTATTAGGATCTCTCAAACAGCGCAATGGCTGTAAAATTACAAGGGGAAGGAGAGATTCCTGTTTGTACATAAGGTCTGATACTGTGTGACATGCATTGCAAATATATACTACCTGCTTCAAAAGCACATAAACTCTGTTAGCCCAGAGTTTAAAACTTGGAAACACCATTATTGCTTAATACATAGAAATCACTAAAATTTACAAGTAGATTAACTCTTACTAATAGAAAGCATAGCCTCCAATTCATCTGCGTTTGATTTAGATTTTCCCAAAATGGATTCACAAACTCAAGTGTGTTGCTGACTTACAGCCAACAGTTAACACAAGATTTCCAACGTAAAGCTTTTCTTTACAAGCCAGCCAAGTTTAAAAACCATGGACTAAGACTCTATAATGCCTATAAGTTTAAACTACACATAGCATACCCAGTAGGATTTTCTAAAGCATACAAAGTTGTCTTAACTCTGCTCCAATCAAATCACTTGAAGAAATACCTTCAACCTCAAACTAAACACAGCATACTTCATATATGATTCTTTACCTTTAATAACGAAGGCTTCAGTTACCAAACGCAGCATGTACAGGGGTTCACCTTTTGTTGAGAGGTCATCAATTCCTGCTCTTGCATACATGCTGATGGCATCTCTGTAGGATCCTTCCACATAATGAAGCTTTCCTAGGATCAGCATAGCCTCTGTCATATACTTAGGCTGAAATGGAGAGAAGAAAAGTGTGTTTACATGGTAAAACTCCAGACAGCAAGAATGAGGTACTTAAGAAAAAATTAAGCAGATTCATAATGCTTTCCTTTTGACATTGCTAGCTCCACAGGCCAAAGTAGGAAGGATTTAAGTGTCTAGAGATCTTAGGGCTATGCTTATGAGAGCAGCAGGCAACAAAAGTCAAGCAACTGCTTTAGAGCTGTTTGGAAATACACAGCTTGCAAGCCACCTCTTTGGTTTCAGCTGACCTGCTCTATTGATTCATCAGTCACAGATAGCACATAAAAGCCTGGCATTGTCAGAACTACTTACACACACACACCAAGAAAATCCCCAAGTTTTAAACTAGGCAGAAAGCTTCACACTTCAGTAAGTGCTTCCCTCTCCTCTGCATATTTAATTAAAAAGCAAGAAAGCTCCCAAAAATCTCTTAAAGTTATCAAAGAATTTTCAGTCAACAGGAGAAAAACAGAAGGCATGCCTGCTGTACCCAAGATTTGAATGGTACCTTAAGGATTGAAAATGTGTACAAATCTGTGTAACAAAAAAAAAACCCAGACCCTCAGTAAAATACATCCATTCAAACCCTTTTTATTATTTGGAAAGCATGAAAATGTTTCTAAACCTTCACAGTAATTGTTTTAATACACGCTGCATGAGCAGCCAAGCCACCACTAACAAAGAAGTAGTAATGGCAGTTCATGCAGCCAGACTTAACACCAAGACCTGTAAGAATTCAACTGTTTTGGCAATTACTGGAGCTAAAGTATAAAGAAAGAGGGTTGGATGAAGTCCGCTTCTTTCCTTCCTCATTTTTACTTTTAAAATATGCTGACTTTCAAGAAGTTAATTTCACTTGCTCCCTGGAAATCAACATGATAAAAGTGGAACATACATATTCAAGATAACTAGCCTGTAAGTTTCAGTACAAAAAGTAAGAAAATTAATCATCTTTTTAAAGCCAGTTATGCAACTGTGTGTCCAAGGACACTGACACAGCAGCAGCCATTGAGGTAGCCTTAAAGCACTCATACAGCTCTGAGCTGAGTTGATAGGCAGCTACCAACAATGCACACAAACCACATAATAAAATAAAGGAATAATTTTGCATAACTTCTCTGACAGAAACTGAAAGCAATGCAAGGCTGTAATTCTGGACTCACACCACAACCTTAAGTGCCTGACAGCAGCTTGCAGCATATTTTTCCTCTGACCTGGAACTTACAAGGTGTACACCTCAAACCAGGAACAGCAGTAGGTCATTCAGTCATGCCAGCCTGACAGCACTGTTATGTGGCCATGCCTCACAACCCCACAGAATTCATAAATATTTATCCTGCTTCTTTTTAATAAAAACAAAGAAAACAATCACAGAACCACAGAACGAGTTGAGTTGGAAGGGACCTTAGAGATCGTCTAGGCCCTGTCTGCAGGGCCCTGTCCAGCTTGCCCTTGAACACTTCCAGGGAGGGGCCATCCACAGCTGCCCTGGGCAACCTGGGCCAGTGTCTCACCACCCTCACACTGAAGAATTTCTTCCTAACACAAATCTTCCAGCTTGAAACTGTTACCCCTCGTCTTATCACTACCCTCTCTGTTGAAAAGCCCCTCCCCAGCTTTCCTGTAGCCCCTTCAGGTACTGGAAGGCTGCTATAAGGTGTCTCCCCAGAGCCTTCTCTTTCCAGACTTAACAATCCCAACTGTCTCAGCCTGTCTTTGTAGGAGAGGTGCTCCAGCCCTTGGATCATCTTCGTGGCCCTTCTCTGGACTCATACCCCAACAGCTCCATGTCCTCTCTGTGTTGGGGGCTCCAGAGCTGGACACAGTACTCCACGTGGGGTCTCACAACAGTGGAGCTGAAGGGGAGAATCACCTCCCTTGATCTGCTGGCCACACTTCTGTTGATGCAGCCCAGGACACGGTTGGCTTTCTGGCTGCAAGCACATGGAAGATGTATACTTGTAGAAAAGAATTGGCTTGCATATGAAAAAACAAGTCTCCCAACAGAAGACACTGCAAATGGATATTTAATTACCAGTCCATTAGTAATACCTACAATACAGCACTGCTCATACAGGAACATGAACAAGCAATACCAACACTCTGTATCACACTAATAACCATATGAAACCAGCATCCGTTCAGCAGAAATGATAATGACAGAGCCCACTTACACGTAGTTTTCCTCTGCTTAAGATACTGGTCAGGTGCTGTTTAGCTTCACTCAGTTTAGGATCATTCTTCTCTGTCAGTGGAATGGAGTCCTTCAGTTTGGCAAAGTTCTCTTTCAGACATTTTTCCAGCAGAGCCTCTGCAAGCAGCATACTCCCGTAGTCCTCTGAAAGCACACACCAACCAAGAAGAAACACCGCTTAGTGCCATCCTGTTGATAAACAGCATCAAAACACCAAATCATCACACCTTTGAGACACGCAAACTGTAACTGACATGAGGGGGTAAGGAAGAATTAGCACACAGAAAAATATTTTGTTAACTTCTAACTATTGGAAACAGCACGTTTCCAATGAAAAAATGAACTAACACTTCCTTGAAAATTTTACCTAAAAAAATCCTTTGACAGCACAATTCATTCTTGTATGGTCACTAATGTGAAAGTTAAGAGTTCACATCATAAAACTCACTTTCAAAAGCATAAGACCAATCATTGAAAACATTTAAGTGCACATTTTAGATTTACTAATGTAGAAGCATGAAAAGTGTGCTTTGGACTACAAATAAGCTATGACTTTTCACTGCAGAGCAGTAACTACATCAGACACTTGAGAGTTTCCAGAAAGTTCCCAGAAAAAAAAAAATAAAAAAATTGAGAACCTGAACACATTCTACGCATCCATTACTAAAGACAGACAAGGCTTGATCCAGAGACATAACATGCCATATAAAATTATTTCTACATTAAATGCTATTCTTGTTCGCAGTTCCACAGAAGAGAAGCTCAAACATAGGTTGTAGCACTGGATACAGCATGAAGCATCGTGAGATGTTGCAATCATGAGCTGAAAAAAAAAAGTTTCATCTGCCAGTGTACTTGCAGTTCTTGCACAACGGGTCTTGTGCTTCATTTGTTCACAAAAGTAGTACCTCAATCAGCTGACTAGCCAGTCAAGCTGGGTAAGAAAATCTTTGCACGTCAAAGAGCCGAGCCCTGCATTTCATATATGTTTCACATTTCAAAGTCTGAAACTCTAGAACACAGGAGACACGATAGCATAACTACTTTTATATTTTCAATCCATGGGACAACTTACGCCCACTCACTACCTATACGTTACATGCAGCATCGATAAACAACCTGTGGGGTTTTTGTTCGGTTTGGATTTTTTTGTTGTGTGTCTTAAGTGTTCAGCTGCATATGATACTATAACCATGCCTGTTCCTGATCAGTTACAGGTCTACAACTAACTGGCATGAACAAAGTATATGTACATAAAATAGGAAGCGTAAACGTTCAAGTATATCTCCCCCAAACCAATCAATTCTACTCAACACTGAAGAGCTTTCAGGCAGCTGCTAATTTCTTCATCAAACTTAAGAAATTACATAAGAGCATATACAATTCAGAAATAAATACACAATCCCTCAAAGTAAATACGACTATTTAAAAATTCCCACGCAGCCACACTGTTGTTTCTAGGAACACAAAACTGTTACCTAGTCCCTTGCTGGAAGAGAAGTTCTGAAGGAATAACAACACTTCACTCTCCTAACTAGCAAGTTACCATGACATAGCAGCAAATACTGGGTTTAGAGTAATCACCCTGTTGTTACGCCTCTTAATTACAAGGGAATAAACTAATATGAACTCTTCAACTATTAGTGCTTCCAAACGGCATGATGATCTCTGCACCGGAGGAGCACTGTTGAAACCTGACTAAAGTTCAAAGGTTGTCCTTGTGGTTCTCAACACAGGGTTGGTTCGATGTGTGTGACGTAGCCACTTGGAAAGCCTCAGAAGCCAAGATGTCTTAGGCCATCAACATCTCCCCCCACCATGCTTTCCCACCGTGAAGTTTATCACACTCTGGAAGCTTCAGTTAACTCTGGGGCCACATCCTAGAAACACTCCTCTAAATAAGCAGGTTCATTCATGGAGATAACTGCTCTGACTTCTACAGCAGAACCTCTGGTGCCAGCGCGGTAGCAAGGATCAGGTCCTCTCCACAACTCACTGCTGTTGACTATAGACACAGAATTTTGTATTTCTAACTCAGGCTGCCTCACTTCTTACAACTGATTTATTCAGAAAGAAGCAAAGTCGTGTGTTGTAACAGAAAAAAAAACAACCCCGAACAACACAAGAATACCTTTGCTATTTACGAAACCTCTCTTACATGTGAAGGGATATCTGGATGAGCCCAAGCCCTTGGATGAAGCAGTCCCCTTCAGCAGCCCGTGGAGATAACCTGGGGGCACCCAGAGCGCGGGGAGGGGGCAGGACACATCAGTAACACACGCACGAAGACGTTAAAGAGAGACATTTCAAAACACGGAAGATTCCGGCCGGTAGCTTGGCCGCAGACCAG
>NW_009954543.1:815838-848924 GCF_000747805.2 Chaetura pelagica
GGAGCTGCGCCTGACGGAGGGCAGGGCTGATGGTGCGACCTCTGCTCCCGCAGCGGCGGGGCAGGTCTGGGGGAAGCCGGCACGGTAGGATGGATGTCTGGAGGCTCAGTGAGGAGCCGGCATTGCGTGCTCGCTGCATGAGAGAGAAGTAATGCTCTGAAAGTCGCCGCGTGTTGCTTTGGAATGGAGACGCTCAGAGAAATTCTGAGTCGGAGCTGCCTGGCTTTCTGCTTGCTAAGTTGAAATGAAGCAAGTCCCTTTATTCTATAACTTTGTGGGGTTATCTAAGCACTCTGCAAAATCTGCTGAAAGTAGATTTCATTTTTCATGTGTTTGTTTTGGGGGGTGGGGGGAATGTTTTTCCTTTTGTAGCAGACCATGGTGGCCCAAAGGATTTTTAGAACACATCTGCTGTTCTGCTTTCTGGCTGCATTCTCCACCTCTGCCTTAACCGAGGAACATGTAGGAGAGAGTCAACATGCAAATATTCGCCTTGATAAGAACTTGGTACAAGATAAAGAGTACGTGTTCTAAAAATGTTAACTTTATTCCTTAACGATTTGCTTATCTCTTAAGTCTTGTTACGTGAGTTGGACTTAAGCCTAGGGCACACTTTTCTCAGGATGTTTGTATGACTAGCTGGAGTCAGATATGGGATGTGCATGCTTAGTAAGTTTCTAGAGATCCTAGACCTAGCAAGGTCTCTCTGAAGCCTTTAGCCCTAACTCATACTATAAAGAATTTCTTACAGTAATCCTGCTTACCTAGATCAACAGACTTTAGACAAAATCATATTCTGAACAGGTAGAATGAGAAGGGTTTTTCTCATTTGCTTGTTCATACAGACAAAACTATGATGGCAGCAAATAAAACTCCCTAGATTGTTTTGTGTTTGGCTGGGAAAAATCTTCCTTCGGTTCCTGTGCTTTGGAAGACAGCCAGAGGGAAAATTTGGGCATTGCTCCTGTTGTTTTCATAACCCGCTAAGCAGGCCAGAAGAAAGACAAATAGCTATATAACACAATAGAGACCACTGCAGCACCTACAACTAACCAGCCTTTGCACTGCCTTTATCTTAGTATAAAACAAAAACTTACGGTTACCCAGGGTGCTTTTAGAGATACAGTATTTTCTGTGCACTTGGCTGTCTGATCAAAGACTGAATTTGATGTAAACAGAACATGAAATATAAGCTGATATGGTGTGTGTTTTCTTTCTTTATTGATTTTTAGCCACATCATGGAACACTTGGAAGGAGTTATTGAGAAACCGGAATCTGAGATGTCTCCTCAAGAGTTGCAGCTTCATTACTTCAAAATGCACGATTATGATGGCAATAACTTGCTAGATGGGTTGGAGCTTGCTACTGCTATTTCACACGTCCACAAAGAGGTTGGTGGAATTTCGTAACAGCACATGAGTTTGGAAACAGGTCTGACTCTCTAAAAGCAGAGGAGAACAGTTGCAACACACCTTAAGTTCAGTTACAGTCTCGCTTGAAAATGGGGTTATTTTTTGCCCCTGATAGTTTTGATTTCTAAGTGTGCTAGCATCATCACAGCTTTTCGTGTCACGTTGCAGTTTTCAAGAAGTCTCCACTGTACTTTAAACTTTAGAGTAAGGACTGTACAGTGAAAATTACTTGACGAAGGGGATCCTTTGTAGGCAGGGATGGGGAGAAAGGGCCGTTATCCAAAATGAGATAATGCTGATGAGGGTTTCTAGAAACAGCATGCGATATACATATATATATAAAACAGCTGTTTGAGGTTCTAAGGCCACTGTTTTCAACTTCAAAGTTTTACTGCCGTGGATACATAAACTGTAAGAGACTTCTGGCACAAAATTAGTATTAGACAAACCAGTTATGTTCTGCCTTTTCCTAAACACAAATGCTCTTTCCAGCTAGGAACACTTAAGGACAAAGTAGGGAGATAGAATCAGTAGGAAGACAATACTAAGACATTCTCTTGTACTCACCTTCCTGAAGTTACAATTCAGAATACTATAACTCCTGGCTAACACCTATGGCAAAAAATATCTAGCTGAGACCAGAATAATTACTTGTTTCTTGTGCAAATGCACCTCTTTGTATTCCCCTCTGCTTGTAAGGGGTGATACTGACAATTTTACTGACTTTAAGCTACAGTGCTTGATTTTTTCACTATTACTGTCACACTCTGCATTTTGCAAGTTCTGACAGACACCAAAGTGTTTTTGTTCTGTATAGAAACTAGACTGTCTATACTACATCAAAATCTGTATTAACGAATACATTTTAGGTTATTATCCAGTGCTATTCAGCTTTTAGAACCTTTGGCTAAGAATATTGCCTGGATAAAGAGTGGTTGTTCTGAAGTCCAGAGGACTTGGACTTCCTAGCTTGCACCTAGTAAAACTTGCTTATGTTGGTATAAATGATTGTGTAAAGCCTGGTGCCAAGTTAGGCACCACACATGAATGTTAACACAAGATAATAAAAAATTTGTCAGTAACCTGTCATATGTGTCACTATATGGGGAAACACTGGTAAACTCTTAATGTGTTTTTGTTTTCATAGGAAGGTGGTGAGCATCCCCAGGCAATGAAAGAAGAAGAGCTCATTAGTCTAATAGATGATGTCTTAAGAGATGATGATAAGAACAATGACGGATACATTGACTATGCAGAATTTGCAAAATCACTGGAATAAGGTTTGGCAGGGGGTTTGTTTCTCCTTCTAACTACATGGAAATGTGAACCAACATAATGTGATACATTACTGTCTCATACCCACCTCTTGTGCTGTAAGAAGGAGAGGTGTACAAGTTCCAGGTGCATTTATTTCAAAGTCGTATGTGTTAAGGGACTGGCTAACTCAGGGTGAGAGCCACGTTTGACTAGACATATCCACACATTTGAGTCTTGAAGCATGGAAACATCAACAGTATTCCCATAGGGTACAGCTGGGCAAACCCTTCAGTAGCTGTATATGAATACTAAATAGATCAGACACAATCTAAATTTCAGGTTTTCTGTCATTCGGTTATATAGTACTACTTTACTTACGTCATCTATTTAAACTTATAAAATACCTAGAAAGTAAGAAAATATTATTGCATATAATTGTATTTCAAGGATAAATGTCCTTACCTTACCACTAATTTCAAAGGAAATCTGCATACAAGTACAGGTGCTTGAAAGAGTAATTGTAGAGGAGAAGCATTTGAATGTGCTTTATGTTCGAGGTCTGCATGGTATCATATGGACTTTAACAAGGTCTTTGAAGAAATTGAGTATTTTTAAATAAATGTACTTCCTAGCATTCCCTAACATTTTACATACACATACACACGTTTTTTCAATTTCTTCTTGGCCTTCACAGATTTGTTTTTTTTTTTCCCTGCCTTCCATGGTGTTTTCTTAAGAAAATAAAAGTATTATTAACATTTTTATGTTGTCTTAATGCTGTATAGCATTTACTAGAGTAGCTTCTGCTATCTCTATTTGGAAGGTCATGTTAACAGTAAACCAGTTTAATATAAAAGCTTCTGTTCAATTTGGTTTTAACAGTATTAACCAGCAGGAT
The DNA here is from genome assembly GCF_000747805.2 of Chaetura pelagica. Classification (NCBI taxonomy): domain Eukaryota; kingdom Metazoa; phylum Chordata; class Aves; order Apodiformes; family Apodidae; genus Chaetura; species Chaetura pelagica. The sequence continues at coordinate 819,407 of NW_009954543.1, forward strand.
AATCTTAAGTGAGCAAGTAATGCTGCCTAAATTAATATTCCTTAACACTTAAATTATTGTGTTACTTTCAGCAGATATTTCATACCTGACAGTTTCAAGCTACTTGAATGTTTGCAAATTAACATGGTTCTAGGAATGTTATCACTGTCTTGACTCAATACTTGGTAAGTCAAGCAGTTTAAGAATACTAGAGAAGTGATGTATTGCTGTATTATCAATGTTTGTTGACTATGAGACAATTGAAATATTAAATTGTATTCAATTGTATTCAAATTGTATTCAATCATTATCCATGAATAGAGAATCTAAATGTTAGCATATTCCTGTAAAATGTATAAAGAGCTATTTTCTGTAAAAAATTATTCTTATACAAGAGAAACACATTTGTGAAAGAAATTATTTCCTCTGTTTAAATGTTTGTGCAATGAATCCTGAGTGTCGGACTTTTTTTTAATACTAATTACTTTGATACCTTTGTGGCCAGGGTTGTGCAAGCAATAATAATGAGTTGGGGTTTGTGCACCCTGGAGCTAGACACACAAAGCTGGACATCCTTGTGAGAAATGTACCTGATTTTCTAATGCATTTTTAAGCCTGTCTCCATTACTAGCAGTCGTGTGAAAAGAAAGTTCTTCTTTCAGTTAAAGGATTTTTTAATTATCTCTTTGGAGGGTAGTTCATCTGGAGTGGATGTTGCATCAGGAGAAAGAATAGAAAATGCTTGCAGGTAGGAGGGAGAAGAGGTAAAGCTCCTCGGCTTTGAGAACATAAAGGAGGTTGCCCGTAGATCCGTCAGCTCCTGTATGTTTCTGCATAAACTTCTGAGTTTTGGATTTATTTGAGATTTGAAGGTGAAAGACCAACGAACCAGCTTTTATGCACTGCTCTTAAAAATTATGGTTTTCTCATCATAGAACTATAGAATGGTTAAGGTTGGAAGGGACCTTAAAGATCATCAGGTTTCAACCCTCCTGCTACAAGCAGGGACACCTCACACCAGACCAGGCTGCACAAAGCCTCATCCAACCCAGCCCTGAACACTTCCAAGGAGGGGGCTTCCACAACCTCCCTGGGCAACCTATTCCAGTGCCTCACTACCCTCATGGTGAATAATTTGCTCCTGATGTCTAGCCTAAATTGCCTCTCTTTCAGTTTAAAAACCATTATCCTTGTCCTATCGCTACATACTCTGGTGAAAAGCCCCTCCCTAGCTTTCCTGTAACCCCCTTCATGTACTCGAAGGTGACTATAAGGTCTCCCCAGAGCCTTCTCTTCTCCAGGCTGAACAGCCCCAATTCTCTCAGCCTGTCTTCATAACAGAGGTGCTCCAGGCCTTTGATCATCTTCATGGACCTTCTCTGGACCCTCTCTAACAGCTCCATGTCTTTCCTGTGCTGAAGGCTCTAGACCTGTACACAAGACTCCAGGTGGGGTCTTATCAGAGCAGAGTAGAGTGGCAGAATCCCCTCCCTGGCCCTGCTGGCCACACTTCTTTTGATGCAGCCCAGGATGCAGTTGCTTTCTGGGCTCCAGCACACACTAGTGGCTCATGTCAAGCTTCTCAACTACTACCACCCCAAGTCCTTTTCCTTGGGACTGCTTTCTAGCCATTCTTCCCCCAGCCTGTTGCTTATCCTTACCAAGTTGTACAGTCTGTAAACTTAGTCCAGCAACCACTCACAGGGACATACATTTATTAACTACTACTGTATATAGCAAAAGACAAGCACCACAAAAGATTTATATCAGAAATAATTAGGATAAACACAGGTAATGTGAACATTGTCCACCAGCTATTTTTAAATTGTTTGTAATGGTTCAGAAGTATGCATAAATAGAAAAATTATTTACAAAAAATGGAGAACAGAATTGGCACCTTTGATTTCATGATGCATGAAGAAAGATTGAAACAAAATTTCTGCTTTCCTGGAAAGAACAGTTCAAGAAATGCTACCTGACCTGAAATCTACATCATCATGTCTTTACTCAACCTCCTAAAACAAATACACATACTGAATTTAAGTGCACTTAAAGATAAATGGTCTAACAGCTGTCTAGGGAGCTTTCTCAGTTATTAAGGTAGAACAGTGAAAAATTCCTGAGAGGAATGGTGAGTCAAACATATTTATTTATTCATTAAACATAATTTGTGTGCTAGCTGCAGCTCACACAGTACCATAAATATGCTGGTACAGGTCACATACGTATAGTATTTCCTATTTCATATTTATAAGATAGAAAATACGACCTTTAAAATAGAAGTATTCATCAACTATAAAGCTGTTTTAGCTTCCATAGAACAGTGCTATCTCCATTTCACAGATAAGATAAATAAAGAAGAAGGGGTGTATGATGTACTGAAGGTCAATCACAGCCATGGCAGAAACAGGTAACTGGGAGAATGCTGTTCCATGTGATCTTCACCTCTTTCTAGTCTATTATCTCAAGGGATGAGGATTAGTTTTCCCCTTCAGAGGAGAATACATCTGGCCTTGCATCACTGCATACTATGTGCCCAGTTTAAAGTGTCTATATTATCTGCTTGTACCTTACAAAATAACTGATTAATCTAGCAGGTAAATAAAATACTTTGACATGGTCTTGAAGCACTCCTTAACTGAGTGGGTTTTTTATTAGTTGATCTAGAACATAGTCTATATATGGAGAAAAATCTGAACTGCTCGTCCAGTGCCTGTCAAAATATTGGTAATGTCAAGAATGACTGCCTAGAACTTCCCAACAACAGTTTTGTCTGCATCTTCATGTAAATTTTAATATTTTTTTAATTATTATTATGATTTGTAATGAATCACCTATAACCTCAAAAATCTGTTAGATTCGCTAAGGAATGGTTACAGACTGACAAATCCTGATTTAGACTAAAGTATTTTTGAGCATTACAATTCACCAGGACATAAATTCAGGAATAATGTCATAATCGATGCAGCCACTAGATAGCGTATTGACACTGCGCATTGGTTCCCTGCAGGACGTAACTTGGAGTGATTTAACAATCTGGACTTCTCTGAACCATTACCGTTATTCTGATAATAGGCAAAGTTTGCTCCCTTGTCTTCCAACACCACATTGCCAGTATGATGTCCCAATTTTTATTAGTTTACACCTATCATAAACATTTACAATAGCTGGGATTGGTTACTGGTAATTCATTTTCATTGTTTAGGAAATCCAATGACTTGAAGTGATAGTAAAGAAACTTGCATTGTAATCTTGTCAGTAAAAATAACTGCATAGCAAGAAGGCTTTTCTGCCTTCCTGCCCTAGGCTTGGCCTGACTTCTTGACCATCTCTAGTTGCCCTATGTGAGGGTCCATGAGGTCCATCTACAGTGGCCTCGACAAATGTTAATGAATATAAGAGGATTTTAGTAGGACCTGAAGTCTTACTGGCTTTGCATTAGATGTCAGTAAGAGCTTCTGTCACTGTTCCTTAAGGTGAAGCTTTTTTTTTACCTTCCTCTCCCACTTACTGTCTCACTGTCTGCCCATTCCACCACGAAACAGCTGCATAATGTGCTACATTTTCAGTGAACAAATTTGAGCAGGAATCATTTCATACCTTAGTCTGCATTATTTATGATCACAAGGAATTTGTATTCTAAATATTTCATCAGCACGGATCTTTTGACAACATAGAATGATCCATTATAAGGGCAGTTATCAGTGCATTATGGAAGGTGTCTCTGAAGGTACATTTTTTTTCCTCATTCTTCCTGCTAAATTCTGAGCAGCAGCCTCAGTCTAAATGGCTAATACACACTAATTGTCACTGCCTTCCTCAGCTGAGTGGCAGTTTTGCACGTAGGTAGAGGGCAGTGTAACACATGTCTCAAAGTCTACTGCCAGGTATGACATTTTACAAAAAATCACTACTTCAGAGGACACGGTGTCAACTTCTGCCACTTGATCCAGCTGCGTGACTGACAGCACTGAAGGCAGATGTCAATAAAATCAGAGAATGGGTAGGGAAGATTTCATAAGAGGCAAATCTAAGGGAAAAACAAGTTATGGAGAGCTGTCAGTTCCTTCAAGACATGCTAATAAGAAACCAAGTGCAACCTATACCAGTTTAGAGGAAAGTAGAGAACTTCAGCATAAGTCAGCTAATTGACCACAAGGATAAGAGAGAGAATTATCTGTAAAGTAGAAACTAGGTCAGCTGGTTGAGAACCAAGCACAATACTCCATTCATGGGGGGTTGGAGGGATGCATACAGTGAGTAAAGACAAAATGCAAAAGATGCAACTAGGAAAACTTACCAAAAGAAATTATACTGGTGAAGTTACAAGAGAAAAACAAAGGGAAGTTTGGACCACTACTCACAGATAGGGGGTTGCTATCAGCAGAGGATATTAAAGAAGCCAAAGAGTTGGATGCCCTTTTATTCTCCCTTTTTCATCAATCTTTACTAAACAGTCAACAGACAGTGCCATTATTACTAAGAAAAAGGGGTAAAATTTCAGCTTAAAATTTGCAAAACCTGCTTAGAGAGTAACCAGTTAAGTTAGGTGTTTTCCAGTTGCCTGAGCCTGATCAACTCTGCTCTAGCAGTCTTAAAGAGAAGGTGAAGTAGTGGTTGCAGGTGTCTTATAGCTTGAGCTTATTTATTTATTTTTTTGCAATACTTCTAGCAGTATTTCCTTTAATATTCCCATGAACAGGCTGGAGAACTGTGACCTAAATGAAACGGCTGTTTGTTAGGGGCAAGAGATCAAGTCTTGTTGGATAATTGGATCCACAGGGTAATTCCATTGTAACCTATTCATGTGTTTTGCATGGAATCCTGTGGGCCTTTGGCCCATATCAAGTTTTACTGCTTTCATTGAAGGCATAGAAGATGGAATATGAAGTATGAGTATTAAACCTGCACATGGAGCAAGGAAGGATTGCAGGAGATCAGAATTTAAAACTATTTTGGCATATTTAGTAATAAAAAATGGATGGAATGTAATAGTGCAAAATACCATGCTTACACAGAAAAACTCACCTGTACTTGCAAAACTGTCTGGGTACCAGTTCACAAGAGAAAAATTCAGAGCCTGTGATGGAACAAGCTTAACACAAATGGCAAAGCTCTCACACTGGGATGTCTAAACGGTCTTAGAGAATATCAATATAGTCCATGTGGGCTGATCCTCACTGTTAAAGATTCACTTGGAAGACTTGTGTCCTGTCTGGAGCACTGAACATCAAGAAATATATGAACTAGTTGGCAAGATGCCAGAGGAGATCTGCAAAAATGGACAGAAGTCCGGAAAACACGAGGGAAGACCGCAAGAAATATGGTTTGTTTGTTGATTTTTTTCTGAAGAAATAACAACTGAGAAGAGGGAAGGTTACTAGTTTTCAACTAAAAAGCAGTTGCAGACAATAAGGACCTCATATGTTCTTGATGGAGAGATCAAAACACCAGAACATCACAAAGCATAAGCCAAACAGCTTGGGAGATTTAGATTAGACATTGGGCAAAAATTCAATATCAATTATTAGATACTTTAGCTTCGAGTGATGCGATTGTAACTTGGCCTTGGGACAGAAAGGATGGAGTTAATGACTTCTGCAGATCCCCTCTGGTGAAATCCTGTCTCTCAGTGGGTCTCTGACTGTCAACTTCTGTGCGGACTTGTATCAGCAGGAGAAGTCCCTTATGGTGAGTTCCACAGCCAAGAGCTGAACACAGAAACTGAACACAGGAAGCTTGTGCTCAGCTTCAGGGCTCAGGGAAGTTTTCTCCAAGATCACAGTCCATTCGCCTCTCTCTCTGCTCTAAGTCTTTCTCTTCTGATCATCTCTGTAGACTCTTGATGAGCCAGCCATATTCCAGGTTTCCCCTAATCCATCTAGATATGTTTTGCATCTCATTTTCTTACCATCACAACCTATTTTCCCCTCTTGAAAACTCTTGAAACCTTGTCCATCACTTGTGTCTTCCAGTCAGGCAGTTCTTGAGTCCCAGGACACAAAGTGGCTGGTCAGTCTTGCTGCACTACCAAGCAGTCTGCAACCAGCAATGTCCTGCTCAGTTCTGTCAGGGTCTGCTCACTGTCAACAGCACCTATGTGCAAAACCCTCCTAAGTTTCTATTGTGCACATGGAAAATGTGATTGTGAAGAACCAAAAGTGAACCCTTTTGAACCAGAAGGGGGGGGTAAAAAAGCATATCCCTGACTCCAAGGTAATGCTTCACTTAGGACTCAAGTCCTGTCTTCAGAGCACAGATATACCAAAGCTTATTTTAAAAAAGAGCAACAGTAAAAAGACTGTTAAGATCTTTCGAATTACAAAGTTAATTCCTAGTCCTGTTTTCAGCAAACAGACAACTATTTTTTTTGACAGTCAGAATATAGTGTAAGGGCATCCACACTGAGTCAAAACAAAGGTTGGTCTAGCCCAAGAGCTTGCTTCAAGTAAAAGCCAAGATCAGATGTTGATGGAATAATAAACAGAGAAAGCACGGTTCCATACTTCTCCCAAATGCACACACAGGCTCCAGCAATTTGTATGTCAGGGATTTGACTTCAACAACAAAACTAAGTGAAGGAAAGAGCTCAGAAAGATCGAGGCTTAAATGTTAAAGCCTGGCAACATTATTATCTAACAGCAAGGTCTTGTAGGACACAGGCAACTTCCCATGGCCAATGGTACATGCTGGGCAGACTTTTCTATTAATATTGCTACACTATAACATTAAGGACAAACTAAGGAAGTGATGGAGTGGGTAAGCAGGGTAAGCAGTGATCTCAGGAGACAGCATTAATGCAGTGGGATAGCACAACTATACTGTTTCCAGATGTCACATTCTTCTTACTTAAAGTGAGAGACACTGAAATCACCTACAGAATCTGTTTGCCTCTGGTTTTGGTCACACTCCAAGAACCATCTTTAAAAATAACCCAATTATGAAAAAGCCCTAAGCACATATTTTCAAATAAATGCTCTTTAAGAATAGAGTATTATGCCTCAGAAATTATTTTGCCATAAAACCAGAAAGAAAGCCACAAATGTATATGCTGAAAAATAATATTGACTGAAGTCTCATCATGTGTGGCTCGCAGATGTCAGAGACAGACATATTGACACAAATCATGGCAGGTATGAATTTTTACTGAGGGAAGGGCACTGGGATGAGTAGAATGAGATTTGAATGCTGTTTCCTTTGGGAGAGGTCTCAAGGGACTGTGCAGAAGGGACTCTAAAGCATGGATTGCAGTGCCAGTCAGGAAACACACAGGTGAGGATTTTAGGTAGCAGTACTTGCAGATAGGACTGGTCACAGAGAAGGAACATGTCTTTTTGGGATATATGAAAAGCCACTTGGAAACCTTACAGATGCCACCAGAAATTTATGAGCTCATTGGCACTGACTAGTTGGGATCTCCAAAGAGCACATAACATGCATACATACACACACTGAGGCAGGAACCACTTTCAGTAACCAAATAATTCTGTCACCAGACAGCCTGAAACTATTCAAAAGTGCTATTTCTAGCCAAGATCAACAAATTTGAAATATTTTTTTTTAATCTCTAGGCAAATGAATTTTCAGGATTTGACAAGCCAAATAGTCTTTAGGAAATTCTCCAAGCAGATGATCTCATTTTTTTTTTAGCCATCATCTCCCTTAAACACCTTGACCAGTTTCCTTCAACTCTTCCAAAAAATCTGTTCCAGAATAAGTTTGTGCCTGTGAAGTTGTAGGTGTATAGGGCTAATTTTGGCAAGGGGAGGAACAGAAATAAAATCAAATTTAGAATGGAAACTTAAGGACATCTGCAGTTTACTGAATACTCTGTAGTGTGATCTATATAATGAATAATCTTTCCAATGTAGCAAAAATATAAAGCGCTTTTATTATCACCAAGGGAGAAGTCCCCTTCCTCCATATGAAGTTCTTCCTATGAGGAAAAATTAAAAAAAAAGACCTGGCAAGTCATGCAAGTATTTTTTGCTTCCTCTCACTAAAATGTTTATAGGATCCAGATTAATTTCCTAAGGTCTTGCTTGAAGATTTGTGCAGAGTATTATACCCAGCTGGCAGTGCAGAATGATGACAATTTCTGACTGCAGATGTGTCTCTACCACAGCCCTTGTTAAAATTGCAGCATGGCACTGACATACCCAAGTAGCTTTAAATTATCCAGCTAAGGTACTGCTAACACCATGGCAATACCAATACACAATACAGCACAACTGCAAAATCCACTGTTAAAGCAGAGGACACTAAATGGTCAGATATTTTTTACAGTCCAGGCTGAACACTGTTTCCCTGTGATAATATTACTAATTGGACCCAAGTTGTCTAGTTTAATGGGAATTCAGGTTTGTCAGAGCCTTAAATTGTCTGAAGGTCCAGTAGTGGGTGTAGATACATGGAAATATTCTGGGTCTTAAAAAGTCTGCCTCTAGATAGTTCCTAGCCAATAGGTCCCACGATTCACACTGATGCCGAGTTTGGGAAAATGTAGCACACACAGAGTTTTTACTGAGATCTGCAAATTTTCTGGGTTGTGCAATGGTTAAGGAGAAACTCCTCTAGGGACCTTTCACAAGACTTCTCGGATTCCTGTGGCAGTTAGAGGTCCTTTCTAGGGGTTTGTAAAGCTCAATCTAATAAAAATATCTGTAGGAAAGGGAAAGGGTTATATAGGCTTCAGATCAGAGACCACATTTCCACCAAATGTGCAACTGAGCTGTCAGCTGTGGATACTATTTCCAGAAACAGCATATATCCCTCAGAGTTACTTTAGGTCCACTAAACCCCATCCCACTTCTGGCCTGCACCCATGCCACTTATTTCTGGTCACCAAATGGCTTCCCAATACAATCACCTCAGCCGAGGACAACTTTGTTCAGTCTGAATCTTTTCCTATTGACCTCTCCAGTAATTTTTGGAAATTAAGAGGGAAAAAAAAATGATTCAGTGGACAAAATTAAAGTCATTAAAATCTGTCAAACTAACTTAGCTCCTGAAACTAGCAACTTCAGTTTGGAGCTCATACCAGCAAGGAGGTCTGAAACACTGGCAGGGATTGCTGGTCAGAAATGCAACGACTGGACAGCAGTGAAGAAGGTAAAGGGTGAGCAGATGAGAGCTATGAAGCCTTCATACACACCTGAAAACAAAGATGTGCTCAAACTTAAGCCATTAGATTCAATCTTCCCAAATTGTGCCCCCTGTCAGCATAATCCCAGTCTGTGTAAAACAATTTCTGTCAACAATATGGGCTACAATATGGCACTAAGTATGTCAGCTGATCAAAGTGCAGCCTCAAAAGACATTGGTCATTTTGGAAAAAGTTAAAACTGTCAAGAGTACCTACCAAGCTGAGGGCCTTGGACATGGAACCGCTTGCACTTGGGCTGTTAATCTGCAACTCCAATTTCAGCCTGAGCACAGACCACTGGGGATCATCTAACTCCAGATGTTTTTCTTGCTTCCTCAAGAATGGAGAAATGTACAGTTACTCTCTGAAAATTTGTGTTCAAGTGACTTTACAGTGAAGCATGACTTTGGAAATGCCATGACCATTCATCTGTGCCCTTCCACACATATAACTTCACTTTCTGGTGACATGCGGCATGAGAAATTTCAGCCCTAGCAGCTGAAGCCTGGCAAAATTATAAACAATCAGAAACAAGGCTGCCTGATGGAAACTGTTAGACAGCATTAGCCCCAATAGGGCACTGTCATCTTCACAGCCAGAGATTTAATCTGTCAGCTATCTGAACACTAGGAGTGATGAATAGGTCTTTGTATTCATACACAGCAAGTATGCACTCAGAATGACAAACGACGGGGATTTTTTTGGTCTGATAGTCCATTGGATCTCTAAAGAGCATGAGAGTTGGCACCACACAGCTACCCAAAGCAGTACCACAGAAGATACCATCCACATGCAGAAAGAGGGATTCCTCAGGTGGCTGACTATTGTCCTTCCTCCCCAACTTATCTTAACCATTGTCACCTATGCTACTTAAAAGCCTCGTGTAACTAAGTTGCCCAGTTTTTCCCTCAGTTTTAGCCATCCCTAATGGCCACACTTATAACCAGGTGGCACAGGGGCACAAATGCAGCTTGTCTACAGCTGCCAGCACAAGGTAGCAGAGCCACAGGGCTCCTCTGCAGAGCCATGCCACTTAGACCTGCCAGGGTAGCAGCCCAGAGTTTTTGGGTGACCATACTCTCCAGACGTGCTCAGCTGTGCTGGCAGTGTAGGGAGCAGAACAGGGGCACAAAGCTGCCCAAGCCAAGTGACTCCTCTGCTGAATGCCCGCTCCATGCTTTATCAGAGAAAGCAGTTTTCTGACTCATTTTGTTGCTGTGGCATCACAAAAGAACCAGAACAGGGCCAGCAACTCATATCATGTTTTTACCTGATATAACTGAGAGCAGAGTATGCTCTATACTATGTTCAAAAACCACCTTTAAATAAAGCGGGTTGCAGCTCTGCCAAGCTCTGGTGGACACAGTGGTCCACTCTTCCCTGGCATCTGCCTGGACTGGAAACTGGCTGAATATAATCCCTGTGGAACACAGCCACAGGGGACAAGAGAGAAGCTTGCCATCTGGTCGAGGTAATCTATTATCTTGGCTTTTCTAATCTTTGGGCAACTAGTCCTAAGCCAAACCTCTTCTCCATTGCCAGAGATAGAAATCCAAATGCACACCAGTTTGAGCAAAATGAGATAGTGGTAAAGCTTCCAAGGATATTTCCAAATGCCAGCCAAAAACTCTCTGAAAAATCTCAGTTTTAAATAGATTACTACCTGCTGCCCTACCCCTCCTCCCAGGACAGATACAGCTTCTGAACTAATCTGTTTTGTAATTGGTATGAAAAATTGGAGTTTATCACTGGCCAAACTTCAACGTATCCCATTTCATTTTGGCACCACCCCAGAAGATGATTTATATAATTCAGATGAATATGGGATATTTATTTTTCTTATATTTTTGTGACCAGTTATTTCTTAGCACTTCATCCCAATGTGGACAAAGGTGCTCAGACTTTGGTAGCTCAGTCAGACCCTAAACAACACAAATTATGTTTCTCTTCTCTCTTTTTGCTTCCTGAGCTGCCTTTAAACACACATACTCTTGACTCTTTAGGGTGAGCTAATCCTGGAAGGAAGCACAGCAGAGAAGAGTTCTTTGTGGGTTACTGGGGATGGTGGTATAGGATTTGGAAGGGATAGGGCACAGATGCCTTCACCAGATCTGTTCTACAGAATTGAGATACTATGGCCACAGCATGAAGGCTTGACTCCCCGCTGTGCTGCTGGGGTGCCCTGCTCCAGCAGAGCATGGTCCTACCTGTGGGCCACAGCCAGAGAAAGTGGGGGAACCTTTCTCTCTCCCATTTTCCTGCTGGTCAGACCTAGGTTTCTGGAGGGCACCTTTCCTCCATCCTCAGTGAACAGCTGGAACCTAGGGACCTGTCAATCTCTACTTTGGAATATCATGAAAGGTTTGAATGGTGTTGTCCATCACTAACAGAAAGCAAACCATTCCTCCAGGTGCAGAACTTCCAGGTCTGGGTCCTAACTTTTATCTTATCTGGCCACTCCAAAAGAAACTGTTGGAGTGCTGGAAAGCCATGAACTAGTGTAGGCACTGAAATCCACTTCATCAATGAAATGACAGGAATTAGGTGCTTAGAGCTAAGTGTGCGCTTAAGCGCTTCACTGAGATGCATGAAGCTTGAACAAAGGCAGTTGTCAGAGGGTGGTAGATAAGGGGAAGAGGGATCCTTCACCTACAGCCATTACTTCTGAAGGCACAAGAAGGGATCTACTGTTCAACATGTATGAAGCCAGCTGCATTTGGGAACCATCAGACCAGAGATGAAGTTAGACTGGAACACTACACAGGGGTAGCATTTGCCATGTAAACATCGCAGAGAAAGACCATGCAGTACCATACCTGTAAAGATGCAAGTCACTTCAGGCAGCTGATAGGTTCACTGAACAAATAGCAACCCAGATTATTAGAGAGAAGGTACCAGCTTCCCAATGTGTTCTCTCCCCTTCTGATAGATGGCTCCCAGAAGTCATGCATGATTTTCATAAGGTGAGATAATAAGCTGTCAGTCATAGGAAGCCTAGAGTGAACCACACACAAAATCATTACTGTCTGAAAACAAGAAAAATGCTAAACAGCAAACCCAGTTTATTTCTTTAAAAATAAAATAGTGCTTTGAACAAGGAAGCTTTGGCTTACAAGTAATATTCTAGCCATCAACAAAATCGGAGGGAAGTATCTATTTGTGTGATTCCTGAGTGATATGATAGGAAACATGCTGGAATTAACTCTTTATATGGCTTTGCCCAGTGGCATACCTTGCTTTCCAAGATGCATGACTTCATCCTCGGCTCCTCTTCTTCCCTGTAGACATCATGTCTGAGAGAACAAGGAGCAGAAAGGGAAATAGCAGGACAGTGAGGTGGGAGGAAATCATAGAGGAACAATGCATAATGCTTCTGTACGTTATATCACATATATCATACGTGTCTTAACTCTCAATATACTCACATATTTACTTATGTGACAGGGAAGACTTAAATGGTCATCACGTCCTGTGAGCACAGGACACCACCTGGAAGAGAAAACACATGAGAAAATTAATGTAATCTATGGCCATTGCCAAGGCACTCCATAGGCTGTGGGGATGGAACAGGCTGTGGGTGCTGGGGTGGGCATAGCTCAGTGGTTCCCACAGCCAGGCAGGACAGGGCTGTGGGGAGCTGGAGCCTGCCTCTGCTGCAGCACTGAGCTGATGGGATCAGGGGGCTGAAATGGGCTTCTGGGCCTCGGGCAGGGTGAGCAGGGGGTGGGACAGGGACATTCAGGCCCCCCTCAGTGCCACCAGTGCCCTGGCAGACATGGCCCCACTGCCAAAGATGCTCCAGGCTTCTGTGAAGACACTTGAGTTAGAGGCAGGTTGCACAGATTTAGTCACCTCCAGCTGTTTGGGCTAACCCAGCAGGGCTGTTAAAGGAAATACATAAACTCTATGATCCTGATCTACACAGTGGAGTTGCCCCAGGTGGGGCAGACACTGTTAGCCATGAAGAGACCCAGAACCTTCATTCCTAGCAATGGGGGAGAACAGGTTTTTCATGACTGAGAGCCTCAGCAGAAGAAAGGACCACCTGGAGAGTCCACCACTGTCATCCTCCCCTGCTCCACTCATCCCACTCTGGGACTGCCCATGACAGTGCTTCCCAAGAGGGGAGGGGAAAATTGAGGCTATCATTGCCTTCTCACCACATTATTTACCAAACACCTGGGCTTACTCAGGTGGAATACTCTGCATGAGGCCTCCATGTACTGTTTGGTTTTGGCTTTTGTTTGGGTTTTTTTTTCAGCAGAGAGAGTAAAAATATTGTCAGCAAGTGACAGTTTGGGTTACTGGGTTTTAGTGGAGTATATTTTTCTCCCATCAATGATTTGTGCCAACTGTTACTTCATGTGTATGAAACACACAACTTCTAGCCTTGCTGCACTGGTGTGAAGTAAGAGTTTGGCACATGTTGGAAACAACAAGCAGAAATTAACTTGCTCTCTCCTATCTTCAGACTCTTTCCTGTGTTCATCTAAATGTAACCCAGGGTTTAGATCTGGGGTATGTAACAATGCTAATTCTCTCTCTGGTGATGGCTTAGCAGGAAGCAGCAGCTGCAAAGCACTAGATGTCTTTCCACCAGTTGTGCAAGCACATCTCCATTGCCTTCAGTGACAAGGAAGTCTGATGACGAGATGGGTAAGCTGCAAAGACATAGTGTTTTATTCCTCCTCAGTTGACTGTACATTGGAGAACTAATGCTTCTTTCATGCAGAATTACACAGAATAAATGTCTGCTGATTGCTAGTCATCTGAAGGCCTGATGAGATACTGAAGCCGAAGGCTGTTTTTCTTCTGCCTTTATAGGCTTTGGATCATTGCCTTACTCAAAACACTAAACATTTGAGTATTTCAAGCTTTGGTGTGAAACCCCCTCACTTCCTCTATTCATTTCTTTTAGCTGTATCAAGTCTAGGCCAGCACCACAATGCTAGATTTGATGGCAAACAGATCTGTGAATCAGTACAGAAACAATAAGGTACTCCTGGATTTATTCCCTTTCCTTTCTTCAACTTCTCCCTAGAGGGTATAAACCCAACTGCTCCAGACAGGACCCCTCTCATGCCCATTGGAATTGCAACTCCATGTTTTATTGTGCTAGAGTGAGATAAATATATGAACATGGTCAACAGATAACTTCTACTGAGACTTACAAATGTTACTGTTTGATTTTAAGCAATAATTCCATGTTTCTTACCAAAAAAAAAAAAAGTTTCTTATCTACTGTAAGGAAAAATACCTGATGAAAACAGAAAAATAGAACAAAAAGATAACTATATTCTGATTTTTCCAAGACTAGATTATAAGTTTGATCTTCTGTGTACATCTTCTTACTAGTCTGAGTTGTGTGTCTTTGCAGCCCATTTGGAATTGCTTGTGAAGGGTGTTGGCCTGAAATGTGGGGTAACTGAGCTCACCCATGTATCTCTGTTACTTTTACAGTACAGAGAGGGAAAGGGTGCCTGGCCTCGCTGTGGTTGCAGCACTTGCTTGAAGAAGTCCTAAAGGACTGATTGCTGATGACAGCTCTGAGTGCTGCCCACCATCAGGGTTTTCACAATGCAGATGTGCACTTAGGGTACCTCACGGGGACTTCAGAGAGTGGTTAAATGACCACAGCTTTTGGTTTCTGCTGGTTGAGGCCACAGGTAATCCAGAAGTGGAGGTACCTGTACTCTGCTGATAATTCACTCTCTATTTAGTAGACAAAAAACAATCTGAATGCCTTGCTTCCAGAGTTACTGATACAGCTTCTGACTGTGACAAATAAATGTTCTGGTTACATTAGGTTTATACTATAGTGAACAGTTCTTGACTGGCAGCATTTGGCAATGACCACAGTGGGTCTAAAAAAACCCATCCCTCTGAGTTTTGATTTCTGTCATTTGCTGCTATATAACTTTTTTTGCCCACACAGTCACTTCATGACCTGTTAACCCACATTGATTTGAGAAAGCTCAGTTAAGGAAAATTCAGTATAAAGCCACATTTTTTTCCAGTACCCTTCTGCCTACCACAGTTGTAAATTAATGATGTTTATCCAGCTGTACAACTTATCAGTAATATTCAACTAACAAAGTTGAACATTCAAAGTTTCCCTTGAAAAAGTCTTTGTAAGGGAGTTGTGTCTTTTCTTCTTCATGAAAACTTGATTCTGTCAGATGCTTTGTTTTATTTGCAACAGCCTCTGACTTAAGAACAGCTAAGCATTCTCATGGGAGGAACACACTGTACCATGCCTCAATATTAATTAAATCAATTAAATGCACCCAAAGATGAATTAATTGGTCCAAAACCTGCATAGTAGTATTAAACAAATAAGTAGTATTTTGTCTGAAGTTGTTCATAGTAAGTAAAAACTATGTGCATACATGTAATCTCAGACTGAAACTCTATGTACTTCCCTAAGGAGTGATGGCTTACAGGAGATGAGCTAAATACATAAAATTAAAAATCCAATCCTCAAGTGACAATCCACATGGTTAGCAATAGCAGCTTGGGCTGCCTTTGGGGGTCTTCACACCTAGAAATGTAACTGCAGTAAGTGTCCATTAATAGCAACCATGCTATTACGTACAGTGTGAAAAAATCTTTTTTCAACCCCCTTCCCCATCAAAGACTAAAAGCTTCTTCCTACTCAGGGCAGATACATAAAATAAAGGAGAATGCCTTACAACAGAAAGGACTCCCACACAGACAAAAAGTAGTGACTCAATATTTTGATAATATAATTTTTTTTTCTTCATTTTTACACTTTTCCAAGATTTTACAAATGCTGATTTAAACATCTCAAATTCTGCAGCCTGGTTTAATGTGATCTGTATGTAACACATCCCACTGGTGATGTGAGTTACATGCTTTCCCATGCCAATACGCACAGCTTTAATTCAAAGTGCAGCAGCTTGTACTTTTCCATTTAGAAATGTTGCTTTGCTCCCCAATGTCAGTACCATACTAGTGAAATGTAATATTGCAACTATTCCATTAAAAATGTCTCCTGTTCTTTAAAATGCTGATCCTGTAAAAGTGAAATTCTGTTAGAACTCTGATAAATCAACAAGAGGCAAAACAATCAGCCAGTGGCCCTTTCTGTAGAATATTTGTGACTTTCATTTTTAGTCCAACATCATGGACAGGGTGAAATTGGCAAGTCTACACACTTGTAAAAAAACTTCAGCTCCCCTAGTTTAGCTACATGGGATTCAAGATACCACAAACAACTTCTGACCTCTGAGCAGTGATCACACCCAATCATGGCATTCTGCAAACTGGAAAAATAAACTAAAAACTAAACTGGTTTTATACACAACAACAGACAAACCATCCAAAAAATGTTTTAAAGGAAGAATCTGAGACATACACACATTAGTATATCTGCCTCAGAGAAATTTCCCACCCCACTTAAAAAAAAAACAACCCACAAGCAAACCATGCATTAATTAGACTCGAATGCCTTTTCTGCAATGTTTTGTTTTTAAAAATGAGGAGTGGAGTTTAAAAAAAAAAAAGAAAAAAGGAGGAGAAAAATCTCACCCTAAAGTGTTGAGGGATATATTGCTCAGTGGGAAATGTATTCAGAGAGGTTCCTTCCATGGAAGTTCCTCACATTAATCTCATTGGCAGCTAGAAGAACTTGTGTTGCAGGGCTTGGGTCTTCAAGATTGCTACCAAACACCAGAGCAATGTCTGGTTTAAGAATAGAAAAAACAACTCTAGAGCACATAGAAGTGAAACTAAAGAGATCGATAAGCTGGTTTTAAGAGCAATGTATCAAGAAGAAGACAGAGGCAGCAGAAAAAAATGGAAACAGGGAACCCCTGCAAACCCATGGAGTGCTAAAGGATTCAGCCACAAGTGTCTCCTCCAAAGCAAAATAACCTTATTGCCTCACTTCATTGAGAATGGAGTTTCCATAGGGTGTGGAATCTGATCTGGCACATGTGATTTACAGAAGCTTATAAAATTTATTTACTCTAACAGCACAGAAACAATTATGTATTATAGATTTTATGTGAGTGTTTTATTTTTCCACAGAAGTCAATAAAGTCGTGCCAGCAGAAAACTTGGCTTTACATTCAAATAAAATATTTAATCCCAAGGAACAATAGAAACTAATCAGACTGCATCCCTTTACAGTTAAAAATGGCAATTAATCTGCTCAGACTGAAAAGCCATACTAGTTTTTTTACTGAAAGGCATGTCATTAAGTTTCTGAGTTGTTTACATATAATGTAACATGACAGAAATTTGTACAGAGATGAGAGAAAATGAGCTGTTTGGAATCCTGTCTGTTGCAGTCTACAGTGCATTAGCAGGGCTGATTACATGGATTCATGAAGGATTTGTAGCAGGATTTCTCAGACTGAGTTGTTTTTTAAGGAAAACTAGGTGAAAACTCATCATGCCTTTGGGTGTTCTGATCTAGGGAGTGAGGGAGTCTGCATTAACAACCTCAGTTTATAGCAAGAATAGATAATAAATCTAAAAAATAGAAATATGTGAACTGTATTAAGCAGAACAGGTAAAAAGTAAAGCAATTCATACCTCATATGTGAAGCATGGTAGTCACCTCTCCTAGATCTTCTATCCTGGGATGCTGAGACAGACGATGGAGCCCTGGCAAGTGGGCAGCAGCCAGGCCCCAGAGGGTCTCACTCATGGTCATAGGAGACTCTGTGCAGAAATACAGGGAAGGGAAGATTTTCATTAGGTAAGTACAGAAGATGATCTGCCAATGTGCCTGTATAGTAGCTAGCTGGAGTTACCTTGGATGTGGAGAGTCAAGGTGAGTATAGGATCTAGGCTCTGTTCTCAAGCCAGGGCTGCAGGCAAATATGTCCAGTTTACGAAATTTCCTTCAGTCGTGCTATTTTTTTTTTACTATTATTATTTTTTAATTCCTTAGCCTACCTAGCTAGCTAGGGCAGGAAGGAAATCTTCTCCCTCTCCAGAATCCAGAAAGAATTAGATTGGAAAAATGCACCTTTAAAGTTCAGAAAACAGGAAGCAATTAGAAAGATTCAAGTATTTATGTTTTAAACTTCATACTTGGTAACTTTAGGCCAACCTTCAGATCTTCAGAAGTAGAAGTTTCAAATGAGATTTTTTAATGTCTGACATGTTTTGGGCCAAAACTGGGTCTTGATCTTGTATGCCAATTGAGGATACCTCAAATAAATAGTATCAGGGATCAGAGAGAAGGTACCAAGAATTTGCTGTCAATTTTACCATGGCTCAAACTTAGCACTTGAAATATTGAGAACCCCTAAATCACCAGGTATTTTTAAAACCTTAATTTAAAATATTTTCTGTCTCAGAGAATAATCTTTTTCCTCCAGAGAAGAACCTGCCCATCATCTGGGGAAGTGTATTTGATAATGGGAAGAGAAGCAAGAAAATTCATCAGACTAATCAAGAAAGCAACTGGAAGAAATGGGTTAATTTTCAAAAAAATAAAATGCTCATGGAAAACCAGCTGAAAGTTAGGGCTTCTAGTTAGGGCTTCTAGAAGAGGAAGAAACTTGAGACAAATGTCATCATTTCTTCCACTGACAAAGAGCTGGTGCTGAGCAGTGATGACAGCATTCACCTTTGGTGAGTTCCAGTCCCCTGGCAAGTTTTATGACCACTCTCAGGCACAGAAGGATGCAGTGGTGCCTCTGCCTCCCCATCATCTTGGCTACCTTTCACACAGCTACTGTGCTGACCTCCAAGTTACTAGTGGCTTCACTGTGAGACGGGACCAGCATTCAGCATGCTCAGGGATTTGCTCCAGACACAAACAGCACGTGCCTTCACCTGAAAACACTCCTGGCACAGGAGCTGAAGGGTGACATGCTTTGCCTTATTTATTTCCATCAGCTGTTTCGGGAGAACTGGATTAGCTACTGAATTTTCTTATGGATTTGCTTTTATTTACAACTATTGACACAGCAGCTATTGCTCATCACCCTCAGCAAATGCATTCCAAAGCACACAGGCACTTTTCACTGCAGATGGATTCCCCCATACAGAAAAAAAAGACAGAAATTTGAGGTGCAATCACAGAAAGAAACACAAACCATAGAAAAAGTCCTACTCCTCTCTTAACCTGTTGAGCCTCAGTAAGATAATTAGATCTGTAAAAGACTGAAAATGCATCTACAAAGATAGTGAAATAACTCCCTTCACCATGTCTCAGACACCGAAGGAAGACAGGTTCAGTAAAGTCAGTGAAAAATTATTAATAAAAGAGGTGCTTTGTGTCCTACTCTTATTTCTCTCCCTAGCTCATTCTTGCTGTTTCACTGAGTTACAGCTACTGGATCTGTGAGTTTAAATATTGCATTTCCAACATTCATGCTTGCTTTAAAGCTGGAGTCCAGTAAGTGAAGTCCACTGAATTTTTAAGGCATATCCAAGCTAGTCCATAGAGACAAGTTTATGAGACTTAATCTCTGGCAAGCATTTACATCAGCTCTATTTACTGAGATAACATGAGAGAGGCCACACTACTAAAACACAGCAGAAATGAGTTACTAAATTAGGTCGTTCCGCTTCAGCATTAAGACTGGTAGTGATTATATATTGGTTTTTTTTATTAATGTAGGCATTTACCTCTCTAATGGGACTCAGATGATGATGTTCCTGCTGGTAATGGGAAAAATAATAGTCTTTTTTAATTCTTACTGTCTCTTCCCTTCTCACTATGTATATTAAATGGTTGAAATCCAATGGATTCTGAAAATGCAACCTCTAAACTAGTGTTTTCTTAAAACAAAAACAAATGAACAAAAAAGAAACCATAAAATTCTAACTAAAAACTTGGACTATACACAATACTGTGAAAAAGCATTCTCTCTAAATAGTTCCTCTGACAAATACAATAATAGAAGGCAACAGAGTACATTGAACAAAATCTATCCCATGTTAATTATGTTGCCTTTTTCCCTTAGGAGAGAGTGTTGGATATATATGGCAGAACACAAACTGCTGAAAATTAAAATATGCTGCGGGACTGGAACCTTGTTGGTCTCTGCTTAATGTTTAGCCTTTCACACACAAGCTGGGAAGAGATGGTAGTTCCTGTAGGAAACACCACGTCCCTGCCAGGCTCTCCATGAGAGAAGAGATCAAGCAGTCTGCACACAGAAGCACACACAGGAGTTCGTTCACACCAAGACAAGAAAGTGGGTTTGGGGCACAAACATACAAGCAGATGCTTCAGCAAGCTGAGGTACTATTGTTAGCACCTCCAACCTCCTTTCCCTTCTATGGAAATACAAAGGAAAATGCACCTCCAACCTCCTTTCCCTTCTATGGAAATACAAAGGAAAATGCACCTCCGTTAACATTTATATTTTCAATATAACTAAAGTAGGATTTTTTGTCCAAATTAAAGTACGTTTGCCTCTTTGTTAGTGGCACTTGTCCAGCTAGATAACCCCCTGTTCTTCAGTTATAAAAAGCTGTTGTATGTACTTAATATGGTTAACAAAATGCATCTACAGCTAAGCTTAATTACTTCAAGTTGTCACTCTCAATTTTGAAATGCTGTGTGACACAACAGAGTCCCAGTCACACCACAGTATGAATTATGAACATCAGTGACCATGCTCCCATATAAAGCAGATAAAATACCAGAGCTGTTCCTAGTATTTTGCTTTCCAGCAAAGAATATTGATTGTGCTGGTTTGGTTCTGGCATTGTTTCGGTCAGAGGGGAGAGGTCGCAGGAGTGGCTCCTGGAAGAAGCCACTAAAAGCTCCTCCAGCTCAGGTGGCCAAGGCTGGATCCTTAGAAAGAAAATAGACACACCTCCACAATTAACATATAAAATCACTGATTCAAGACCTGAGCAGAGAGCAAGCAGGGGAGAAAGAGCTGTGGTGGAGAGCCAAAAGGCAGTGCCGGGGTGAGGATCCCGAGGCTGGTGAGGAAGAAGGGGAAGAAGGTGCCCGAGCAGAAGTTTCCCTGCAGCCCATGGGGAGATGGCAGCTGTCCCCCTGCACTTATAGAAAGGAACGCAGTGGGATATTCTCTGAAGGTGCCAGGAGGGGCAAATGTGGACTTGCAGCCTGTGGACTTGGATCTGCCGCCATGGAGGACCACAGGCCAGGGGAGGTGAATGTTCCCAAAGCAGCCTGTGACTCTGTGGGAAGCCCAGCTTGCTCCTGACCTCTATCATAAATGGGATGGAATGGCAGACAAGACATATCTGCACAGATGAAGATTTATTGCATATAATGTAGGGGTCTTAACTCCTTAAAGCAGAAGGCACAGCCCAATTGTAGAGAAATTGGGAAACTGGAACAGAAGTTGAAGTCTGAATGCAATGGGTATATCAACAGTGAAATTTACTGCTTGCAGTTAGATCAAGCAATAAGGGTTAACCATTTAAATGCTAGCAACTTATTATTAGGTTTTATACTACGCCTAGAACATTAATTATCAATCTTTAAGAATTCTATAATCTTTAAACTTAATGCTGAAAATTGCTTAACCTAAAATTTGCTAATAAAGACAACGAAAGAGTTAATATCTCTCACCCTTGCCCTGCTGCAGCTGGGTGTCCCTGGGTGGATCATAATTCTCAAGAATCCGTCTCTCTGGCAGGCGTCCCTGCTGGAGAGAAGGTCCAGCAACCTCCTGGAAAAGTGTATGGGGTGTCCCCTCAATCAAAGACAGGACCAGGTTTTTGTAGAATAAAGTGGATTGACTGCTGTAATTTAACTATTTAGCCATACCTCCAAAATCTCTCATTGGAGCATAAAAGCAATAGAAAAAAGAACCATGAAGGCTGTGTTCTAACCAAGCAAACTCTTTTGTTTATCTGTTAATTCTTACTTCACCTCTGTCTCAGACCTAGTTGTGGCTGGCCTGGGCTCCATGCTCTTCAACTCTGGAGAGCAGCTGGTGTTATGAATGTCAACTTAGCCTCTGTTTGTACCTTTCAAGGTTGTTACCAGCTCAGAGTTTGCTAGGCCTTCTCCTTTCTCATGGGAATCTTTCCACTGCAGGCCAGGGCCTGCAAAACTGAGAGACAAAAAGCAGTTGAATCATAAAAGGGAACTGAGACAGACATATTGAGAGATGGAGCATCCTGCTACAACCTCATGGCAAGGATGGAGAGGTTCATGAAGGACCCTCTCCATGGAGGAACCCCGTGGGGAAACAGGGGAAGACTGTGAGGAGTCTTTCTCCCTAAGGAGGAAGGAGCAGCAGGAACCACTAGACTGCAGACTAACTTTAAACCCCATCCCCTGTCCCCCTGTGCCACTGTCTGGGGAAGGATGTTGAGAAATGGGGAACAAAGTAATTTGGGCCTGGGAAGAAGGGAGGGGTGGAATAACATTATCTTTGTTTTGTCTGTGTCCGTGTCCTGTGTGCATTTGATCAGTATTATTATTTTTTCTGAGTCTGTTTTGCCCAGAACTGTAAATGAGTGAACCCTCCTTGTCCCTTGTCTCAACTCGCGAGCTTCTAGTTGGTCTTTGTCCTCTCCATCCCAGTGTGTGCGTGTGGAGGGAGGGTGGGGAAGCTGAGTGAGCAGCCATGTGGCTGCTCATTCTTTGAACTGTCAGCTCACCCACTGCAACCTAGAGCATTCCTGTTGCCATGAAGAACCAACAGACAGCTTTGTGTCCAGAGCACCACTCAAGAGCAGGGTGTAGCCCAGAGCATTCACTTTGATCCATCCAGCTGCCATTTGCTTGAAGATTTTTCCCTGCAGACAGTTTCAGTTGGGGAACTGGAGGCTTTGTAAATTTGGGTCAGAGCATGCATGGAAAAGACATTTTCAAGGGAACTAATCTGCCCTTGTCCAAAGCATCATGAAAAGTTCAAAGGAATCAGCTGCCAGTACTGAACAGGATAAATACCAGCATATATTAGTGTTATGAGTCAGCAAAGAATTTCTTGCCTTGCAGAGTCAAAAAGTTTCTAACTGTCAGGCTCCTCATAAAATCTGACATACAGTCATGAAATACACCAAATTCATCAGGGACTTCGAGTCAGAGACTCGCACTGCCCCATCCTTGGGCACGACAGCCAAGGTCCTTCCATCACCTGCTGTAGGAACAGACTCATAATCACAGAATAATTCAAGCTGGAAGGGACCTCTTCCAGTGCTGTACCACCCTCCCAGTGAGAAAAAAAATCCTAATAACTGACGAGAATTTTCCACATTGCAACCTCTTGTCTGGTCACTGTTTTCCCCTCTGAAGAATCTAGATTCAACTTTATACATGGGCTAGTTTATCTTGATGCCTCCAAGTCACCTCACATTCTCCATCCGCAGACAAACTACTCTGTCTAAAACACTCAGCCAAGATGACCACGTTCCTCCTTGTTGCAATCCTTATTAATGATTTACAGTCTTCCCTCGTCTTTTGTTGGAGCAATGCTCACTTCACTACCTTGGACCTCTGCAACTAGGGCAAGCTTTTCTGAATCAAATGCACAAGCCCAGTCATTTGGGTACCAGAATCCAAAGTTCCTTGAGACAGAAAGCTCAGGCCAAACTTAAGACTTCAACAGCAGAGAGCAAATTGTTTTCTTGATATATTTTTCCTCCAGGCAGTTAAAAATTCACTTTTCTCTCTTGCTCTCTCTATAAACTTTTCCTCAGCTTATGTTTCTCAGGCAGCTCATGCCAGTGGGAATAATTTCCACAATGCCAATGTTCCTTTTCTGAGTCTGTCTCAGCTTGAGGCAAAAGGAGTATGTCCCTATTCAAGACTGAAAGGCTATTCTGCCTCACATTAGATCAAAAAGTACAAATATTCTCACGTCTTCTTATCTATAATGAGTCTCTTTCCTATTTCCTTCCCTTATAAAAAGTATAAATAAATGTGTGGGAACAAAAGCATACCCAGCAGTGTGAAAGAATTACCATACTTACATTCTGCTTATTGATGCCCCATGATCAGTTTTGGATGTACATAATAGAGAACTAATATACATCAGGAAAATTTATCTATGGGGAAGTTAGTAGCATGGAGCTTGTATGCCCTGAAGTAAAAAGCTACTGCAGTAATCTGCTCTGAGATTTAAGAGCCATGTCTAACAAGTTCAGGCCTAGTAGAGATATCAATATGGTGTGAGATAAGCAATATAATAACAACCCATGTTTTGGTCCCAGAATGGCAGGGCTTATTTGTTTTCTATCCTGTTATTAGAAAAATAATTTTAATAATTTTTCTTCATAATTTCTAATAGCCAGGGATTTATGGTAGTAACCAATCATCTCATTATGATTTGAAATAATAACAATTTTGGCTGTAAGCCAAAGCCAGCAGCACAGCCTTGAGGGTGCTTTTGTGCAGGAAATGCTCAAAAGCATTTGGGTGGTTTGCCGAGATTTCCATGTCTCCAGGGTGCAGATATTAAGGAAACTACAACCTTTTGAAAGATCACTTGTTCTCCTTCTTTCTCCTCACCATTCAAATCTGTGAGGTTTCATGATCAAAGCCCAAGCTCATCTCAAATTTTAAGGGAATCACCAGCCACTCTACCCTGACACCAAGATCCCATTTCCCACTGAATTTTTGGATGGTGATTGGTTGGAGGTGCAGGGGTAAAGCAACACTCATGCAGCATAGCAGACATCTAGTTTGAAGTTTTTCACACTTCAGCAAAGCCCAAGGGCATTTAGATGCTTTGCTGAACATTGAGTTCAGAGACTTTAGACTGGAAAGCACATGGAAACCAGCAGGACCCAAAATATCAGCTCACCACAACTAACCACTGCAAAGCTCACAAAGGATGAAGGTTCACAGGCTCTGTCTATGCTCTACCTGCTAAAGTGCTCCCAAAGATGCTTTGAAGTTGAAGACCTCCAGCATCTGATGGCCCCATTTTTTCAGCCTCAGCTAGGGCTGACTATAAATTCAGTCTGCTCTTCACCAAGACGTGTCAGAGACCTTTGAACAGGTCCTGTCAGATCCTTGCAAGGGAAAATCTGGGTGACTCTTTCTGCCAGACATTGTCACCACAAGACCAAGCAGGACGGTGGGCAACTCCAAAAAGTTCCAGGAGCCCATCATGTTGCAGGGGAACCTTCATGTGGCAGTGTGAGCCAGTTTGAGTCCAGTTTCTATCAGGATACAGTGTCCAGAAATGTTTGAGATTTCTTCCTCTAGTTCCATTATAAAACCAGGTAGTTTTCTTCCTCCCATTTCTCTTACTGGCTCTAGATTGTCACTGCTTGGACAATTAAAAGCTTTCTAATTGCCAGTGTGAATGCATTCCATTTGGTTTTGTGCCTTCTGCTTAAAAAAGGTCTTGTTCCTTCCAATAAATTATTTCCTCTAATGTTTTCTTAGTATCCAACCTTGATTTGGGCAGCTAATCCCAATCTTTTCATTCTGCTGGAGGCTAACTAGAAAGATCCCATTTCTTGTGGTTTTGATCCCTGATATTGATTCTGGCTCTGGCTTCTGCCCTCTCTAGTGGAGGCATTCCTCCAGGAAAAGAGAGATTTGAGGGAGGAGAATACAGAGTGTTAGCAAAGGCCACAGTCTTCCTGTTCCCCAACCCCATTAGACTGAGACACTCATAGCAGTGCTGTGATGTTGCACTGGTGACACTTGTGCCCCTCACTGGGCAGCATCATTCCTGCTCAGATACTTCTTTCTTGCCTAAATAGAAGACACAAAACAAAATGTTGTCACTTATTCATAGAAAATTGCTATTATTCCTTTTATATTAAACAGATTAATATACCACAGACTTGGAGCAAATTGATTAGAAAGTAACAGAAAAACCCAGGAAGATGAAAAATCCCCAAACCACAAATGGAAAAACCCCTGCCCCCAGCCTTGCATTATGTCAACAAATATGTTAAAAATTGTTTTTAACTTGTAAGTATTGGCAAGCAAAACCAATCCTAGAGCAATCAGGGCAGAATAAAATAGCAGTCATAAAAATCAGATTGGATACTGTGAGAGAAACTCCTGCACATCAGTTTACACAATTTTTAACTGCCAGAATAATTGCAATTCATTTAGGAGTTGGAATCAAATTGTAAATCAGTCCTTAGCAATGTGTTAAACAACAAATGCCAGTTTTGATACAGAATTGCTGAGTGTGGCATTAGTAATTTAAGAAGTGTTGTAAATACAGATGCTTATCCCTTAGGGTCTCTCACAGTATTATGTACACGTTTTGCACTAACACTTTGTCCCCAGTGGTGTTGCATACTCTGGTGTTTATTCCCAGGGTAGTGTATTATTACTTGCAGATTTCCACATACCTACTTGGCTTATTGCTCAATTGATTTCTGTCACACCAGTTCCCCAGTGATCATATACATGGGTAGCAGCCTTTCTTTGAGTCATATCAGAAAGAGACAGCTTTCCAGCCTGCAGAAGTGAGTTTCTATGATGGTAGAACTGCTCCCAAGTTACCACTGATTATTATTATGACAAAGCAAAGCACATGATCCCTGTTTGTATACTGTTATTATAGAGCCTTGGTATGTGTAATAGTAAAACTCAACCTTCATTAAAGGTTTTACTTACAGCCCAATACTTTGTGCTCATGGCTTGGTCCAGAAGAGAGGGAATGTGTTGCTTCCATGTCAGATGTGTCGTTTGCTGACTGCCCAGAATGGCTCGCTGCTTCTGAGCAGAATTGGTGAGGATGGGGCAAAGGATGATGTCCATTCCCCTTGCTCTTCTTCTGCTTCTCCAAGGAAGGTATGATGTAGTGGATCCCTGTTTTCTTCACGTTTTGTGACTCCGTGTAAAGAGCCTTTACTGAACTCTCTGTCCCCTTGGATATGACTTTGGAGAATGATCCAGAAATTAACTTTATCATCATATTCACCTTGTGAGGAAAAGCACCTTCCTCCTCCCTCTTATCCTTCATAATTCTCATGCAGAACAAGGCTGAGGTTTAGTGGAATTCTCGTGTCTCTGCATTTGAGATAATTGTTGGTTTTTTAAAAAAAGTCCCATAACACATGCAATATTCATGCACCATGGGGGATTTTCTTCAGCTTCACTGGGATTTGGATCAAGCTTCATGTCTCTTTAAACTACCCACAGTCTCAGACCTCATCATTATTGGCCTCTCCATAGGCCTGTGAGGGGCCCAGCAGCAGCCCCCCCACCAAACAGGATTTCAATTAGCTCCATCTCCATCTTAATTCACCAGTTGTGCTAGTGATGTTTTGAGCGAGGCCTGTTCCACATTTGCTCATCAATATTGCATTTCACATCTCAGCCCTAAAGATTTCTATATTTATCTTGCCTGGGACTACAGAGACACTGTAAAGAGAAGAAGAAGGCTGTAAATAGTTTGCACCATTCTTCTTGATTTATTAAGGGCTTCTGGTATGGAAAAGAGTGCTGGCTGTTTTGAAAGTAATTTGCAAAACAAGCTTTCTTTCAGGCTGCTACACCAACTTCCAATACAGTGCAATACAGAATAGAGCAGAATAGAATATGGGTGAAAAAAAAGTGTTTTGTTTATAGTTGTTTACCTGTTACCTAACTGTAAGATTTTTGTCCATGGCAAAGCAGGCATTGTATTTCTATAACATTTTCCTGATGAAAATAGGTAAGTATATCCTCAGTGCACATCCTCTATGGGTAAACTTTTCTTTTTTTACCATAAAATAATCTGTATTTCAGGCAAAATCTCCGAGGATTTGAATGTTTACTCCACCTTTATTTCTTTTGGGATCATTCTGGATTATGCTATCTTGTTATTTTGTCTTTATATGATACATTTTTTAAGCACTTACTTGGACAGCTATCAAATATCCTTTAAGACTCCCACAGATGGAGAAGCAGATGCACTGAAATCATCTGGGGCCAGAACTATGATTAACTTTCAAGTCAATGTGCCTGTAAGAATGGACTGCATGGTAGAAATGTTTCTCCCATTTCAACCAGGAAAAACAAAACAAGGTTTAAAAGCAGATTTGGGTGCCCAGCATGAGAAGATTTGTTAGGCATGCAAAAATCAGTAATACTTCTGAAACTTTGGAAGCTGATGGTTTCTTGCCCCTGAAACAACAGAGACCCTCTGCACTGGTAACTGAGTTGCAGTTACAACTCCTACAGCAATGCCTCTTGGTTGCCACACAGGAATTGTGTCAAAAATCACCACAGCCTCTTGCAGCTCTATGATCTCCCTTTCCAGAAGGAGGAGAATGACTATTTTTTTGTATCATTAATCTGTAAGTTTTGGCCTCATTGGATTTATCTGCTATTTCAATTTACAAAAGAATGAAAAGCAAGAAAGGCACCTCAGCCAGTGGAGAGACTGGGATGGGTAATTGCTTCTCATATGCCTACAAAGTTCTCTAGCTGTTTCTGCCACACTGTATGAATGTCTGGAGGCCTATAGAATAATGAACTATATCTGCAAGCTTTACTGATCCCATAAATCAACAGCTCCATGGCTCCAGCTTAATATTTCTTCATTGTTGGGACAGTGGCTTCTCCTACAGTGGCAGCTTTACCCCTGAACGTCCCACCTGCTCACACCTCACACATCTCTCTGGGCCTACCAGTAATCCAATTATTCTCACTGTCTGCAACTGTATCCGTTTTAGATTTCACCAAAGTACCAAAGGAATCTCCTTCCCTACCCCCTCCCACTAATTATCACATTTGGTTACCTTTCATCTTTCTGGATCATTTAGGGGAACATAAGCTTCATAGATGGTTGGTGAGGAGTCTATGAACGAAAACAGGTTGGACAGAGTCCAAGTGATGACTACATAGCCAGAGGTAGACTGGCCCAAAGAAGATGACTCTTCCTAAGTGACTTCACATACAGCTCATTGTGCTTAGTTTGGGAATATTCTCTGTGCTTTAAGAAATGTGAGCGAGCTTGTTTCTGACAAATCCCTTTTCAGCACCCCCAATTAAACAATTTATTCTGTGAAACAGAAAGGCCACATGTAAATGGATCACTTCAATCTTGCTTTGAAGTATAGTCACCACTGGGATAAAGACCATCAGCTGTGTAGTAAGACATAATGATACCTGGTTTAAAAGGAAGTCACGATTATCACCTCTAGTTCAATTTCATGAGGAGTATAGGAGGCTGGGAAGCTGTGTGCAAACACTCAAACTGAACCTGGCAAAGATCTGATGTGCTTTGCGAAGCAGCTTTTGCTCTGTCAGAAAAATATTGCTCAGGACTGATAGTGATCAGGCAGCAAGGCAGGTCAGAGCCCACACGTTGCAGGAACTTTCATTTCTCTGTCAATGGCTGGATCAGTCTGGAAAATTCTTAAGGAAACAATTCTCAGCACCCTGCCAGGCTGCTGGCAGCCCACATGGGACCAAGCAGTGCCTCTTTGCTCTGTGCTCATCCCTGCCAGCCCATCAACACATGCTCTCATGGTGTAGGAGCAACCTCTGGTCAGTCTTTCCCT